>NW_011889262.1:264896-289458 GCF_000151845.1 Pteropus vampyrus
AGTTTACTCTTGGAGCAAGATTTCTATGGCTTATGAGACTATGATTAAGACTTCCAACACCTGGTGGCTCCAGGACTGGCCTTGTAATATCAGTGCAGAGTAAAGTTCTGCTCTGCTGTTTCTCTAGAAGTTCGGAACTGATCTCTGCTAGCTTTTCATTTTTCCTGTGAAGATTGTAAAAAACACAGGCTTAGTATTTCATTCTTCCCTAATGACCTGCATTTTTTTTTAAGTTGCCATAATAGTAAGTGAAATTTCTTACCTAACAGAATTTTAATACTGAAAATATATCAGAGCAGACCCCTATATACCTGTATAGGTTTACAATTGTTCTGAACAAGTACATAGGTTTCAAGGGGGATTACTAACTAATAATCAATTCAAAGTAGGGAGGGGAGAGGAATGGCGATCAGTGATGCAGACAGCTTCTCAGGTGATACTTGGTGCCTTCAGGAATGGCTGTACTTACGAGATTCTTGAGCGTACCATTAGGCATATGGAATAAACCAGTTTAGAGATTTTTAAAAAATCCCTCTAAGGCATTTCCAAACATGTGTTTTCCCCACCCTTGTACCATATACTCATTATCTTGGAGAAATTAACCATTTGGACTGGACATAATTTAGAGCAGCAACCTCTTGGGGAGACCAGATAGCCTAGTTGATGATCAAAATGAACCAAAACAACTCCAGAGGCAATTAGCTTATCACATCTTTACCAAAGAATTGGCGGTGGGATCTGCCCTTTCTGTCTTCTACAACCCACACCCTCATCCTCAGAGAGGCCACCTTATTATTTTTATCCATTTTGTCAATTATAGGGCACTTTACCCCTGTGCTCATCTTTCCCTATTTCATGTGTATGCCATTAGGTCTGCCAGAAAAACTAGAAAGGATCAGTTTTCTCAAGACACCCTCTAGTGATTATAACAAAGATCACAATCTTTGTACATTTACCAAAAGCCAGAATGTTCAGAGCACCTAACCTTTTGGGTTTAAGCTGTTGTCTTCCAAAAAATAATTAAACTCGTTAAAATTGCTACTTAGCAGAATTCAGACAGAAAATTTTATAATAATATTGCCAACTAGACTATAAAGCTTCGAAAACACTTAGCTTAAAGACTAGATCATGTTTACTATATGAAAATATAAAAGGGGGAGGAAATAGTCATGTCAAAACAAAAATGGAGCAGAAATGCAAACTGTCCTGGACTAACATTTAAAGGCAAGTTTGTTTTCTGACATAATTTTCCAAGATTATTATATTTAGTTAGCTTTCACTTTATACTAATCTCGTGAACCTGGTTCGTTAAAAATTATGCTTTAGAGGCAAATTATGAGCTAAATTTATTTTCTCTGATTCCATGCTTTGACTTACACATTTAGTTTACTTTCCAATGACATTCTAACTTTCAGTTCCTCTAGGTAGAGTTGCTTATATGTTTCCAATTGCATTTTATTAGAATCTTCTTGAGAAGTTTTTACTTTGGAGAGTTCAGATTCCAGATCTTTAATTCTGAGTTCCATTTGACTTCTTATTGAAGCATTATTTTTCTCTCTTAACTGCTGTAAGTTTTCTTGAGATGCTGCTTGTGCCTAATGCAAATAAAAAGGAATCATTTGAAATAAGTATATCCTGAATAATTACAGTATATTCATTTCCTTTGGTTCTGAGTCAGTGATTCAGAGAGCAACTTGAAATGTAAAAAAAACCTAAGTATAAAATATTTATCAACAATGTCAACTGAATTAAATCTGAATTATGAAAATAAAGTCAAATAGTCTACTTTTAGTCTACTGCTCCCTGGTAATTCAAAGAACAGCATCAATTTAAAATGTTAAAAATTGAACAATAATATTTAATAAAGAGAATGGTACAATTTTTAAATCACAAATGTTCTTTTATTTCTAATACTCTTATTTCATATCAACAGGTCTGAAAATAAAATGATTCTCCAGGGAGAAACATTCTGAGATCAATATTTTTGGTGAAATGCGGAAAATGAAATATTTAAAGGGAGAAACAAATGCCTCGTTCTTCCACAAATCTACAAAACAAATTGCTATTAAGGGAAGTAGAGGAAACACATACAGTGTGTGTACCCAAAATGTAATGTGCAGTGAAATGAATTAAAGCACATTAAAGAGCAAAATAATTAACCTGTAAAAAGAGATTAACTTCTTTTAATTTTTCGACTATTTCCTGTCTTGCTCTTTCTTCAATCTCCCGTTTATACTGTTCTACTTCACTGTATTCTACCATATTCATTTCTATGTGACTTTTGAGATTTACTAATTCTTGTTTCAACTTCTTGTTTTCATTCTCTAGTTTTTCAGATTTCTTTTGTATTTCTTTCATGGATAATAACCGCTGATGGAGAAACTGATTTTCTTCACCTAGACGTAAACATTTTGAAGATGCAGTTTCCAGTTTTGCTGGAAAATCACCACTCTGCATGAATAAGATAATAGAATTTGGTTATGAGAATAACTTAACTCAAAACAAGTATTAACTTATGAAATAAATTCAGTTGCAATAAAATGTGATCTGTACTGTGGTGGAGTCTTGGAATGTGGAACCTTGAATTATGCAGAATCAGAAACAAAGTTAAAATGACCAGGAGGCACAAAAACACATCCTTTCCTGTCATCGTCTTTGCCGCAGATAATCCACACTTGATTTTCCATAATTTCTTGTCTGACCTTATCACATCTTTCCTCCATAAAATGATTATAAATCACATTTTAGTAGAAAGTCTCTCACCTCTTCCCCCATCCAACAGTCGATAATTTTTAAAGAAGTTTAGGGTTATCATATGGAGTAATTTAGGCCTCAGTCAATAAATGCCACTCACAATAAGACTTTTAAAATAAGACTCTGATTAATGAATCTTATAAATATGGATTCTCTGCCACAAGCCATTTACTAAACTACAAATGCTTTGTGCTAATTTTAAATTTGATTCCGTGAAGAAATGATTTCCAGTATTATGGATGAATCACATTTCCCGGTGTAAAAATTTAGTGGGATGACTCCCACATATTGTCGAACAGAAAAAAATGCCTGAATTCAATAGCATTATCTTGTAATCCTTTATTACATCACACAAAATAAGTGAACATACTAAAGAAAAGTTACAACAACAACAATAATTTTGCTGTAAATTCAATGATACTGAGTTGAAAAGAACTACTTGCCTTTAGATACAATGCTTATTTCATAAAAAAAAAAATGTGAGTAGATGTGGTATTTTCAAAACAAGTCTGCAAATCCTTTGATACTTATAAAATTTCCTTCTATTAAATGCATGATGGCCTTAGTAAGTAACTGGTTTCTAGTGAATAGAATATGGCAGATCCGCTGTGTGACTTCTATGTCTGGATTAGAAAATGTGATACAACTTCCATCTGACTTTCTATCTCTAGAGAAGCTCACCCTAGAACCCAGCTACCATGTTGTGAAGAATGAAGAAGCCCAGGGCACACAGTCAGTTCTCCTATAGATGTTCCAACTGAGACGGCCTCAGCTAACGTCCCAGCTTCAGCTGCCAAACATGTGCATGACCAACCTTTAGAGGATTTTAGCCTTGAGGCTATTCTGAGGCTAAGACTAAGTCCTCATCAAAGCACTGTAGTTTCACCTCAGGCTTTATTTCAGAATTTCTATGGCTGAGTGTGCCTCCCATTTTCCATTTCCAAATGGGAGTCTTTAGTCGTTTAGAAGAATTTTGGGTGTGTGGGTGGCAGATAACTTGTCTCTTTGCTTCTCAAGTCTTCATACTGAAAGGAATTGTACCCTAGGGGGCTTTACTCCAGCAACCACACCCTAGGCACCTCATCTCTGTCTACACCTGATTAAGATGGTAAAATCTTGGACTTGGGCCTGAGCCTGACATCATAATCATTGACACCTGTAGTGGTATTAGGTAGAGATTGGTGTATTTTTTCACATGGGAGGCATAGAAACAATTATGGCCAGTGGTTAGATTAAGCTTATTGTTAAATGTGTCCATATATTTTTGAAATATTCATTCCATACACAAGGTAGAATACGGGTCAACCTTAGTGACTTGCTCCTAAAGAACAGAATGTGGTGAAAGTGATGCTGTGTGAATTCCTAAGCCAGTTTAGAGAAATCAACACAGCTTCTGCCTGGCTCTGTATCTCAGGCTGCTTAACCTTGGCACTCAGCCCCCATGTAGTGAGGTCCATAATGAGAGCCCAGGTGTTCCAGCGTAGGTATTCCGGCTGTCTTTCCCAAAGTTCCAACCAATGGTCAGCATCAATCACCAGACATGTTGGTGAACAAACCTTCAAATGATTCCAGGCACCAGCCAGCTGCCCCAGTTGAAGCTGAGGGGCACAGAGACAAGCTTAGGTATAAGTCCTGGCTGTACTTATACCTAAGTGTCAATTTGTGAACAAAGTAAATGTTGTCTATTTAAGGCACTAAACTTTGGACAGTTCATCAGGAAAAAACAGATAAACCTTTTCGGGATTAAAAAAGAGATAATAAGAAACATAACTCATATAGTAGAAATTACTGACATACATTGTTTTATTGCACTTTCCTTATTGTGCATCACAGATATTGCAGTTCTCTACTTATTGAAAGTGTGTGGCAACCCTGCATCTAGCAAGTCTATCGGAGCCATTTTTCCAACAGGCTAGTTTGATGGTTGGCATTTTTGAGCAATAATATGTTTTTTAATTAAGGTATGTATATTGTTTTTTAAGACATGATGCTATTGCAGAATCAGTAGACTAAAGCATAGTGTAAACATAACTTTTATATGCACTGGGTAACCAAAAGTTCTTGTAATTCACTTTATTGTGATCATGCTTAATTGCTTGGGTCTGAAACCACACCGGGAACCTCTCTGAGGTATGCCTGTAGTCGCCTTTAAAGTGGAATCTAATACATGTTAAGATCAATTTAATAATGACAAACAATGCTAATGAGAAGAAGCAGATAACTAGGACAGAAATAAAAATTTTTCTTGGATTTCTCCCTTCAATATCAACGAGGCAGTTATCAGCTTTAAAACGCTCCCTCTGCTTAGAGGATAAGAAAGATTGGCAAGGAGACCTATGATTTGAATTTTAATAGTTGAAAAACTAATAGTCAGTGTAATAACCGAAATATGTTCCCATTACGTTATAATGATAATCTGACTTTCAGATGAGACAAAGACTGTCATTCACTGTAAGTATTCATTTATGTTTCAATTTCCCCTTTTTTATTTAATAGTTTTCTCTTTAAAGTTTAATTCTTCACTATATTATATAAATACATAACTTTTTCTTGATTCGTGTAGCTTTTTCTATAATCCTGTTTATCTCCTTCCACGGAATTCTAATATTCTTAAGTGAATGGTCTCATCTACATATTCAAATTTTCATCACTTATTCTCTTTTTTTTTCATGAGTCTGATTCTCAATCCTATAATTGCACTAAAAATTCTTTGAGGTCATCTTTTTCTTCATCCTTATCCTGCTTTACTTCTCAGCAGTAATTGACAGTAGTAACTACACTTCCCTGCTCCTCTAAACCCCAAATCATTTTTAAACAACAGCAGCTGTGATGTTCAGTCCTGGACCCTTTCTATTCCTCTTTTACATTCTCTCAGAGTTTCTTACATCTCAATGCTTTGAACCAGAGTCCCTAAACTGTATGTCAAGCCTTGAACCCATCACTGAGGTCTTTTGTTCTTTTTTTTACTCCCTTCTAACTCCTCACAGGCAATATCCTCAACCACATACTCTTAAATAATTGCTCAGTATGGATTAGCTAATCTTGTACATTTTATATTGAATATTATTGGTGCTGCTTTGAGTGTAGTGTTATTTACTGATCTTGGGAGCACCCCCTCAGGACTTTGGCCAGTATATTTTGCCCTGTTAATCTCTAAGAATGTAAAAGCTTTTCACAAGTGTCAGACTATCAATTACTGGTGTTTTTATTGAGTCATTTCCTATTCCATAGAGACTTGACCTGGCTTATTGAAGTCTTCTTCTGAAGTTCCTTTCAGATGCTTACTCAACTACATTGTTTGAAGGCTTGCGTCAGCTAGAGATCCCTCCTCTTCCCAATCCATATTCCTCACCTCAGCATTGTGTGGATCAAATACCTTAATCCATGTAAGATCTGGCCTGGGGAGTCATGAGATGAGAACCTTTTAGATTTGTTAGGGTTATTGATTAATCTGGATGAAATCTGTCTCTAATTAAAATTTTTGGTTCACAAGGTAGCTTTATAGTGGCTAATAAATCTGTGTCATAATCATAACTCATTTCTATAGGACTCTACAGAAAATCCCTCATTGTTTTTGCATAAGCTTAATTAGTTTTGGTCATGCTTACAAATTTAACATTTTTGATATCTTAATAGATTTCTTTATGAAACTGTAAGGTGACAACTCCTGGCATTCCAGACAAGAAAGACTCCTTAGCAACATATTATCTGGACACTTATATGAAAAGTATGCTAACACAATGTGACTAATTTATACGAAGTTTAGAAAAATAATAATTTTCAAAGTTTCTTCAGCAACAAGAAGGGCTATCAACACAATCTTTTATTTTCTCTTATACATATATCTGTAAAATGAAAAAGCATGGACCTAGGTACTGTGACTGAAAAGAACTAGTCGGTAGGTGCATCTACCTCAATGCTCCAACTTTAGGGTTCACAATACACTCTTCTGACCTTAAATCATTGGTAGCGTCTCCCACAGAGGGGAGTAGAATGACAGAGGAATCCTGTCCTGCTTAGAAAAACATTTACAATCTGTATGTGTTGAAAATTTAACTAGATTCACTATTTAGACATAATCAAATATTACTTGGAATTTTCTTTCAGAAATTTTGAAAAATATTTATCTTTCTGGATAATTACCTCTCTTTCTTCATCATTTTCACGCTGATACATTCTTTCTTTCAAATGATGCAATTCATTGATTAACTCCTGATTTTTTTCTTCTAGCATATGACTTTCTTTTTCACTTTCGGCCTGAAGTATTTTTATCATATCCTGAAACTGTTCTTGGAAATTAATTACTGTCTTTTCTTTATTGTCAGCTTTGCCATGAGCATCATCTACTTGCTGTTGAAGCATCACATTTTCATTGTGTAGCTGAGATAATCTCTCCTCTAAGGATTCCTGCTTTCCAGTGCATTCGTTCGCTTTACCTTGTTCATGTTGATACTTGTATTCTATTTCCTTCTTTCGACACTGTGTTTGGCTTTCGTCTGCTTGTATATGTTCTAAAACCAAAGTCCTTTTTCTGAGAGTATCTCTTGTGTAATGGAGCTCAGTTTCTAGCCTATTCAATTTACTTTCAGCTTTAGAAAGTTGTTGAGTAAGAATCTTGTTTTTATCTTTCAGATTAGACATATCAAAGTTCATTTTGTCCCGAAAATGAAACCATTCATGTCTTCCTCTCTGGAAAGTAAGTTCTAGGTCATTTTTTGACATCTGGCTTTGCTCATAATCATGTATAGCACTAGCCAGTTTAGAACGGTAGGATTCAACTTCAGTTTCCAGTCTTTCTTTGTTTTGTTTCTCTTTCGCAAGTTGAGAGTTTAGTGTTGACTTCTCAGCTGTCAGAACATTAAGCTGTCCATTATATTGAAATATTGTTTTTGTTAGTGTTTTCTCATACAATTTTATGGTCTTTTGAAGACGGTTGTTCCTTTTTTGTACAAGTATAATGTCCCCCAAACACTTTTTTTCCATCTCTTGCTTCTGATTTTTTACTGTCTCTATTTCCAGTCTTAGCATGGCAATTGCATCCTGCAACATGTAGTTTTCATGCAACATATCTTTTTCTTTTTCATGAGTATCAGAAACCTAAGGAAAATAAAGAAGACTTGTAGCTAGCACTCAATGAAATGATATATCATGGTATTCCCTGAAATTAAAGAAGAACATATGTATATATATCATGAAAAGGTTTTAGTATGTGGATATACCATTGGGAAAAAAAATTAAGTTGGTTCAAGTCCTCCAACTTAATATAAGCATAAAATACCCAAAGTTTAAAAATTTAACATAAGACACTGAATCTATGAATGTAGAAAAGAAATCATAGAAGAATTTTTAAGTCTCATAATTGGAAAGACAAAAAACCTAGAAGACCTAAAATAAAAGGTTAATATATCTGACTACACTTAAAAATAGAGTTTATAGTCTCGATATACAGCTACCCTACAGTAAGGATATTAACTCTGCATACATTTGGACAGATCCTATTTCCTAAATTTTCTTTCCCTAGGACTATTCCATACACATTCTACTTTTCTAATACTTTTAGTCAGTTATAAAAATCATATCTATTAACAACTGATAAATCTTGGCATTGCACTAAGCACTTCTATATACATCAAAGAACTCAGTTAGCATAATCTGGAATGGAGAGGTTAAAAAGATAAAACAGTTCAAGATTTTCCCCAGGCCTTCTGACTCTACAATTAGTGCTTTTGCACCAAACCACAGCTGCTTCTCTAGTGTAAATATATAAATACAAAGAAGCGTATATTTAAAAAAGCTCATGGTAAATAAGGTAAAATTCATAGAGCTCTTCTTAGAAAATCAAGAGATTATTTGTGGCTACAATAACTTTAATTTCCTCTTTCGTCATTTAGAGAACTTATATGGGGCCCCTATTGGATGCCAAGAATTACAACAAATTAATATTTAAAGTGGTAATAAATATGAAATAGGGGAAAATACACTGACTTATTTTTTACTACAAATAAAATAATTATCAATATATTATCACTAAGAATACATCATGTCATATTATTTTTTCATAAGCTTCTTGGACTGAAATAGGAATATTAGTTGGAGCAAATTGTTATTTTCTTGAAAGCAGGAGAATGACATCTAAATTATGGTCTCTGAACTGGCTATACTTTTTCTCCTTATTATCAGTGGAAGCGAAAGCTACCCTTTCTATTAATATAGCCAGGGGATGAAATCATTGCCAAAACCTGGGAACATTGTTGTTAGTACAAATAGATTTTAGATTCTGAAAAGCTCATCATTTCCTATGGAAAATATTAAAAACCTCCCCTTTGGATGAGACCACTGGAAATGTCAACACTTGACTGCTGGAATAAAGTGGATTTGAATTAAGAATATATTTTATCCAATGGACCAAAAATATCACCCCTTAAAATAAATATATATACATATGTATACATATATGCTGTATGTGTATATATGATACACACATATGTATAGACACAAATACATACATACCTATGTATGCTTTTAAAATCCACTATATTTCCCATATGTACAGTGCTGGGTTTTTAAATATATAAACACACAAATACATACACACATGCTTTTGAAAATGAATAAACAAAATACCTTAGAATTTATTTTCTTGAGAGCTATTTCTATCTCCTTTTGTTTGCAAAGATGATTGGTCAGGATTGCATCTTGTGATATTCTGGCATTCTGTTCTTGAGAAAGTTGCTTCTGAGTGGTATTTTGCACTTCTACAACCTAGATATACATGTCAGTAGGTTTTTAGTTTCATACAATTAGAAAAAAATCAAAAGCTCAAAAGTAGAACCTTAAAAAATATTTAAAGAATGAAGCAATTTTAAGTACAAGGATCTTTATCCTCCATGAAAAACTCAAATTTGAATTTAAATGACAGCTAGATTTGTCATACAGCAAAAATACAGGCAGCTATAGTATTACAAAATAAAGCCTCTTTATGGAAGATTTGACTAGTTCCATCACAGTCTCAAGGCCAGTTAGTCTGCATGTCATCATTAAAAAAAAAAAGCCCAAATTAACATGTATGCTAATAATTAAGCTAAATTTACCTTCCATTTAGTCATTTAGAGAACTTATACAGGGCCCCTATTGGATGCCAAGAATTACAACAAATTAATCAGTTTTGTTTCAAATGTCACTATTCACATTTTGAATGAGATAACATTTTGGTTTGTTTTAAACTTAAACAATAGACAAATCAAAAGATATTAAAAATATTGATAAAGTATGGAAAAATATAAATTTTTTAGCAAAGATGAATTTACCTGATTGAAATGGTTTCTTACAGTTTTCAATTCAAAGTCTAGTGTTCTAAGAGAGATTTCAAGCTGTTGTTTTATTTCAACTTCTTTACAATATTGCTCTTCTTTTGTTCTTAACTGTTCCCTAATTCTTTTATAGAACATCTCAGTATTTTTTCTTTTTTCCTTTTCTTGTCGTAAGGTAAATCTGTAGTTAAATAAACTTATCTTAAAATTCATTTGGTTATAAAATAAAGTTTATATCATGATCTGGTTCTACATATGTTGGATCATTACCACAATAAATTTCTAATTTCTCAAAGTTTTTTCCTATCTGGAGATCATGTTTTTTATTTCTGAATTCAATCTTTTCCAAGGATTATATATATATAATCTGAAAGGTAGCATTGAAAAAAACGTTACTTACTTTTAGTCAATAGTAATGCTCGTAAATATTGTAGAAAAGGAATTTTGAAATTATTCCTTAAAGGTAGTGTGGAAAATTATCTTTGTTTCCACAGTCATACTTACGTCTCTATTAAAACAGATAATTAATTTATTTACTCATTAAAAAGAGAAGTCATGTTTATAAGCAAGTTTACATATTCACTAGAAATAAAATTTCCATTTTACAAAATATAAGATACCCCTAAAAAAAATATTTACAGTGTAAGACAGCATCTATAGATGTCTTTTAACAACACATCTGATGACTAGTGTAATCCAAGACTAGAGTAGGGAGTCTAATATTTGTCGCTCTATACTCTATGTTTCTTCTTTTGTAACACTTTCAACTTATCTTGTTGATTATCGTCTATTTCATACATGACTTTAAAATCCTTTTTGGAAAAAGGCAGAATTCATATTAATTAAGTCAACAGGAAAGTGTAATATTTGCTTTCAGCATAGATCTTTGAATTAATTTTATCTATGTATAAGATAATGCTGAATAAACTAATCAGTCATCAATTTCCATTTCACTTTTCATTCCATGCATATACTAAGACTAGAACTGCAAAAGTTTCTTTAAGGAATTTTTCCTGTCTTGAGAAAACTAGCCATTTCAGATTCTGTTGGTAGGGATGTAAGTGAATTTCAATTTTCTTGAGAACGTTTTGAAAATGTGGATTAAAGACCTTTTTTTAAACATACTTATACCTCAACCAAAAAATACTCTATTAAAGAATTCATTCAAAGTACATAATCAGAAATGTTAAAACATTTATATAAGAGATAATCTTTGCATCATTAATTATACTACAGAAAAATGACAAACAACCCAAATTCAATTTGTTAAAGAATGAGGTATTTATATGATGGACTTCTATTAGGCCATTTAAATGATGATTTGAAAGCATATACATGAACTTATTATTAGAAGTATACACTGTTAAAAACTTGACATTATTTTCAGGAATTTTATACTGCACAATACTAAAGAAATTTTCTTCCCTATAAAATCCCAGAAAGCATTTTAGTAATTACAAAACTTCTCCTGTATATCTGTAGTATAAAAGTTAATCTTCAACTTCCAGTCAAAATGGCAGACTAGGTCGATGTCATGCCTGCCTCCTCTCACAATCATACCAAAATTACAACTAAACTACAGAACAAACATCACTGAGAATTGCTTGAAATCTAGATGAACAGACCTCCTACAACTAAGGATATACAAAAGAAGCCACTTCGAGACTAGTAGGAGAGTGAGAAATGGCGACTGGTACAACGACCATGTGTGGCAGTTCAAAATCAAGAGGGATATCTTGGCTGAGGAGGTCTCTGCTGAAGAGTGAGGTGTCCCAGCCCCATACCAGGCTCCCCAGCCCAGGGTCCAGGAGCCAGGAAGAGAAATCCCCACTAATTCTGGCTGTGAAAACCGGTGACGATTGTGCCTGAGTGAGATGGAGGGTTGATAGAGTCCCAGGTGTTCCTCTTAAAGGGTCCAAATATGGACTTACTCGCTGACAGATTCACTTGCTTTGAGCTCTAGCACTGAGGTAGCAGCTTGAAATATGTCTGGACATTTGGAGAGGAACTGAATTATCTGGTTTTAGGGCAAAAACTGGAGGGGAAGTTTTCCCCAGATAGAAGTGCTGCCAGAAATTGTTGTTTCTTTGTTGAGGCTTCCCCTCTCCCAGCCTGCAGACACAGTGGTCACCATATCTGAGTCTCCATCCACTTGGCAAACATTGTTTGCACTACCCTGGTGATTCCCTGAGACCCTACCCCACTGAAATTCTGAGCGTACCTAAGTTCCTTCCAGTGGCTTTCCATACAAACGGTCTATCTTGCTCATTCTCCAGATTTTCCAAAAATCTCTCAAAGGTTCTCAAACCCAAACAAGCAACATCTGCCCTCAACGTACATACTCTGTACCTCTTGTTAAGCAGCCCCAAGCCCAGAACTTGTGTCAGCTGCCCTCTCACTGATGCTTAACCTATCCCAGGCACCTCCAACCCAAGCATAAATGACAACCATCTGCAGATGACTTTGTAGCTCATACCAACTGGTCCCAAGCAGGGCACAGGCAATGGCTGATTTTAGCTTGAAACAGAGCCCTACTCAAAGGGCCCCAGAACCGATCTGCTTGAGGGCCAGCTTCGGAGCACACCAGAACACCCAATGGGGAGAACTGGCAGGCACCTGAACCCTGCTAAAGTAAATCCTGTTTTGTAGGGTCAGCCCCTGCACAACAGCACCTCCACTGTAGTCACAGCCAGTTCTCACAACCTATCAGACTGAGGATCAATCCTTTCCATTTACATGCAAATAGCAACCAAGGCTTAACAACAACAGGAGGGTGCACTCAGCCCTTATAAATGACACACCCAGAACACCCAGCTCAAGTCACCACGGAGAGACTATGCCACTGGTCCCTACAGGAAACCTACTATATTAGACCACTGTATTATGACTGGAAAAAACAGCAGCTCTACCTAATACATAGAAACAAACAAACAAGCAAACAAACAAACAAACAAACAGAAGTGGCAGACAAAAGGAGAGACAAAGAAATATCTCCCTAATGAATAAACAGAACAAACTCCAGAAAAAGAACTCAACAAAAGGGAGAAAAGCCATGTACCAGATGCAAGGTCTGAAACATTGATTGTAAGAATGCTCAATGATCTTAGGGGAAGAGTAGATAAACTCATTGAGAACTATAACAAAAAGATAGAAAATATAAAAATGGGAATAGAAAGCATAAACAAGAACCAGTCAGAAATGAAGAATACAATAACTGAAATAAAGAATATCTTAGGAAGAATCAACAGTAGATGAGATGAAGCAGAGGATCGAATCAGAGATTTGAAAGACAAAGGAGCAGAAAACATTCAGACAGAACAGAAATAGAAAAATGAATCCAAAAAAATGAGGATAGTTGAAGTGGCCTTTAGGACAACAACAAGTGTACCAATATTCACATTGCAGGGGTACCAAAATAAGAAGAGTGAGAGCAAGGAATTGCTAACCTATCTGAAGAAATAGTGATGGAAAACTTCCCTAATCTAGTAAGGAAAGTAGACATACAAGCTCAGGAAGCAAAGAGAGTCCCAAACAAGATGAATCCAAAAGGGCCCACACCAGGACACATCATAATTAAAATGCCAAAGATTAAAGACAAAGAGAATCTTAAAATCAGCAAAAGAAAAGCAGTCCATTATCTACAAAGAAGCTCTCATTAGACTTTCATCTGATGTCTCCATAGAAACTTTGCAGGCCAGAAAGTCTTCCATGAAATATTCAAAGTGATGAGAAGCAAAGACCTATAGCCAAGATTACTCTATCAAGCAAAGCTCTCATTTAGAATTGAAGGACAGATAACGACCTTCCCAGACAAGAGAAAGCTGAAAGAGTTCATCATCTCTAAACAGGTATACAAGAAATGTCAGAGAGACTTTTCTTTTTAAAAAGAAAGAGAAGAAAATAGAGCAAAACTATGAACACTAAAATTGCAATAACTTCATATCTATAAACAATTGCTTTAAATATAAATGAATAAAATGCTCCAATCAAAAGATATGGAATGGGTGAATGGATAACAAAATAAAACTCTTATATGTGCTGCCTACAAGAGGATCACTTCAGACTGAATGATTCACATAGACTAAAAGTAAAGGGGTGAGAAAAATGTTTCATGAAAATGGAAATTAAAAAAGAAGCTAGATTAGCAATAACTCATATAAAACTAAATAGACTTTAAAACAAAGGCTAAACAAAGACATGTTATGAAGAATGAACCAATAATCCCACTTCTGGCTATTCAGAGAAACCCAAAAAGCACTGCTTAGAAGGGGCATGTGCATCCATATTTACTTTGTAGTGCTATTTACAATAGCCAAGATATGGAGGCAACCTCAGTGTTCACCAATGGCTGACAGGATAAAGAAGACCTGGTACATATATACAACGATATATTACTAAGCCAGCCTTAAAAAAACATGAAATACTGCCATTTGCAACAACATAGATAAAGCTTAAGGTAATTATGCTAAGCAAAATAAGTTGAAAAAATCATATGATTTCATTCATACGTGGCATATACTACTGAAAGCAACAAACAAACAAAAAATCATGGACCCAGACAACCAGTTTAGTGGTTACCAAAGAAAAAGGAACATAAGGTAGAGGTACATAAGGGTGAAGGGGGTCAAATATATGGTGACTGAAGGAGATTTGACATTATGTGATAAACACACAATGAGATATACAAATAATGTATTATTGAATTGTGCACTTGAAATCTATATAATTTTATTAACCAATGTCACTTCAACAGATCAAAAAATAATGTATGTCACCTATGATTCAAAAATTTAAAAAATGTTTTTAAATAGTAAATATTCAAATGTTTCTTTGAAACCAAAATGTTCAATACCTCAAATTGCAGAGTTCTCGTTCCCATTGCAGTTTTTGATGCTCTAACTGTGATTTCATTTCTTTTGTTTCTGATAGATCCCTTTGTAGTCCAGTTATCTGAGTGTTCATTTTTTTAATTTTTTCTGAATGGAGTTCACAGTGATTGTTTCTAAGCTCTTTCAATCTTTCATATGATGTAACTGCATCCTGGATATTTGATAAACTAGGAGAATCTGCATCAGAGAGAAAACAAGAGTAGAAATAAAATATAAGTTCTTTTTGTGTATAAAGCAGTATGCATTTTCACACATTCATACGTTGAACAAATATGTACTCAGTACATACAATGTGGAAGACATCAGACTCTGATGAAGCAGGTAAATTTTTTGAAAGACAGAAATTAATAAAGCTCTATCAAGAAAGAACAGATAAGATAAACAGCCCTAGAGCTATAAAAGAAACTGAAGTCCTACTTAATTATCACTCCATAAATAAAATTTGAGGCCCAAAGGCTACACTAGTGAATGCTACCAAACATTTTAGTGGGAAATGATACCAGTTCTATGCAAACTCTAAAAAAAAGAAGAAGAAGAAGAAGAAGACGACTTTGAGAAGCGTAATCCAACACATTCTATAAGGCTAGTGTTACCCTGAAATCAAAAACAGATGGAGATATTATAAGAAAGAAAAAATACCACATGAGCCTTGAGGTAAAAATTTTAAATAAAACATTAGCAAATCAAATACAAGAATCCATTAAAAGAACAAATTGTCATGACCAAATGGGGTTTATCCCAGGGTTGGTTTAACACTCAAAAATCAATTAGGGTAAAGAGGGTCAAATACATGCTGACCATAGGATACTAGATATCGAGTGGTGTGCACCCTATAGAATACACAGAGGTAGTATTATATAGCTGTACACCTGAACTTTATATTATGTTACTAAACAATGTTACTAAGAAATTTAATGAATAAAAAGATCTTTCCACAACAGTTCAAAATAAATTTTTAATTAAAAGATAGAAACAAATCCTATAATCGTAGGGAAGGAAATTTTTCCAGTGGAGTGGGAGGTGTGCATCATCAACTGCCTCATTGAAATAATTTTGTTGATTATTTCACTAAGAGTACAACTAGATGGATATGTTTGTGGCACCCAGTGTGACCGATTTACCACTGGCAAAGTCAAATTTTGCTAAACACATATTCAAAACCTATAAGCAATGAAGCTTCTTTTTGTTTTGTTTAAGTGCACTCTTTCAGAGTAGAAATGTAGGACTGAATCCTGCCTTCTCTCCTGAAGAGGAAAAATGTATTTCTTCTTAGAATAAAAATCCTAAATTTGTCTTAAAATGTAATTACAATTGAGTTTGGGGTTTCTATTGCGGGTGATGAAAATGTCTTAACATTGATTGTGGAAATGGTTGTACAACTCGGTGAAAACACTAAATATTACTCAATTGTACTCCTTAAATTGATGAATTGTACAATATATGAATTATAAATCAATTAAGCTGTCATTTATTCAAAGTAAAAAAGCAGTTAATGTTACTTGTCATGTTAAAAAACTAAAAAAGCAAAACCATATTCAGTAGAGTGAAACTAAGACAGTTGACAAAATTCAACATCTATTTCTATTTCAACATCTATTTCAGCAAACGGAACACAAGGGAACTTTTTCTATATAATAAGACGATCTATAGCTAACAACCTATGTGTAGTGAAAGACTGAATTCTTTCTCTAAGGGATCAGGAACAAGACAAGAATGACTGCTTTTGCTCCTTCTTTTCAGCACTATACGAGAAATTCTACTCAGTGCAATTAAGCAAGATGAAGAAACAAAGGACATCCATCTGGGAAAGGAAGAATAAAGCTGTCTTTATTAGCAGAAAACATGATCACACAATAGGAATCAGCACACTCCAACCAGTGGGTCAGGATGTTTCTTTTAGTAAACACAGTTTGAGAAAAATACACAAAATAAGTTAATGTACATTAACTTATGTATTGTCTATAGCTACTCTATGGCACAATGGTCACAAGTCTTAAATGCTTACAAATCTTTAGTAAAACAGTCGCTTAAAAAAAAAGATTGACAACCTTTGGTTACGTAGAAATTCTGACAGGATCTACAAAAAAGCTACCAGAACTATAAACTGAGTTTAACACAATTGAAGAATACAGCATCAATATACAAAAATCAACTGTATTTTTATATTAGCAGAGAACAATCATAAATTAAAATTTGAGATATATTGTTTAGAACTGCATTGAAAAGGTAAAAAAAAATGTATGAGTAATCTCACAAAAGGTGAACTAAAAAACACAAAATTTTACTTAGAAAATTAAAGAACTCTATAAATGGAGGCATATACTTTGATCAGGGCTTGAAAATTCAATATTGTTTAGAAGTCAATTCTTCTCCATATTTAATCTGGAGAGTCAACAGATCTAATAATTTAAATCTAGTTGTGAAAACACCAGTAGATTTTGTTTTTTGGAATTGATAAATTGATTTAAAATTCACGTGGAAATGCAAAGAATCTAGAAGAGCAAAATAATCATGAAAAGAACATTGAAAGACTAACACTACCTAATTGCAAGAACTATTATAAACCTAAAGTCATTAAAATGGCATGCAGTTAGTGTAATATATCAATAAGACATAATACATCAATAAGACATAAATTAACATGCACATATATGGTCAACTGATTTTGACAAAGGCACAGTGGCATTAAATAAGGAAAATAGAGCTGTTTCAACAATTGGTGCTGGAAAAACTAGATATCCATATGCAAAACAATGAACTTGAATTTATATCTTGCATCACATGTAAAAGAACACAAAACAGATCATAGATCTAAATGAAAGACCTAAAACCATAAAATTCTACAAAAAAAAAAAAAAAGCATAGGAGAAAGATTTCGTGACCTTGTGCTATACAAAGATTTTTTCGATATGAACACCAAAAACAAAATCTATAGTGGAACAAATGGGTAATTGGATTTCATCAAAAGAAAAAAATAAATTTTCACTCTACAAAAGATGCGATTACAAGACTAAAAAGACAAGCCATAGACTGGGAGAAAGTCCTTGCAAAAAATATAGGTGATAAAGTAATGTATCCAGAATATATAAAGAATGCTCCAAACACAACAATGCTTTAAACAAAAACTTAATTTTTAAAAATACAACAAACTTAGACACAGTACAAAGAAGACATACAAATGGCAAATAAGCACATGAAAAGGTGCTCAAAATTATTAGTTATTGGAAAATGAATACTAAAATATAATGGTATACACACAACACATCCATCGGAATGGCTAAGATTTGAAAACTGACAATATTAAATGTTCATAAAGATATGAAGCCATTGGAACTCATGTACTGCTGGTGGGAATGGAAAATGGTATAATTATTTTAGAAAACCATTAGGCAGTCTCTTAATAAGGGGTATAAAGAGGCGCGAGGAGACTTTTGGGGTGATGGATAGGTTAACTATCTGGATTGTGGTGATAGAGTTATATCTGTATAGTAAAACTATCAAAACATATACTTCATTTACATGTAATTTACCTAACCTAAGCCATTGATAACAAAAAAGCTATGCAACAGGAATAAAAACTTCAGAAACTGGCTAAGACACAGCTGGAAAGAAGGTTATGAAATGATACAAAATGAAGATAGAGGGTTATGGCCTTTAACCTTGTTTATAGCAAAGAGATGTAATAGCTGGGCTTTAAGTAATGGGGTAACATAATGAGATCTGAAATTTAAAAATATTTAATAATGGTGCTTGCAATGTAGACCAAATTTCCAGGAGGTAGAATGTCAGAGAAAACAGTTCTGAGGTTATTTCAGTATTCTAGAATGTAAATCATTGAAACCCGACATTGGGTGAAGGCATAGGAGAAAAGAAGGGTCAACAAATACATTAAACACTGCCATTTACACTGAGAAAAGTACAGTGGAGATGATCTTAGCTTCCAGGCAGAGGGCATGCAACTGCTCTCATTTTATTTTAATAGAAAACATGTTTCTTAGATATATAGCTCTACAACACTTCAGAGATCTATGGTGCAAAAGGCAGCAGACAAGATGTGCTTATATTACTGCTGAATACATACCAAGGCTTTATATTTATACTATGGTCCTACCTTTACAATTCATGTCAAGTCGTTCAGTTAGAAACGTAGATTTTTGATAACTAAAGTAAGGCAACTCGCAATATCTTGCTACTACTTCAGAAGACTGAGTTAAATCATCGAGTTCATCCATGGAATTAATTTGTTCTTTGACCTACAAATAAATAATATTGTTTTTCAAAATGTCCCTGAAATGTTGATAATATATACAAAGTGTACAGAGGTGTTAAATATCCACCTTTTTATAAAAGCAAAAACACAGATATTCTTAAAAGAACTGATTTTTAGCAAAAAGAGACTTTTATCAATAATAAGTGTTTCCAAATTACCTTTCAAAGTAAATGTCCCTACCACAAGGAAGAGATTCTATTTTTTTCACTGTCTTTTACAACATGTTTTTTTCTACAGGTAATATTTTTGATAATTTATTTTTTTTACAATACCTTGTTCTCTTCATTAGATGTTTTCTTTGCAGACCTAGAGAAATAAACAATTCTTTTCAAGTAAATATTAAATACTTAAAATATAAAGACTATCTAAACTTATTGTTCCTTATATAAAATCTCTGCATCTCTAACAAATTTTCTCTAAGGGCGTTAAACAATATGTAAAAAGAATAACACTAAGGGATAAAGAAAATATACTGCTAATAATATTAACACGATGTATTACATTTAGATCAAGTTGAAAGACAAAGCCAAAGGAAAAACATAATGGTTGTTACTTGTATTGTTTGATAGGAGGAAGCACTATACTAGGGTATTTTATTGTCATTTTCAATTTAAAAAGTAAAAGCATTTACTGGCACTAACTTCTATTTGGAAAATATTACTTAACTCCTTATATAAAATAAACTTTAAAAAAAATCATATTAGATTTTGAGGACTTATCAGGCAACTATTAGGCATTATTATGGGCACTTTACATGTTTTAAGGGCATGTTAATCCTCAAAAAATTCTGGGAGGTAGGCAATAGTTTCGAAAGGAAGAAAATAAGGCACAGAAAGTCAAGG
Source organism: Pteropus vampyrus (assembly GCF_000151845.1). Classification (NCBI taxonomy): domain Eukaryota; kingdom Metazoa; phylum Chordata; class Mammalia; order Chiroptera; family Pteropodidae; genus Pteropus; species Pteropus vampyrus. The sequence continues at coordinate 284,962 of NW_011889262.1, forward strand.
GAACTTCTCCAAGTCAATACAGCTGGTCAATGGCAGATCGAGAATTCAAACCAAGGACATCTGGCTTCAAAACATATGTTTCACAATATGTTTGGAAAGTATTATTTATTTTGAAATGTTTTTGAAGGACTATGATAGCAAATGAATCAATAGTATTAATCCATTTCTAGCTATGATTCTAAATAATTATTTCTGAATATTATACGCTTTTTTAGAAAAATAAAGAGGTTTTACATGTAGGCAATATCAGACATATTCTTTCAATAAACTAAATATTTGTTTTTCTAAACAAATTCCTCAATAGGAATTCATTCATCCATTCAGCTCTTTATTTATACATTCAACATATACTTATCAAGCACACAAAATTGTGTCAGTGACACTGTTGGTAGAGAAAAAGTGTTTTTTAACTTTAGAAATTGATAAACCAAAAATAAAAATCAGGAATAGATTGTTAATCGTTTATGTTTCTGCTTCATGTAAATAAAATCTTCTTTTCTTCAGAATCTAAAAAATTGTTTAAGTTAATATAACCTAATACAAAATCACAACTATTCATGAATACTCCCTCAAAGGCAATGCAATATACAGAATCATTAAGAAATAAATCAGGGATTCTGGGAAACATGGCGGAGTGAGAGACGTCCCTAGATCTCTCCCCTTGAAACAACAATAAGCTGAACATCTAAAACTGAACAAAAAATACCAAAACTGCACACCAGCACATCTCAGTGTGGGATCTGCACATAAGAACTACCACAGGTCAGAACCCTGGTGTCGGGAGGTGGACTGGGAGAAATAAAGAAGCTGCTTCTCTCAGCCTCCGGAGCTCCTTATAGGAGGAGAGGGAGGGGTGAAATTGTGGTGACTTCCCTGATCAGCCCTGTCTGGAAGTGATGGGACCACTACGTAGCCAGCAGCAGGGCCCAGTCATCATGGCAGAAAGCAGAGAAGTGGGATGGGACAGCAGAAAAACAATAGTTGATTTTTACTGGTCCCAGTTGCAAAACTGAGGCTGAGCTGCAGCCCCCAACCCTCAACCCAGAGGGCGCCTTCCCCTATACATTCTGAGACCGATCACTGCGGAGCCCCAAGGGAATCTGAGCAAAAGCTGCCAAGACTGAAGCTACCTCTCACAGCCTCTGGAGCTCCCTGCAGGAGGAGGAGGAGGGGAGAAGGTGTGGCGACTTCCCTGACAGCAGGGCCCAGTCAACAGGGCAGAAAGCAGAGAAGTGGGACAGGATCGCAGAGAAACAACAATTGACTTTTACCGACCTCGGTTGAAAAACCGAGGCTGAGCCACAGCCCCCCTCCTCCCAACCCAGAGGGACCCTTTTCCCATCTCCTCCCAGACTGATCACCATGAAGACCCAGTGGAATATGAGCAAATACTATCAAAACTGTTGCTACCACTGACAGGGACTGAAACTGAGAGTAGCAAGTGTGATTAAATATCTACAAGAAAATAAAAAAGACATGATTTAGGCTTTATATAAAGCAGGGATTTAAAAGGCTTAGATGCCACCTACTGGAAAAGAGACCTTTATATAATAAATCTTTCTGGAAAAACAACAGAATACACTTCCATTAATGCCCAGGTGGAGAAATAGTCCAATAAAAACCATGAACAACCAAGATGACAAGGCATCTCAGAAAGAAAGAGAAAAATCTCCAGAAAATAAGCTTATAGACATAGCAATATGAAATTTAAATGACAGAGAATTCAGGATGGTACTTCTGAAAAATCTCAGTGAACTCTGAAATGAGTCATATCAACAATTTCAGGAATTGAAAAAACAACTAGATGATCAGAGCAAGGAGACTGAAGCCCTCAAAAGGAATCAAATGGAACTTCTGGAGATGAAGAACACACACTGCAAGAATTGAAAAATGAAATAGAGTCAAGCAAATGGAAGAAAGGACTGGTGATGTCGAAGACAAAAATCTAGAAATAAATCAGAAGGAAAAGAGAGAAACCAAAGAATGAAAAATAATGAAAGAAAAATACAAAAACTAGCTGATGCCTTAGAAGAGGAAACATAAGAATAATGGGCATTACCAAAGAGGAGGAAAAGGAGCAGGAACTAGAAAGCATTTTCAGATAAATAGTGGACGAGACTATCCCAAATCTAAGGAATAGAGCTTGGAATTCAAGAAGTCAACAGAACACCCAATTATCTCAACCCCAAAAGGCCTTCACCAAGACACATTGTATTAAAGTTATCAAAAATCAATGACAAAGACAAAATTCTCAGGGCAGCCAGGGAAAAGAAGATGGAAATATTTAAAGAAAAATCCATTAGATTATCATCAGACTTCTCAGCATAGACCTTACAAGCCAGAAAGGAATGGAATCAAATATTTAAACTATTAAGTGAAAGGAACTACTAACCTAGAATAATGTATCCAGCTAAGCTCTCCTTTAGATATGAAGGAGAAATTAAGACCTTTCCAGACATACAAAATTGAGGGATTTCTCCACTACGAGGTCTGTACTACAGGAAAGGGGGCAGCTCACCTAAAACAAAATACAAAAACAAAACAAAAATACATAATTAGGAGTAAAGTGACTATCAGGCAAACAAAAGCAGAGGAGTGCAATACTTACTAAGAACAGGGCATTGTAAGCTTAAACAATAAGTAGAGAATACAGCATACATAGGGACAAATTGAGATAACAATGACTGAAAACGGGAGGATTCAAAGATCCAAACTCACAAAGAGGAAAGGAGATAAGGCACATGCAGAAGAAAATGTACGACTGTATATATATAACTATCCTTTATATATTCCTAATGGTAACCACACATCAAAGATTCAGAACTGAAGAATATAACATAAAACATAAGAACCAGAGGAAAAACCCCAAAAAGTCAACCAAAATAAAGATAACAGAAACACAAAGACAAGGAAGCAATGAAAAACTGAGCTACCAGAAAGGAAAAGATAAAATGGCTATAAGAAGATCTCATATTTCAATAATCATCCTAAATGTAAATGGACTTAACTCACCAATAAAAAGGCCCAGAGTTGCAGAATGGATCATAAAATAAAACCCAATCATATGCTGCCTCCAGGAGACACATCTCAGCTCCAAAGACAAAAATAGACTCAAAGTGAAAAGATGGAAAATCATATTTCAAGCAAATGGCATTCAGAGAAAAGAGGAGTAGTGATACTAATATCAGACAAAATAGACTTCAAAATAAAAAAAGTAAAGATACTGAGGGACACTTCATAATGATAAAGGGTATCATGCTCCAAGAAGACATGACACATTAATATCTATACTCCCAATCAGGGAGCCAAGAAATATGTAAAGCAACCACTAATAGAACTAAAGGGAGAAACAGACCAAAACACTATCGTAGGGGACATAAATACCCCACTGTTGGATATGGACATCATCCAAACAGAAAATCAATAAGGAAATAACATCTTTAAATGACACATTACACCAACTGGACATAATTGACATACAGAGCCTTCCATCCCCAAAGAGCTGCTTATACATTCTTCTCTAGTACACATGGAACATTCTCAAGAATCGACCACATACTGGGACACAGAGATAGCCTCAACAAATATAAGAGGGTTGAAATCATACCAACCATATTCTCTGATCATAATGCTCTGAAACTAGAGATCAACTGCAAAAAGAAAGCAGGAAGAACTACAAATACATGGAGATTAAACAACATGCTACTGAAGAATAACTGGGTCAGGGAAGAAATAAAAAGAGAGATCAAGAGATATATAGGAACACATGATAATGATAGTACAATATGTCAAAACTTTTGAGACATGGCAATAGCAGTCATAAGAGGAAAGTTAATATCATTACAGGCCTATCTCGTAAAATAAGAACAAACCCAAATAAACAACCTAATGCTTCATCTTAAAAAACTAGAAAAGGAAGAACAAATGAAGCCTAAAGTCAGCAGAAGGAAAGAAATAATCAAAATTAGAGCAGAAATAAATGAAATTGAAAACAAACAAACAAACAAACAAACAAACAAAAAACAATAGAAAAAATAAATGCAACAAATAGCTGGCCATTTGAGACGGTTAATAAAATTGAGAAACCCCAGGCTAGAATCACTAAAGAAAAAAGAGAAAGAACACAAATAAACAAAATCAGAGATGAAAGAGTGGAAATTACTACTGACCTCACAGAAATACAAAGAATCATGCAAGAATACTATGAAAAATAAATAACAAATTTAATAACCTAGAAGAAATGGACCAGTACTTAGAAAAATACTAACTTCCTAGACTGAATCAAGAAGAATTGGAAATTCTAAATAGACTGATCAGCAGTATAGAAATGGAAACAATTATGAAAAATCTACCAAAAAGTAAAAGTCCAGGGTTAAGTGGCTTCACCAGTGAATTCTACCAAACATTCAAAGAAGATTTAATACCTATTCTCCTCAAACTCTTCCAAAAAATTGAAGAGGAGGCAATAATTCCCAACTTATTTTATGAGGCCAATAT
>NW_011889262.1:289508-290478 GCF_000151845.1 Pteropus vampyrus
GCAATAATTCCCAACTTATTTTATGAGGCCAATATCACCTTGATACCAAAACCTGGTAAAGATAGCACACAAAAAAGAAAACTGCAGACCAATATCTCTCGTGAACACAGATGAAAAAAATCCTAAATAAGGTAGTAGCATACTGAATACAGCAACATATTAAAGAATTACATACCACAATCAAGTGGGCTTCATCCCAGGGACACAGGGATGGTTCAACATATGCAAATCAATCAATGCGATGCACCACATAAACAAATTAAAAAATAAGAATCATACGATCATATCAATAGATGCAGAAAAAGACTTTGACAAAATACAGCAGCCATTTATGATCAAAACACTTAAAAAAATTGGTATAGAAGGAAAATACCTTAGCATAATCAAGGCCATATACGACAAACCCTCAGCCAACATATACTTAATGGTGAAAAACTAAAAACCTTCCCTCTAAGATCAAGAACAAGGCAAGGCTGTCCACTATCACCGTTCTTATTCAATATAACATTGGAGGTCCTAGTGAGTGCAATCAGGCAAGAGAAAGATATAAAAGGCAGCCAAATAGGAAACGAAGAAGTCAAACTGTCACTATATAGAAAACACTAAAGACTGCACAAGAACACTACTAGAAACAATAAGCAAATACAGTAAAGTCTCTGGAAATAAAATCAATGTTCAAAAATCCATAGCTTTCCCATACTCTAATAATGAAGCATTAAAAAAAAAGAAGTGGAAAAAATAATTCCTTTTGCAATTGCACCAAAAAGAATAAAATACCTAGGAATAAATCTAACGAACCATGTGAAGAACCTATATAATGAAAACTACAAGAACCTATTAAAAGAAATTGAAGAAGATACAAAAAAAATAGAAAGATATTCCGTGTTCTTGGATTGGAAGAATCAACATAGTTAAAATGACCTTATTATCTACAGCATTATACAGATTTAATGCAATGCCCGTCAAAATC
>NW_011889262.1:290528-305639 GCF_000151845.1 Pteropus vampyrus
ATATTCCGTGTTCTTGGATTGGAAGAATCAACATAGTTAAAATGACCTTATTATCTACAGCATTATACAGATTTAATGCAATGCCCGTCAAAATCCCATCAGCATTTTTTAAAGAAATACAACAAAAAAAATCATTAGATTTGTATGGACACACAAAAGACCTCGAATTGCCAAATCCATTCTGAGAAAAAAGAACGAGGCTGGAGGCATCACTCTGCCCAACTTCAAATTATACTACAAAGTGACAGTAATCAAAACAGCATGGTATTAGCAGCAAAACAGACGCACGGACCAGTGGAAAAGAATCGAGAGTCCAGAAGTAAATCCCTATTTATATGGGCAAATAATTTTCAACAAAAAAAGCCAAAAACATACAGTGGAGAAAGGAAAGCCTCCTCAATAAATGGTGCTGGGAAAATTGGAAGGCCACCTGCAAAAGAATGAAACTAGACTGTTGTCTATCGTCACACACCAAAAGTAACTCAAAATGGATTAAGGACATGAATAGAAGACGTGAAACAATAAAATGCATAGAAGAAAACATAGGAACTAAACTCAAGGACCTTGGACTTAAAGAGGATTTTATGAATTTGACCTCAAAAGTAAGGGAAGGAAAAGCAAAAATGAATGAATGGGACTACATGAAACTAAAAAGCTTTTCTGCACAGCAAAAGAAATCATCAACAAGGTAAAGAGACAACCATCCAAATGTGAAAATATATTTGCAAGCAATGCCTCCGATAATGGCCTAATATCCAAAATATACAAAGAACTCATACAACTCCATAACAACATAAAAACAAATGATCCAATCAAAAATGGGCAGAAGACCTGAACAGACACTTCTCCCTAGAGGTCATACAAATGGCCTACAAATATATGAAAAGATGCTCAACATTGCTAGCAATTAGGGAAATGCAAATCAAAACCACAATGAGATACCATCTCACACCCATTAGAATAGCTATAATCAACAGGACAAGTAATAACAAATGCTGGAGAGAATGCAGAGAAAAAGGAACCCTCATACACTGCAAATTGGTACAGCCGCTATGGAAAACATTGAGGTTCCTCAAAACACTAAGAATTGATCTACCATATGATCCAGCCATCCCTCTACTGGGTATTTAGCCCAAAGACTTGAAAACCCATATCAGAAAATATATTTGCACACCGATGTTCATAGCAGCATTATTCACAGTGGCCAGGACATGGAAGCAATTGAAGTGTCCTATGATAGATGATTGAATAAAGAATCTGTGGTACATACATATGATGGAATATTACTCAGCCATAAGAAGAGATGAAATACTGCCATTTGCGACAACATGGATGGACCTTAAATTAATCCTGCTAAGTGAAATAAGCCAGACTGAAAAGTTGGAAATCACATGATATTACTTATATGTGAGATATAAACCTAAAAGCAACAAATGAACAAGACAAACAGAGACTCATGGACATGGACAATGGACTAGTGGTTACCAGAGGGTATGGGGTGGGGGAGGAGGAAAGAGGTAGACAGGGTAAAGGGGGTCAAATATAGGGGGTTGGGGGATGGTGAAGTGGGTAAAGGGGATCAAATATATGGTAACTGAAGGAATTGGACTTTGGGTGGTAATCACACAATAGAATATATAAACGTCAAATTATAATGTACACCTGAAAATTATGTAATTGTATTAACCAATGTTACCCCAGTACACTTAATAAAAAAAGAAAAAAAGAAAGAAAGAATTCGGTTCTATTCAGTAGGCCTCAATGTTCATATATTTATTATTTTAATTTTTAAATATGCATATGATGGTACAACTTTTAAGTAGTCATCTGCATAGTCATCATATGAAAATATTCCACTGTGGAAACCAATCAGAATGAACAACTTCTTATCATAAGAGTATACATGAATAGAAGTACTATGGACAATTAGTTTTCTACAATCTTTGCAAGATAATGTAATGGAATCAACTGGCTCTCTAATACTTGAAAATGCAAATAAAATTAAATATAGTAAACACATCCTAATGGTCTACTGGATCATTTTTCAACAATATGTAAATACACTCTAAAAGTTCCAATCTTAAATAAGAACATAAATGAATAAACCTCCCTTAAACTCCACATTTTTCCTTAGTCATTAACCATTTCTCTGTTGCTTTCCCCCAAAAAAATTTTCTACGAAGTGGTTTATACGATTCTCTACAGTCTCGCTTCCAGAGCAACTATGTATTGAAAATACTCCTAGCCAGAGTCTCTTGTCCTCATGTTAACCTTTCAACAGTGTTTGATATAGATGAGAATTCTCTTGCCTTGGCATGTACACTATGTCATGCTGTTTTGCTTCCAGAAAAAGTAGTGAATGCTAATATTCCTTCACCTAGAAATAGAGCATTTGTAGATTCTACTTTCCTTCACCCTGATCTATTTCACTTAAACTGCTGTTATCATTCACCTGAAGTTGACCACTGGTTAGTGAATTGGCCTTCTCAAACACAGGTGTAATAACAAATTTTTTTGATGTCCTTTTTTCATTTTCATTTTTCTTTACTTTCCTTATAAGGTACAAAGACCTCTACTTTAAAAATCCATTAAAAAGCCAATGTTTTCTAAAAATTCTAGTGATAAATACAAAAAACAATATTTGTAAAATTCCAACTGTTATCCATCTTAATTAATTTACTAATTCACAAAACAGTTATGAAGTACCAACCACAAGCAAAGAAAAATACATTCCTCATGTCAAAGATAGATATACAAGTAAAATATACTGTGATATGTGAGAGCTGACATATGACTAGTTGTAAGTGATCACAAGAAAGGCTTTACAGAAGATATAAACAGAGGAAGTCAGCAAGAAAAGAAATGGAAGGAAGCCGTTCTACTTAGAGATCAAAATGTGAGACAAAGATTAGGGTTCAATCAATCAGCGACCACTGGCTCACTTACCAGCAAATCAATGTCAGTTGCTTTCTCCTGAAAGAAAGCCAATCAGAGACAACTTGACTCAAATAAACATGCCTCAGAGTGCCAAGCGAACAACGACGGTCTCACCAGAATATCCATGTTGCTTCAGATGATGTCAACCCTCTTATGCCTCTGAAAATCCACTCTTCCAAAAACCGTATATAAGAAGAGCAGGCTACTTGGTTTGAAAAGGCTGTGCCTGACCAGCAAAGCTCTCTTACTATATTGAGCAACAAATTTCAACTTCATCTTTTTATTTCAGATACTGAGGGCTCATAACCCTTTGGCAAAAAAATTTTAACGGCCTAGAATAATTTACCACCATTATATTTTATTTTTCTTACTAAAATTAAATGAAGTTTGCTATTACATTGATCCATTTTTACCATAATGAAAACAATTAGAGATACCAGTAAAAGAAATGGTGAGTAAATGCGTTTTTAGGCTCTTCTCCCTAAATGGGCAAACACTCAAGGAGGGAATATAACTTATTAGAAAGAGCCAAAAAGAATTTACAAAAATACATATAATTGACAGGCAAAATTGTCAAAATGAGTCCACATCAAACCTGTGTCTTGTTTAGCATAACATGTGAAACAATACACATAGGTTTAACTACATTCACTCAATAAATATTTGAGTAGTACTGTGTGCTAGGCTTTCTTCATGGCACTGAGGATATAGCAGTGAATAGACAAAAATGAAGTGAAGTAAACACACATAATGAACTAGATAAACAAAATTTACAGTATGTTAGAGGAAAGATACTAAAGAAGAGAAATGAAATTTTGATGTGTTGTGGGCATATGGGTAGTGGGAATATGAGTCAGGCTGGGGGAAACCTTGTAAGTGTGTTTTTCCTCCTGAAAACTAAAAGTCCTCGATACCAAATGAAGAAAGTAATTTGGAGGAGAAAGTTTTTTATTGGGTTAACTACTACTGGTAGGTTAAGTAAAACGAGGTCGAAGAAATTATATCTAGATTTATTAAAGTGAAAACCAGTGGTAAACATATGAGAAAAACAATTTTGGAGGAGAAGTGGGACTAAACACTACTAGAGTGAGTTCAAGGAGAATGGAAGGGAAATTGGAATAAAGGACTATCAATAGTTCTTCTAAGGACTTCATAGCTAAGTGGCATGATCATGGATGCTCCAATTTCCTTCTTGTTTAGCTGTAGTTTTCAACCCTTACATAATGATTATGCAGCATTTTAATAATACTTAAAAGTTTTTGAGTTACATGCATGTGGCACTAAATAGTTTTAAAAAATGCCAGAACAGGTACTAAAACATAAATTCACAAAATTATACAACTAAAAGACCTCTTTCTAGATATGTAGGAATTATATAACTTGATTATCATTTTTCTCATGCTTACAACAATCATAGAAAGATTTCACACCTGATGAAAATCCTCCAAGTCTAGAATATTGTACACTACTCAAATGTACTAAGAAATTAGTCTTTTAAAAAATTTGTAACAGAAATAAAGGGGGAAATTCAGAAAATATTCTTAATTTAGAAGCTGAATTTTTGTAAATTGTATAAGATGAAGTCATGGTTGAAATATGTGGTGTGGTGCATACTGAAATAGATTCTCTTTAAAAAAGAAGGATAGTGGCACCTTTAGAAAGAAGATGCATTGCACTAGCAAGCAGCTTGGTTTACAGTGCAGGGGGAGTCAACAAACTAGGGCCTGCAAGCCAAATCTGGCCACTGTCTGTTTTTGTAAATTAAGTTTTATTGGAACAGTCACACTCATTCATCTACCTATTGTTTATAACAGATTTCAGACTGCAAGAAAAGAGACCAGATGGTCCACAATGCCTAAAATATTTATCTGGCTTTCCACAGAAAAGGTCTCTCAAACCCTGATGTAGCAGATTGATCCTTTGATGTACTTTAATAGATCTTACTCAATATACTGAAATGTTTATATAGGATGTGGAACAAATTGTCATGTGAAATTCTTTGGATTTTAGATTAATTTGAGGGTCCAATATTTGAGCATGCATGCATTAGGAACAAAACACGAAAATCTTAATAACTAGAAATTTTGATGGTAACAAAGTAGAGTGCGACATAACTTAGTTGAAACTCAGCAGATATTAAAGGTATGCCAACATAATTTGCATAATAGGATAGGACATACCAAATATTTTAAATATACTTTAATTGTGAAACAATCAGTATACTGTAGACCTAACCTCATTTTTTCCCAATGGTTGTATACTACATTATTTTATGGATATAATAGTTTATTTCCCTATCGATAGATATTTAGACAACCTCCAACTTTTTGATACACAGTCTATAATAAATATCCTTAACATATATAGATGTAACATATTTATATAAATATCCTTAATGCAAATATATATCGCATATCCTTAACATACATATCAAACTATATAGAGTATATGTAATGATCTACTGTATGTTTTATATACATAATAATATATAAGAAATTCCCTTAGAATGTGTGTGTGTGTTTATACATGTCTTGTTTTCCTGTAGGATCTAGTTCCAGAAGTGAAGCTGTTCAGTTGAAGGGATGACATATTTGAAATTTTGAAACACATTGCTAAATTACCAGTATTTCCAAAAGGATATACCAATTTCATCTACCAACAGTATATGAGAATGCCTTTTTCCTCCTTTTTGCCAACTCTGTTTGTTATTTTTTTAGATAACATTTATCATTCTGACTTCAAAAATGGCATTTCATTGTTCGTTAATTTGCGTTTTTCTAACTACCAGGCAAGGCTGAATGTCTAGTCAAAATGTTAAATTTGTTAATCATGAATATTAACTCAAATTAAAATTTATTTTATAGGAAAATAACAATTACTGACTGTTAACTATTGTTATAGGCTTACCTATCAGAATCTGCATTTTCCATAATAGGAAATGGCTCATTATCAGTTTTTCCACTCTTTCTGTATCGAATTAATCCCTCGCTGTCTCCAGCAGCAGTATTATATATGTTTTCTGTTGCTTCCATGTCACTACTTTTGTGCCTTTTCCTTTCTTCTTCAAGCTTCAATGAAAGTTTGATACTAAGAATAATTGTTATCACTTTCTTCATTATAAAGACCCTTTCTGTTTTCATTAATTTTATCATTTGGCTCTGAGTTTCATTATCATGACTTTCACCAATAAAAATATTTCTGTGTTTACTTCATTATTACATGTCATTGAAGTTACTGGTAAATTCTGCTTCCTTTTTATTTCAGTAAAGGAAGCAGAATTTTCCAACATGTCAGAAAGGGCTCTCTTAACTTTGTACTCTTGTTCACATTTACTCGGTGATACCTAACATCCACACACCCCATATTTGACCAGCAAAGACAGATAAATGAAAATCAAAGGCACAAAATTTGTCCTTTTCTATCTTCACCAACTCAATTCTGCATTAGACAGACAGATTTAGGGGATGTGATATTGTGCTTCCTCTTTCTGCACTCAGCTCTTCTTTCTCCCATTGTCTTTTCCAATTATTTTTCCTTCTGGATCATGGAAATATAAAAAATGTGGTGGTATTCATAAAATAGATAATCCAAAGTTTCCCAAAACATAGAGGCTGAGTGAATCTGATAAGTCATTAGCTAATGTAGAATTCTGGAAAATGAGTAATGCTCCCCCAAATTCACATTCAATACTATAAAATTGTATATAGAGAGGGCCTATATACAAAGAAGTAATTATCTACTTCAGGGCCATATTTACTGACAATGGGAATAAAATCAAGAAAGCTTACATGATTTGTCCAAAGTTCCTAAAGATACATTACCTAGTATTTAATGGCACCGAAAGAGATGATACAACTCTCTAATACTGAATGAGATAAATGACCAGATGAATTTATCGAATTGATTTGATAAATTAAAAATGTGACTTTTGCAGTCATTTAATGCCTTAGTGGGGGGTGGGGGGGAAGCTCATATACTTTGTCTTTGGAAGCAGACTATAACAATTTTGTCTGTCTTAAAAAATCAATGTACCTCAAAACTCATTTTTCTACTTTAGAATTAAACACTGAAAATTTTGCATAGAGGTTATGCTCTCTCTATGATAAAATCATCCATGTCAAAATGTACCATACTTTTTCTGAGATCAGACAAGATGGGGTGTGTTCAGGATGGTATGGCTGTAGACAACTTTTTAAAACAACATAATATAAAGGTTTGACTTAACAAAAACATCTGAGAGTAGTAATAAAATTATATACATATATAATAGGCTTTACTCTATATACTGAAATCTTTATATAGAATGTGGAACAAATTGCATTGTGAAATTCTTCTTTGGATTTCAGATTAAAGTGAGGGTCCCGTATTTGAGCACGCATGCATTAGGAACAAAACATGAAAATCTAATAACAAGCATATTTGATGGTAAAGTAGAGTGCCACTGTAGCACAGAACTTACTGTTGAAACTCAGCAGATATTTAAGGTATATATGTATATATACACAATCTAAAGTATAAAAATAAGTTAGTTTAGCTGGGAATATTTGTTTATATTCCTTCTCTCAGACATTGCTTCTTTCCCATTTAATTGTTTATGGAATGCAATTTATATTGAAGCCAAAATACTTAAAAAGTGAACAAACCTAGAGCTTATTGTGTGTTTCCTTTATATATTTCTGGTGCAGAGAGTCACATGGTACATAGCTAAATTAGTTTCTTAGCTCCTATGGAAGACTGACAAAGAATTAAGTTGATTAAGGAAAAAAATTATGAGAATGTTTACCTAAACTCTAATTATTTAGATGGCAGTAATAATCTATTTCTAGACACGGTTACACATTTAGACAACCCCATTTTATACACAAACTCTTTTTAAATCAAAAAATCAAAATGAATCAGATAATTGATAAAAAGAATAAACAAAGAGTAGCAGCAAGTGAAACTCTACCTCTTTTTTAAGTTGAACTTTTGCTTTTTCCAAAGCCAAGATCTCTACTTTTAATATGTGTATCTCATTCATAAACTTTTGTGGCTCTTGCTCTAATTCTTCATACAGATATACTTTAGAGGATCCATCACTATACAGTGGAGAACTTACATTTTCTAATTCAGTTTCTGAGCTTTCGCAGTCATTAGCGCTGCAATTATCTACAAGTGATGGCTTCTGGAACAGGCTTTGATTAGGTTTTATTTCCTTATAAGTATTTGTAACAGCAGAAATAGCATGCCTTTTTATTTGAATCATGTGTTTCACTTCACTGGAGTCGGCAAAACTCGAATCTAGAAGACTTTGCGGATCACTAGACCGATGAGTGTGTCCGATGCTGAATTTCCGGTCAGTGGTGTTTGGGTTCATGTCTTTTGTCTTCTGCATATCAAAATGTTGGTCCCCTTTCACTTCCAATGTAACCCCTGGGTTCCTATTTTTATTTTCTGAATCACTGTACAAACTCTCTTTATTTTCATTACAAACATGTTCAGAGTCTGATTTGTTCTCATTCTCGTGTTGTAATTTATTTTCATTTAAACAAAGCTTAGAAGATGACCAGCAAGCATATCCCAGGGACCAAGAGCCTGAATGAGATAGAAAGACATTTTCAACAGGGGGTTCTTCTTGTTCGGAAAATGCCTGGAACACTGCAGAGACGGACACTCCAAATGCATCTTTTCCCTGACAATGAAGTATATTATCTGGGAAATTAGAAGGTATTTCTCTTAAGCTTGCTCCTTCTTCAGAGTTGTCAGGTGGTGACTCTTCCTCAGGACAGCCAGTAGTTTTGTATTTCCCACAAATTTCACCAAACTTCTGCTTTAACTCATTTGTGATGAGTTTTAACTTATTTTTCCACTCTAATTTGCCTTGTTTGATCAACATTTCCTCAACCTTTTGCACACAAGAATGTCTTGAATATGCAGATATGTCATCTCCATCACATCTCTTATTCATGTCTGATCCTTGAGACATTTTTTGCAGATGCAAAAGCGGAAGACTAATTTGCTTGGTTTGATTTTTAAATGTCTTTCCTGTCGGCGTACATGTTTGTGAAATGACTTGATCCTTAAGGAATCGCGAATGGACAAAGGAAAATTAGAATGTATTTAATACTTAACAGCTAAACTTTTAAATCTATGTTTATGTACTCCCAAATCCAGTGGGATTGTAACTAAGAAGTGAAAAATAACTTGCCTGAGTCTAAATTAGGACAAAAACATGAACTGGCACTCCTAATTTTGTCTGTTTGAACTAAACAGCTTTTCTTATGTTAAATACACCAAAAATGGGTCGATGACTTTTAATGTTACAAAATCTTCCTCATTTAAAACATTTTACCTCACCATATCTGAAAGAGTGAGCTTATACAATACATTTATGAATAAAGATTAATAACTGGAGAAGACACAAACTATAAATTATTGTAAGCCAAAATCATTAACATCAATGAGAAAGAAAACCAACTTCTTTAATTTTAATTTAATTATATGCTATGATAGTGCTATGTGCTGATATACTAATCTCTTGCATCCAATTCTAACATCCACAAATGAGGGTGGAATAAAATTTTTATAATATTACTGATTTATTACACTGTAATAAAATGAATTAGAAGGTTATTGCTTGTACCCTAAAAAGAAAAAGATCCCATCCTGGAAGGTGTGATTATCTTAATAGTCAGTTTAGTTGATTTTATGACCTTATTTTCTCCTTGACTGTAGATTATGAAGTTAATTACACAGAAATTACAAGGCAGAATAAATCTTAACCTTGACATTAGTGACTAGAAATACCAATTTGCAAATTTTGAACCACTGAAAATGATGACTCCTTTCACATCAATCCAACCTAGTGGCCATCATTTTTATACTGTTAATAATTTCATCTTTTTATCATATGATTCTATATTTGATGTTACCTTCTTTATTGTGTAAGGAAGTTATAAAAATGACAGAAGCAAATAATAGTCAGAAATTTTTTTGTCTTAATCCAAGGAAGAAGCTTAGCTGTAAGTTACTATGGATTCAAACAAAATTTTAAGATTATAACTAGGTAAAATGTTATAAAACTCAATATTCAATTATGAATTATTGACTATAAACAGGTAGCTTGAAAAGTAATTTCAATTGAATTAGAATTCCTTATGAAATCATAGAAAATATGATACCAGAAATTTCAATTAAAATTTTTATGTACCTGTGGGTAGTTATATTGGCTTCCATCAAGCTTTTCTTGCTTTTCCTCCGATGTCATTTCTAAGTCTAGTTCTGCTGATAAATCCATATATTAGTTAAATCTACAAATCTTTATGAAAAACAGCAAATAATATTTTATCAATTGAGAATTTAAATTAAAATTAATCCTTATCTGAGTGTTTATCTCTTTAAAAAATACTTATAATTATCTAAAACTTTGACAAACCATTTGGGAAATAATAGATGTCACAATGTTCAAGGCATACAAACACCTCAGAAATACATTCACAAATTCATTCATGCAACATCAATGAAAAATCAATCAAAAACAAAACAAAATTTGGAAACACAGTACACCATATAAGGTCACATTATAACCTCTAACTCATAATAGTACCTTTTTAACACTCTAAGCTTCAACAGCATCGTTATTTGTAGTTTCCAAAATTACTGCTAATTTTAATGCTTTTATCAGTGTACACCCTTCCTTATATAGAAAATGTTTTTCTTAGTATTTTGACAAATGTCTTTTCATCTTTTAGGACTCAGCACTGGGCTTTGAGGATCAGAGTTATCAGAAATAGCTTTTTTAGAGATAATGTCTCTGCCGAGACTTAAACTATGAGGTTAGCCAGAAACAAAGGGGTAGAAGGCAGGAAAGGCAGAAAGCTTACAAGGCTGTGCTATGAAGATAGAGGGAGAAGCATACAACAGCATAAAGCTTGTCTAATACAGATGGCGAGGCGGGCATCACCGGCAATCGAGTAATTCCAGAGGAAAGGTAGATCGTTGAAAGCTCTACAGATGGAAAGTTAGGTAGAAGTCAGATCATAAAAGGCTTATATGTAATTTTAAGATGCCTGGATGCAATATGGTTTAACCAGTGGCTCGTGGTCATATATGCATTGAGATTCATAACTCTAAATGTTGTGGTAGTGATGAACTGGAGGGGCATAAGAATAAATAGGAGACAATTTAGCAGGCAAAAATGTAAAATATAGATGATGCAGGCCAGAACTAAGACAATGTGCTAGAAATATTTAAGATGTAAATATTTAAGATGCACTCACTATAAAATAAATCTTTATTCTATGAATAGATGAACAAATCCTGAGTACCTGGAAAACTAGACTCTGCTCATGGCTTTATAGAATTATCAACTAAGAAGTGAAATGAACTATGTAAACTCTTTTAAGTTGCTTCAATTCCTTTTGTAGATTTTCTGTTTCACATATTTCTGTGTTGAGGGAGCTTGGGTATGTTTTTACGAGGCATCTGAAGAAATAAGACACCTGTATACATATGTAAATAACTTTAAATTTATGGCTTGTAGCCATTACTCTAGGAGATAATTGAAAGTCTTTTTGTAAAGACAATGCTACTACCAGAGTTAAGAAAAACAAAGAATGTGAAACTATAGAGGTGAAAAAATACTGTATGTTTTATTACTAAAGACCTGATCATAAGACTAATAAAGGGCCCTAAATTAATGATACATTAAATGAAACACATATTAGATGTAGTCAGTCAATAGAATGAGTATCCTAGCAAAATTAAAATTGGTTTTCCATGTTGTTTTTTTATTCCAGATGTTGTTTATAAATTATACATCACTCCTTTAAAACAACATTTCTTGTGAAATATTTATTCATCAAAAAAAATTTTTAAAGTGACACACGATGTGGACACAGCTGAGAAGGAAGTATTAAAGAGCAAAATCTCAGAGATACCCATAACTGTTAGAAAAGCCAATTCTAAAATATATAAAATCATAGAACACATAAGAAATATTTTAATATTTGCTTTTAAAAGATGCTTTTTCAGTTACACTGAATATAGTGATAACTAATACTTGTGAATTCAGACCTATAAAAATAAAGCCAAGAAATTATGTTTTGTGTCTGTAGGCAATCTTTAGATTTTTACCTAATTTTTCCATTTAGTCTTATAGTTCTAAATAAAATCTTGGTACCCAATGCCAAGTGTATGCTAAATACTAACCTAAACAAAATTACTCTTTTCCCTAATGCTCCTTCTTATGTAGATATGTGTCATGTTGGTTATAAGAAGAATGCCAATAGTTTGCTAAAAGGTATTCTGTTATGCTGTGGGTTGCATAGACAAAGGAAAATTAAAGTAGATTTTGCCACTAAATGATTTTTGAAAACTCAGAAGTATGGTGAAGCCCCCAGTGGTGGTCTAGGGTTGAACTCTTTTTGTTTCTTTATTACCTTCTTTGCTCTCTCTGATGTTTTCTGGTAGCCGTGATCCACACAGGTCATGGAGCCTATCCTCCGCTATTAGCAACATAGCTCCAATATTAGTCTTGTCTTTATGTATCAAGTTCATCTGTCCAAAGTCTGTGGATGCTGACTGATGTGGGGTCATCAATTGTGATACAATTGGGCATTTATCGTCAACTTTCAAATCCCCGGGTCTTTGATAGGTCTCATGATAGAGGGGTAAATTAGGACGATACCAATCTGAAGAATCTGAAAAGAAAGTTTTCATTGATTAGAATGTAAGTAATGCTAATTTTACTAACCTGTAAAAATTCTTTCTCCAGAGCAGCAGTGCCACGTCCTCATCAACCCCCAAACACACTGCTCCTTCACAACGCATTTTATTTTATATGTCCTATACTTGCCATTCACATAGATAAGTTTAATAAATGATTGTCACTCAGCAATTTTTATTACATGGGGTGTTTTCCAGAAAACTTTGCTTATTAGTTAAGATTCTTCAGGGTATGATTTTTTGTTATTATCAAAATTTCTGTCTAACCATTTATTCTAAGTTTAAGTATGCATGACCAACATGGTTTGCAAAAAAATTTAATGAATGATACTACTTTTAATAAGAAACTACTTAATTACAATAAAATGGTCTTTTTAAAATCCGCCATCTTCAGAATTTACTTTCTAAGCTTTAGATAAACAGAAATTCATATGACAATGACGACCTTGGGTGATCTCATTATTTCATGTAAAAATAAGTACATCTTAGTCAGCCACAATCCACAGAGTAAAGAGTATCATGTGACAGAAAATGAATATTCAACACACACATTTTCCTTTTTTAAAAAAATCAAATTTCTTGGATTCAAACTTTTTAAGACAAGTGAAAGAACAAAGGAACAAATGTAGAAATGAAGCTTTACAGCCAATGTTTTATCATGGGGGGGGTTCTTTATAATTTCAAATCCATGAACCCCGTATTTGTTTTAAAACGGTGGTTCTCAGTATCATCTGAGAATGCCTGGAGTCCGAAGATCCATCGCTTCAGGGGGTCCAGGAGGTCAAACTATTTCCACAGGAAAGCTAAATGTTATTTATCATTTTCACTGTCATTCTAGTATAAGTGTACAGAAGAGTTTTCTACAGACATGATATGTGGTAATATCACAGCTCTATGATTAAGGGATCATACCTCTAATGGCTAATGGAATGTGTGTGCTTGTATTTTAAATTTTTCAGTTTAATTTCAGATATGGTCTCTATCAATATGTACAACCCAATTTAAAAAATTCTTTAATAGTCTCAAAAACTATTAACACAATAAAAATATCCTAAGGCCAAAAGTTTCAGAATTACTTTTTTAAAAGTGTGTGTCTACCAAATATTCATTATGATGAATTTCTTCTTTTAATTTTAATCATTTACTTTTTTAAAAGAGTGTGTATACCAAATATTCATTATGATGAATTTCTCCTTTTAATTTTAATCATTTTTAATCATCAAAGACACCGTAAACAACCTCCTCACACACAGCTGATTGGATGGTATAAGCTCATCAGTATGACAACATTTAGATGATATACATTTAAAACACGAAAATATATAGAAACTGAAGCTTTAAGTAAAGGTTGGAACTCAAAAAATATTTTAAAATAATGAGAAGAAACATTAGCATCTAAAATTAACTTCTGGGAAATTCAAATAAGTATGAAAATTCCAGACTGAACAATTTAGAGTACTGAACCAAAACAAAACACATCAGAGTTAAAGATTACATTTAAAATTTTTATTTTACTTATTTTGTAAATAATTTTTCTCAAACATGGATACCAAAAATGACATCTTCTTTATCTCAAAGCAGTCAAATAAATTTATAAAAAAAGAAATTAGAAATAGAAAAACAACGAGCATGTCAAATATTTTTGTTTACTCCCTTTGAGAGTTCAATTTGATTCACAAAATTTACCTGATCTGGATATTTGTATATCCTCCATTTCTATTGCTTCCTTGGGATCAGAATCTTTCACTTCAATGGTATGCTGAATGGATTTTGAAACAAGATGATTAATAACTAATGTACATTTCATATAATTTGTGCTTAATTATCCAAGATAAAAATATAAAAGTTATTACCTTCAAGTGTAGATGTTTCTCAAGGGAATCTAAAAGTGGAAAGGGACATGTACTCAATTATGTGTGACTATGAAAGCCATCTACATATTCATGCAGAGTTAGTGTGGAGCTGAATCCTCATGTTTGGCTTTGGAAATGACTGTAGTAGCGGTTAGTGTTTTTTTTGAGGGGTAGTGAGAGAGTGTTAGAAGAGCAACATGACAGGAATATAAATCCACTATAAATACTGAAAGGAAGTATAATTTAATAAAAAGTACAGTTGAGCTTTCAAAAGTAAGGTTATGTTTCAATGATTCTCACTAAACAAGATCATTCTTCCTATACCAATGTC
This sequence comes from Pteropus vampyrus, assembly GCF_000151845.1. Classification (NCBI taxonomy): domain Eukaryota; kingdom Metazoa; phylum Chordata; class Mammalia; order Chiroptera; family Pteropodidae; genus Pteropus; species Pteropus vampyrus. Next base: position 305,355 of record NW_011889262.1, read on the forward strand.
AACATGCTGATTAATGAGGTGAAACGTGATCTTTCATGAGAGGAATAAAGCATGACCCAGATAGGATCCATGTGAAACTTGATGATAGAATACAACAGAATATCTTGAATTGAGATAATCAGAATCATTTATATCATTATGCTACAAGTTTTAATCATGATCATCAATGTGCCCTCTGATTTAGCAAGTACACAGTTGTCATGAGAGTTTGGTTGAATGCATAATTGATTTAGCAACTGAGAAAGTTATATGAATTGACCAGCTTGGATATACACTTGTAGAACA
>NW_011889262.1:306364-308150 GCF_000151845.1 Pteropus vampyrus
AGAGAAAGGAATTAGGAATATGAAGACTATGAGCATGCCAAGTATCTTCTGTACTTTCTTCCAGAGTTAATATTGTTTTACAAAATTTACCTGATCTAGATGTTAGTGTATCCTTTATTTCTACTGCATTCTTAACCACAGCATCTTTCACTTCAATGGTAGGCTGAATGGGTTTTGAAACAAATGATTAAAAACTAATGTACATTTCATACAATCTATACTTCATTATTCAAGATAAAAAGTATAAAAGTTATTACCTTCAAGTGAGGATGTTTTTCAAGAGAATCTAAAAATGCAAAGGGACATATACTCAGTGATATGTGAATATGAAAGCCAACTGTACATTCGTACTCAGTATAGAGCTGATACTCATATTTGGTTTGGGAAATGACTATATTAGGTGTTTATATTTTTGCGGGGGAGAGAGTGAAGGGAGTATTAGGACAGCAACAAGACATAAATACGAATCCATTATGAATACTGAAGAAAAAACGGAAATATAGGTTTAACAAAACATGCAGCTGAGCTTTCAAAAGAAAGGTTATATTTCCACTAGATCAGTGTGCATATACCAACGTCAACATGCTGATTGATGGGTGAAAAGTAATCTTTTTTTGAGAAACAAATCATGACCCTGACAGGATCCATGTGAAACCTGATGATAGAATGCAACAGCCTATATGTCATGCAATACATCAGAATCATTTATACCATTATGCTACAAGTATTCATCATGATCTTCAATTTGTCCTGTAATTTAGCAAGTATACAGTTGTCATGAGAGTTCAGGCAAGTGCATAAGTCATGTATCACCTGAGAAAGGATTATGAATTGACTAGCTAGGATATCTACTTGTACAATAATAGGAGAAATATTTATTTTTTTCCATGCAAATGTAGGCTACTGTTATGCCTACATTACTTGTACTCTCTAGTTTAGCCATCTTTTAAACTTTCATGACCCACTCATGCAAAAAGATACATAAAACACATTGAAGAAATAATGCATAATCAGCGTTTGATATTGAAATAGTATCATTAAAAAGAGAAAAATTTATTAAATGGCCAAAGACATTTTAAATGTTAAAATCTTTTATGTTTTTGAAAATAACAATTTTAGCACTTAGGGAATGAACTCTATAATATCTTCTGTTTCCACAATTAGTTGGGCTTGATGTATCCTGTTGGTCTTTGAAGAACTCCTATGAACAAGCTATCTTATTTGATTATTAGCTACCTTAATATAAAAGAGTAGATGTTTCTATATTCAAATGAAACTCCTTCAAATAACAAATGCCAATGTAACATATATCCTTGATGCCTAATAATCTGGAGGAGGATAAATGAGTGGCTACAGTTTTCTCCAAGGCTTGTACTTCTGCTTCTTGTGCTGTCTGGAACATCAGTAATGTAATCTTCTGTTTCAGTGCAAATATTCCAAAGTCATCTAAACTGAGGGCTGTCAAATTTCCTCATCAACTCCAAAATCACATAGCTAAGGCTATGCTTTCCTCCTTCCTTTTTTTCACCATACACTTTCCTCTTCAAAATAATTTCTAGAACTGGGGTCTTGATATTTTCTCTTTTTTCATTCCTTTTGTGGATTGTTCCCACCACCTTTATTCTCTCTCTTTAGCAGCAGTATCTTACTTATTATTTTTACTCTTTATTTCCTTGCTTGCCTTTTGCTATAAACATACTCAGAAATAAAAACAAGATAATTCTGTTTCCTGTTCCTTGAATATCTTGAACTATCTGATGGCTTTTCTTCCCACTTTCTCTGAAGA
>NW_011889262.1:308650-308987 GCF_000151845.1 Pteropus vampyrus
CCAACTTCCAGTACATGTATCTGCTTTTGTTTCTTCATTGACTCCCTATAATTTTTGCCTTTCTTATTCTTCATTTGCTTTTCTATTCTTTTCCTATTTTTTTATTTACTGAGTTTCCTTAGGTCTTAGAGTAATATGAAGTGGAACAAATAATGTAGGTCCTTTAGCAGCACTATCAGTTTAATCTATTGCTGATACCAGATAAGGTATACAACTGATCAATTCTCTTTTATCTTTTTTCTTTTTTTGTTTTTATTGAAATATAATAAATAATTAGTTTCTTATATTTACATTATACTATTCAATGATTTTTTTTCACCAATGGTTGGCATATGAT
>NW_011889262.1:309037-321475 GCF_000151845.1 Pteropus vampyrus
TAATCTATTGCTGATACCAGATAAGGTATACAACTGATCAATTCTCTTTTATCTTTTTTCTTTTTTTGTTTTTATTGAAATATAATAAATAATTAGTTTCTTATATTTACATTATACTATTCAATGATTTTTTTTCACCAATGGTTGGCATATGATAATATACCAGTTTCAGTTGTACAGCATAGTGATCAGAGATCCACATAACTTACAAAGTGATTACCCCACTATATCTAGTACCTCTCTTCCCCTTACATATTTATTACATTATTAACCATCTTCCCCATGCTACACTCTACATCTCTAAGTCTATTCTGCAACTATCCATTTGTACCTCTTAATCCCTTTGCCATTTTTTTTGCCCCTGCAAACCCCCATCCCATCTAGTACCTCTAAATATTCTCTGTATCTATGAGTTTATTTCTGCTTTAGTTGCTGTTGATTTTGTCCTCTAGATTCCACATTTACATGAATCATGTGACATTTGTCTTTCTATATCTGACCCATTTCATTCAGTGCAATACCCTCTAGATCCATGAAGGCACTGTCTTTTGCCATCCCTTTCTTTTTAGCATGTGTGTGTCTTTTAATCTGAAGTGAGTCTCTTGTAGGCAGCACATGTAGGGATCTTGTTTTCTTATCCATTCAGCCACTCTATCTTTTGGTTGGAGCATTTAATTCTTTTCCACTTGAGGTATTTGTTGATAGGAATATAGTTACTACCAATCTTTATTCCTGTTTTTGATACATGTTTTTTCATCTTAAAGAAGTCTCTCTAATATTTCCTGCATGCTGGCTTGGTGATGATAAATTCCTTTAGCTCATTTTTGTCTGAGAAGTTCTTTATCTGTCCTTCAATTCTAAATGATAGCTTTGCTGGATAAAGTATTTTTGGTTGTAGATCTTGGATCTTCATCATGTTAAATATTTTGTACCAAGCCCTTCTGCCATGCATAGCTTCTTTTGAGAAATCAGTTGCCAGTCTTATGGGTGCTCTCTTGTAGGTAACTGCTTGTCTCTTGTGGCTTCTAAGATTCTCTCTTTGTATTTAACTTTTGGCACTTTAATTATGATGTGCCTTGGTGTGGGTCTCTTTGTGTTCCTGGTTTTGGGGATTCTCTGAGCATCCTGGGGTTTTATGTCTATTTCCTTCACCAGGTTGGGAAGTTCTCCATCATTTTTCTTCAAATAGCTCTTCAACATCTTGTTTTCCTTTAGGTACCACTATGACACGGATATTTTTATCTTAATAATGTCCCATAGGCTCCTTAAATTATTGTTATAGTCTTGGCTTCTTTTTTCTTGCCATTCTGAATTAGTGTGCTTGGCTTTCCTGTCCTCTATAAAGATCATTTGATCTTCTTCTTTATTCACTTGTTTATTCCACTTAATATACTTCTCATCTTAGATATTGTGTTCTTCATTTCTGACTGGTTCCCTTTTATAATTTCCATTTCAATTTTATGTTTTTTTTTTTTTATCTTTGTTGAAGTTCTCACTGAATTCATCTACACTTCCCATAAGTTTATTGAGCATCTTTATAACCAGTGCTTTAAACTCTGCATCTGTTAGATTGCTTGACTCCATTATATCTGGATCTCTGTTCAGTTCTCTCATATGGTTTCTGTTTCTTGTCTTCCCATTTTGGCTGCCTTTCTATGTCTGTTTTTATGTACTAAGCAAAGCTCCTAAGTCTCCCTGTCTTATTTGTGTGTATTTGTGTAGTAGGTGTCCCATGGCACAGTCCTGAGAGGGGTTCCACTACAGGCCAAATTTAGCCCAAGTCTGTGCCCCTCTGGGGCCACCTGTTAAAATTCAGCAAGCATTCTGCAAATACTATGCTTAAAGTTGCCTCAAAAGGCCACATCAGAAACTGAGGCCAGCTGCCTCCAGTGTGAGTCTAGGTTCTGCTTAGCAAGGAGTACCTGATGTGCTGAGGATATACCTGGATGGGGCTTGGGTGGGGTCCAAGTTGGGAGAGGCGGGCTTTCAGGGAATCCTCTGGGCAGAGCGACCTCTGTTATTCAGTTTGGTGACCTCACGGCTATGGCGGCACTATGTCTATGCACTGAAAGGGGGGAGTGCTCAACAGAAGAACAATGGATACCATTGGCACTTCTGTACAGAGTGAGTTTTGCCTCGGCCCTCACTCTGACAAATCAATGTCGCCTTGTAAGTCCCTGCGCAGTTGAACCAGCTCTGGTGCTCAGAACCAGCAGGTCCATCACCACAAAAATCCGCTCACAGACATGGCCTCTTTAAGAGGTGTCTGCCGCTGCTGCTGCTGCTGCCTCTGTCTCACTCAGCTACTCGAGACCCGGCAGCCCCGCGTTCTTGCCCAGTCCTACCTCCTGCTGTTGCAGAGTGAATTCTTAGATTTCTTCCTAGTTGTATGGCTTGTTCATTTAGATCCCAGGTGATTTTTCCTCACTATTTGCTCCTTGTTTTTGTCACAACTTTGATTTGGTCGCCAGAGGGATGAACAAAGCCTCTATCATCTATGCCATTTTTTTTTTTCTGCCCCCGTTTCTCTTTTCTTTCTCTGCATTTAATAGGTGATTTTCTTTGGCTATTAGACTATATGAGGATTCATGTTTTAAGCTAACATTCTGTCGATTACTGTTTTACAAAATGTAGTTCTTACCTCCTATTTGCCCATATAATATGTTTTTTCTTCTTTGATCTGCAGCTCCAGATAAGTGATCAACGTATTCCTTTGGTATGTTGGCTAAGAAATTCTGTTAAAATTTACATCAATAATAAGTTGAATTAACATTTCTAAGTTCTTTCTAAGAAAATATCTAAATTCCCTACTTTAAAAGCCATTAGACTTAAAAATAAGAGAAACATGTATTGAAAACCAAAATATTAAATAGAAAACTTCATATTATGCTCTCTAGATCAAGTCCATCTTTGGTCTTCATTTGGATACTCTCAGATAATTAAGCATGGAAGGCCAGAGTAAATACTTTCATAGACAAAATACTGATTATATGCACACATCAATAGGGAACTAACTTCAAAATATCTACTCTACTTTGCATTCCTGACAAGGCAAAAGAACATGTTGAAATATATGTATTTAAATAAATTCTTTAATAAGTGTACTTGTTCTAAATTTAAAATATTTTGAATATCAAGATTTTGTTGGTGTTAAAATCAGATTCTGATTTTAACTTTGGAGTATGTGATGTTGAGTATAAATAGATCATTGTAGGACCTGTTTCACTTATGTAAAGAAAAGCTTGTAAAGGCTTACTATTATTTGATAAATTTTTGATAGGAAAAATTATTGAACAAAATAGCAGAGCAGTAAAACTTTTCTTGAAATTATGTTTAAATAATAGCAAAAAGTTACATAGTTATGCAACTCTTCCAAAAAGTTTAGTAAGCTTTAATAAAGGAAGAATGATAATATTTATTTTTTAACCATGCATGTTTATGTATGTGTTTATGCACATTTGTTTATTTTGTATACACAACAACAATAATCCAAATTGTATGATAGTAATTACTCCACTTTCTGTTTCCTGGTCAGTGCAAGATACTAGGGTAAATTGAGGAGCAGATGTGATCCATTGTTCTCTCTGTCTTTTTATACTTTCATGTGACTGGCTCCTTCTCATACATCACTTGGCAGTTTTTGCCACATTCAGAAAGATCTTTATTGACCAAGTAAATTATACTCTCAGTCTCATATTCCAAGTCTAAACTGCCCTAATATTCTCAAACCTAACATTGTTTATTTTCTTTATATGAAGCACTTATAGTGACTTATAATGGATTGTTGTTTGCTTGTTTTTCTGCTCCTACCACTACACCCTAACCCCTCAACTTCTAGACTTAGTGTCTATCTGTCCAGTGCATAGTTGATATTCTATAATAGAAATTTGCTTCTGGTTAAAACATTTAAGATCTCATTAAAAGAGCACTCAAGTACTAAAGCACTACATATCCATAGGACAGAGCTCCCTGACATTTTTGGCTCCAAGGGACCGGTGCTCCTATGAGAGTCTAAGGCCTGATGATCTGAGGTAGAGCTGAGGTGGTGATGCTAGTGCTGGGGAGCCCTGCAAATACAAATGAAGCTTCACTCATTAGCCCGCCACTCACCTCTTGTTGTGTTGCCCTGTTCCTAACGGGAGATGGTGATCTCTGCTATAGGATATCGCGAGTAACTGTCTACTAAAACTTAACATCCCCAGAATTCAAAATCCACGTGCCCATTCTAACTTTCCCATTCTTTTCTTGATATTATTTCCATTTCATTCTTTTTCAGATTTACAAAAAGCATTCTCAAGATTTAGTTAAGTAATTAAATACCACTGTGATCATTGTGTTTTATATTTCTTAGCACCTTTTACAGTTTACAAAGTGGTTTCACATTTTTTACCACATTCATTCATTGCACATACCTGAAAGGTAAGTATCAGTATCCTTCTTATGATCTCATAGCTAGGAAGTGACTGATCTAGGATGTCAGCATATTCTTAAACTTCAAAGTCAGTGTTTGAACCATTAGGTATAGATGTCTATGTCTAAGAGAACACATCTTTCTTATCTCCTTTTATAGTTGTCACCTTAGATTAGCTCATGACTACAGGTATGGTTGCTGTAAAGGTACTCAATGAATGCTATTTTAACTCTCCAAAACAGCTGTTCTTTGCAGAATCTACTTGGCAGTTCAAACATAATACAACTTCAAAATCATATGCATTATCTTTTCATGTTCCAAGATATTAAAAAAACTACAATCCAAACTCTTTTTCTCTGAATCTTGTTAAGACTTTTACACAACCATTTATATCATAGAATAATACATTTGGCCACAGGTTGACCTGGAATAATTCTTTTGTTTTTAGATAAACTTAACTTCAGAACCCAAACTGATTCTTTAAGACTTTTAATCCTTTGTTTCTTATACTATGTTACCTTGAATTCATTAAATGAATCTTGCAAATTAGCAGAATTGTCTGATGAAGTATTACTGTATTTAAAAAAATAATAATAGTAGACAGTACCTCAGAATCCCAAGGTGATTCTACATCTTCCGCTTCTTCTATTCCTAATGTTGATATTTTAACAATAAAATGTAAGTATAGATACATTAGTATGATTTATTAGTAGGACTTTAAGGTATATATACAAGTGTATCTCTATAAATATTTTGATAACATAAAAGTAACAGCAGAAAAAAATTCAGAGTGTTAAAACTTTGGCAGAAAAAAAATAGTCGGTTGTAGCTGGGATACTTCTGAAGAAAGAGAACAAAAAATCATATACTTAAAGGAAATGGATCATCATACTTTAGATTGGTTTATACCACCATGTAAGAAGAGAAAAAATATATAGATAGGCATACATTACCACTTGTATTATTTTTATGTGCTCCATCAACATAAGTCAAATTGTCCTTATTTCTTTGTTCCTGTAGAGTCCTTTCATTAATACTCATAATATTTTCTTTGTTTCCAACTGCCAGCTTTGTTACATCTTCCTATGAAAACAAAAGAAAATAAAAACCAAACTTGAGAAAATACCGTATTTATTGACTTGCTTACTCAATCAATCAATCAGGAAGAAAATAAACATTTACTGTATCTACCAATCATAGGCACTAACCTGGGAAAAGTGGAAATATAAGTAAAATATTTCATCCTATAGTCTAAGAGTGATAGAGACACATGAAAACAATAATAGGAAAGTATCATTTGCTACGTGTACAACTGAAGTGAAAAATGTACAGTAAGGGCATGAAAAAAAACAAGTCAGTTTTACCTGGGGAGCTCAGGAAATGCTGCAAAGATAGGGCTGTATCTTGAGAGATAAGTGCAGAGTGAGGGCATGAAGGGCATGCTAGAAAGGGCAGCATGAGCAAAAGCATGAGATATGTAACAGCACAGTAAGTGAGGGCACCAAAGTAATATGGTAAGACTGGAATACTGGGAATAGGGTGGAGAGAAAACGAGAGAATCAGCCACAGCAAACAAGGCAAGTGTCATGTTGGCATATGAGTTTTACTCTCATGAATTAAGGGGGCAAAAATGAGAAGAGGAGTTACATCAGCACAAATATAATTTAGAACAGCCAATCTGGCAGCAATGTAAACATGAACATGAAAGAAACAAAACTAGAAGAGAGTATTTCAAAATTGAATGTGAGAAAATGTATTATGGTAATAAGATATAGAAAATTGTTAGTGGGTAGAAAATATTAAACTTAGTGTGTGACTGGATGTGGTGATTTCAGGGATGGTTGGAGTCCAGAACTTTTTATGCTTCAAATTTACTAGGATGGGGAAAACAGATGACAGAGCAGATTACTGGAGTCAGTGAAAAGGAAAAAGGCCATGGGCAATATATTTAGTTTGGGACATGTTAAGTTGAAGGCACTCAGGGGACTTAGAAGAAAGTTTTGGATAAATACATTTGGAGTAGGACTAGGTGACCTTACTAAGGAAAAGCACATGATGTTAAAAAAATAGGTGTTTTCAAAAGAATACTAAATTGATGTAATTAAATAATGCAAAACTACACAGAACATATGAAATTTTAAAAATAAAAACAAGAACATGGGAATAAAAATATGGAGACCAATTGTTCCATTATATATTACAAATTTCATTTCAACAATGTAAAATATTCTTTTAAGGATCTGAGCAAATACTTATTTCTGGGATATTATAGGGAGAAGCATGTTAAGTTTAATGAAAAACATTGTCATACACAAATTCATGATGTTAAAAGATGATTCTTTATTAAAAATTAATTTTAAAGAACAAGTTTTAAATTCTCGAATAGAAATGCTAATGTAACTATGAGAAATGCTAATGGAATTATGAAGCATTTTTAAGTACTACTATGATGTATGAGAGAAATATAAATCCCTATTTTTAAATTCACATGGTTTTCTTATTCCCCTGTGAACAGCACAGTAAGAGCATTAATTTCCCATCTCTTCTATTTAGCATGGTAGATAAAGATTGCAGAAAAAAATCTAGCGTTAAAACATTACAAAACTATGATTATCTCAGTTGAAAATTTTAAAGTCTTCAAACACATCCATGATTACCGACTTGGAGTGAATGAAGAAAAAGACTAAAATCTCAAGTCTCCTGGATGTCACACTTTTAGATAGGAAAGAATTTTCTTCTAAAGTTTAACAGCTATGATTACAAAAGTTAAAATTTTTAAGAATAGTATTAAATGTACCCAGTGTGGGTGATAATTTAAAAAGTAAAACATCATCTTGCAGAGATAATTTTGTAAACTCCGTTGGTAATCATTCTTTCTTTATGACTTTAAAATAACAAATATTTTTTATTAGAAAAAAGTCATAAATGGTGATTTCACTCACTTGATGTGGGCATGTTTGTCTATCAATTGTGGTATTAGCAGGAAAAGGTCAATCATTATTTCTAGCTCTGAGGGGCTTGTGAGCTGCCCATGGTCTCAGAGATGTTCCATGCATCAGTATAATGGAAAAACTGCTGTCTGTTTACTCCTAGGAGACCATATAGATAATTCATGTAACTTCTACACAATGGAAATCTCTGCAGCCATTGCAAAGAACAAATATCTCAGAGATACTGTTAAGTAAAGAAAGCGAGAACTGAAGACTTGTATTTAGTGAGCCCATTTGGTTGTTTTCAAATGTATAATATCTTAATTTGATTGATTATTGTTATGACAGTATTCTTTTTTTTAGTGAGAAAAAGTTCACAAAACATCAAATAACTGTCTCAAGGCAAACAATTCAGTAGCATTTAAGACATTCACAATGTTGTGCAACCATCACCTCTAGGTCCAAAATATTTTTATTGTCCCAAAAGAAAATCCCATTCTCATTAAATAGTCACACCGCACTCCCCCAACTACCATCCCCAGGCAACCACTAATCTGCTTTCTGTTTCTATACTTTAACTTAGTCTTGATGTTTCATATTAAAAAAATCATACAATAAAATTTTTTTAAAAAGAATCTCTACAGAAATAAATAATGTCTATTTTTTCTTTGAGAAGGTTGTAGCTTAAAATTGATTTTCTCATTTAATGATTAGAAATTAAGAACCTCATTACATATTTCCTCGATATTTACTTTACCCCCAAAATCTAAAACAGCTATGAAGAATACACCAAATGGTAAGATAAGTTAATTAAGCAAGTTAGGTATATACCAAAGAGTAAGATAAGTTAGAAACCACAGGAAAAAGTAGGGACAAAAATTCATAATTTATAATAAATCTGATAAGGCCTAAAAGAGATTTCACTTTGCATTATCTATGAACAAGGCTCATGCTAAAATGAATATAAGACGTCACTGTATTAAGCTTAAAAGTGAACATTAAGGAGAGAGTTCAAGTGAAATATTCAATAAATAAAAAAAATTAAATTTTCAGTTCTTCATAAAATTCAGCAATAAGTAATTTAGAAATGTCTCAGCATTTTTTCTTCTTTATCTGGCTTTATTTAGCATTTAAAATAAATTCTATCATATTTTATAATATAGTGAGTTCCCGCTCTTAGTTACCCCCCTCCCATTTCTGCTGTGTCTTTATAATAATCTCCTCATCTTGACTCTCTCATTAAATCTTGATGTTTATCTGGCCCTTATTAAATGAATTTTTCCTTTACCTCCTCTTTGCCTCTACATTCATCTAGCTATTCTTTCTAGTTGCTTTCTAGTTCTCTCCTTCCATAATGGCCAACCTAAGAATTGTTTACTCCCATGAAAGTTTACGAAAATCAATCCTGAACATATATCTATCTCTCTTGTTATTACACGTTTTCTATTATCATCTTGAAGACTCCCATTTCTTTCTAGAATCATTTTTTATTACTACAGAATCAAGGGGATGATATGTAAAAAAAGCATGAGAACATTTCAAACAAAACAAAACAAACAACTTACTTTTGTAAGACCAAGGACTGCTAAAGACTTGAGTGAAGGTTTTAGAAGAGGTTCAGGTGATGGAAAATCAGGACGAGACCATCCCTGGTCTGCAGTTGATGGTTTGGGAAGGGTTTCAACCACAAATTCATTTTCACGATGAGTTTTATTGTCCTTATACAATGTTCCATTTTCTGATCTCACAATAGCATAGTTTGCTTCTGCTATGGTAAAAGCAAAGAACAGCACATGAAAATATCTGTAACTTCAAATCAGTATTAATGTAAGAAGAGATAGTCTTCAAATAGCTTACTGTTTTTTAGGTATTGATGAACAGCAGTCATTTTCTTTGCTAAGCTTGGATTTATGACATTCTAGAAAAAAATTTATAGTTTTAAGTATCAAATTTGATCATGAGAATGATAATATTCACCATTACTCTCACCAAAGGCCAAAGGCTTTGTAATCATTCATATGTAGATTTATATCCCAGTTCTGCCACTTACAAACTTACATCTCATGAGGTGAAGATTATGAGAGAGGACATAGTAAGCTCAAAAATGTTACTTTCCTGACCCATAAATAATTATTATTCAAATAGTTCAATAAATTATAAATTTTACCTCTGAGTAGCTTAGAATACTAGGGAACAAAAACTAACTTTAAAAGATTTAAATTATTTGTTATATTTTGAAAGGTATTTGCATGATTTATATTTACATGAATTATCTCTTATGGGGGAAAATATGACAGTTTAATTTTTAGTAGTATCTTATAATAGGTGGGTTGGAATAGCTTTCTCTTTATCAAAAGCTAAAACCCAATGATTGTTTAAATTCAGCTCCCCTAAGAGACAGAGAGATAAAAAAGATTAAACCCATGGGGCAATAATTAATAAATGAAAGCCAACACATAAAAAATAGTAAACCATAGCCTCATATGTTGACAACGAGGACAGATAGAGGTGGACTGAAAAAGCAGACATGGAAGAAATGTTTTAAGCAAAGAAAAAATAAACTAAACATAAAAAAAAAGTTTGAGGAAGAGGGAGAAATTTTTTAAAAATGAGATAGTCACTCAAGTACAAGTTTAAGACAATAAAAAGAGTGAATCGAACAAGTACAAGCTTAAGATGAATAAAGAAAACCATAAGTAAATAATATATGTGGGGATTTATATAAAAATATGTTTGTAATGTATCACTAATACATCAGTATTATTAGGAATATACTATGAACAAAAGATTCTGCTTATTCATTGTGTCCAAGGTATTGAAACAACCGAAGTGCCTTTCCATAAATGACTGGATAAAGATGTGGTACATATATACAATAGAATATTACTTAGCCCAAAGAAGAGGTGACATACTGCTTTTTTCAAAAAACATGGATGAATATTGAGATTATCATGTAAAGGGAAACAAGTCAGACAGAAAAAGTTGAGAACTATATGATTTCACTCATCTGTGGGATGTAAAACGAAAGTAACAAATGAACATGACAAACAGAGACTCATGGACATAGCCAATAGTTTTGTGGTTACCAGATGGGAAGAGAGAAGAAGGGAGGTAGATAAGGATAAAGGGGTTAAATATATGGTGATGGAAGGAAATTTAACATTAGTTTGTGAACACATAATGCAGTATACTTATGAAATATACTTGAACTATACACTGGCAACATATAAATTTATTAACCAATGTCACCCCAATAAAATTAATTTAAAATATTTAAAAAGTAATATTCTTTATTTTAAGAGCAGTTTTAGGTTCACACCAAAATTGAGTAGAAAGTTCAAAGGCCAAAGAAGCATCACTTGGACTGAGCATGCCCTGTACCTCTTGCTAGGCGGTCACCAGTCTGGCAATAGTGGAAGCCAGCCTCGGTTCACAGTATAGCTTCTCCCAGGGGCTGCCAAGCCCAAGACAGGCAGCTATCAACCCCAGATCACTTTATAGCTCCTACTAGGTGGCCCTGGGCTGAGCACAAGTAGAAGCTGACCTGAGTCTGCACTGGAGCCCTTCCTAAGAGGCCCCAAAACCAACACACCTAGTCCACAGCTGCAAACCACACTGGTAAATTACCCAATTAGTTCTACAGATGATACATTGAAAGAATGGACTCAGTTGGCCCCAGAGCCCTGCTCTAGTCACTCCCATTCTGTGAGGTCAGTCCACACATTAACTGTTACTACATCACTATCAATAATTACTTTAACATGTAAATAGATTAAATCCTCCAATCAAAAGATTTAGGATGACTGAATGGATAAGAGAAAAAGACCCATATACATAAACTTAAACTAAAAAGATTTTGCGCAGCAAAGAAAACCATCAACATTATGAAAAGAACATCTAAATATTGGAGAAGATATTCACTAATGATACATTCAATAAGGGGTTAATATCTAAAAAATATAAGGAACTCGTATAACTTAACACCAAAAAGACAAACTATCCAATTAAAAAATGGACAGAGAACTGGAATAGACATTTCTCCACAAAGGACCTACAGTTGGACAATAGACATATAAAAGATACTCAAAATCATGTATCATAAGAGAAATGCAAATTAAAACCAAAATTGGATATTGCCTCAACCTGTCAGAAGGGTTATCATCAATAAATGAACAAACAACAACCGTTGGCAATGATGTAAATATAAGGGAACCCATGTGCACTTTTGGTGGGATTATGCATTGGTGAAGCCTCAATGGAAAGGCTAAAGAGCTTCCTCAAAAATTTTTAAATAGAATCACCATATGACCCAATAGTCCCACTTCCAGGTACTTATCCACAGAAATCTGAAACACTAATTTGAAAAGATATATGTATCCCTATGTTCATTGCAGCATTAGTTACAATAGTCAAGATATGTAAGCAACTAAGAGTCCATTGATAGATGATTGGATAAGGAGAGGTGATATATAACTACAACAAAATGTTACTTGACCACGGCAAATCTTACTATTTGTGACAATATCGATAGACCTAGACAGTATTACGTTAAGTGAAATAAGTCAAACAGAGAAAGACAAAATCGTATGATTTCACTTATTTGCGGAATTTGAAAAACAAAATAAATGAACAAACAAAAGAGAAACAAACTCATACATACAGATTGATGGTTGCCGCCAGCTGGGAAGGGGGTTGGAGGGCTGGTTGAAAAATTTAAATAGATGAAGAAGTACAAATTGGCAGTTACAAAGTAATCAGGAAGATGTAAAGTACAGCATAGGGAGTATAGACAAAAATATTATAACAACTGTGTATGGTCTCAGGGAGAACTAGAATAATTGGAGAGATCACTTCATAAATTATATAAATGTTAAACCACCAAGTTGTATACCTTAAACTGACATAACATTGAATGTCAACTGCAATTGAAATAAAAAATTTAAACAACCACAACAAAATTTCTGATTCTGACATTTTACCAACTCTGTTTCTAGAACTGGTTATTATTTTAAGCAAAACATGCATTCTTCAATTAGACAAAGACTTTAAAATTTAATCTGAATGTAATGATTTAGAACACAGTGGCATCCCTTTGTA
>NW_011889262.1:322025-328681 GCF_000151845.1 Pteropus vampyrus
CTGTACAGTTTTGGAAATGAAAGGCATCAAGCAGATTTCATGATTATTACAATAAGTAATTGGATCCATTAAAGATTTCATTTAGACATTAGTATTATTGTTCTTTTTAAGTCACATTAAGAATCTGTATTGTTGACCAAATGTTATATCTTTATTGTGGGAAACCTTTCCAATATAACTTCCTATCACTATATATTTTCCAGCCCACTCTTTCTTTCAGCCCCACTTTCAGTACTTGCCATAGTAAAAGCAAACAAAAAATATTCAAATAATTATATTTCTATAAAACAGGTTGTGCTGACCAATTTTCCATTATAAACACAATGACAGGTAGACAACTACTTAATTTTAGAAGTACTACACAAAACTAAATTCAGAGCAGAAAAAATCAATTTCACTCAGGAGCACTTTACCTTGGCATGAAAACCAAAGTCTTCATCATCTGATGTAAGACATGAACCATCAATTCCAGGTTTGCTAAAAATATAAAGTAAAAAGTAGACTAAATATATACAACAGAAATAAGTGGATACATTTCTTTAAAAAAAAAATGGAGTGAAAGGTCATATATCTATATATTAAATGAGATTTCCTGACATAATTAAATGTGGCCTCTGTTTTAAGAAAAGCTTTCAGTTATCTATTTCTGCCTCCACTACTCCCAACCACAAAATATTTAATAAACACACCCTCTAAGTTCCCGTCACAAAGAGTGAGATCCAATACATTAGCCAAGCCTGAGATGACATTGCTATTACCAAAAGTCCTGAAGGCTGAATTGAAAATCCAAGTAATGGGTGACATAACTTTTGTAACCAGAACTAGAAAAAATCTGATGACCTAAATCAAGGTAGAAAGATCTACTATCCCTTCTCCATTGTCTGGCCCTGGTTCAAAGTCTAATGCGTTACTGAAAAATGGTAGTTTTAGTTCTTTAGCATGGAAATCACTACTTAAGGAGATCCCATTTCTTCCTTTGACTCTCAAGCAGTACAGAAAGTTCCCTGAAATGTTAGAAATATTTGGAAGTAGGATATACAAAAGTCAAAGAACAAATGTATATGTCGTTACCCTTCCCATTCCCAGGTCCCTCTTCCACAGGGCTCCATGGCACCCTCCAACCCTTAAAAATTCAGCCTCTAAAGGCACAAATGCTTGAAACAAGGATGGTCTCAAACGACCAAGAATAGAAGCTTTCTATTTTCCTGCTCCTAGAAAACAAGCTAAATGGAGTCTTAGTCATTCACTCCAAACATAGTCATGTTAACAGCTACCAAACTTCATTAGGATTTGACAGCCCTGCCTAAACCTCCATGTACATGGGAAGGACAGCAGCAAATTGGGAATTTGGGCCATAAATTTATGGAGTTCAGCAATCTCCAGTCCCCTAGGACTTGAGATTATCTAAGCCCCACTCTGTAAGCTTGGGTGCGGGTAGATGAGACAATATGCCTATGGGCTCTAAAAGCAATCTTTTCCAGGGGCTCAAGTTATTTTTATTTTATTCACTTGATAATTTTTCTACTTTATAATTCAACAAACCAACAAAAAAAACAGCAAGCTGTTCGGGACACCCTTGAACCACTTATTTCAATCTGCCTTCCTAGACAACTCACAACATCCTGTTCTTCCTTCTTGCAATTTATTTTAACTTATCATAGATCCCAATATTCTGATCTCTTTTTCCTAGTCTGATCTCTTATCTTTTTATAAAACCCTTATTTCTATTCCAACCCAGTGTTGTTCCTCTTGAATCTTGGGATCCCTCTGCTAATTCCATTTTTAGCCACTTTCCCTGCCTTCACTAGACTCACTCTTCCCACCTTTCTATTTGAAAATACTCAATGCAGGATGATAAGGTTGAGTGCTGGTATTAGAAACCTGAGTTTAACTCTCATTTTCATCACTTACCCTGTCTAGATAAGTCCCTTAAATCTCTTCGAGTTTCACATTCTCCATATAAACAACAACTTGGCCAGAATAGTAAAGATGGGTTATAGTACGAGAAGGTGCTTTGATTAATCACTAAAATTTTTGAAACCCCTGAAATTCTATGTGCTTTGGATTCTGTCTATAAAAAAATAAAGAATACTTAGCCGCCATAAGTGGAAAAAATAACTGAATCAAATACATGCCAGAAAAAGCAGAAAAGAAAGTAATAAATTAAGAAAACTCATGAAATAAGAAAAAGACTCTAGAAAAAAAGAGAAAAAACTTTATAGAATATGCAAAGGTACTAGCCTGAAGTTAAAACTAGACTGGAAAGTCAATAAGCAGGGAAATCAATTAGAAATATCCTCTAAAACATGCTGAATTTAATTAACATAACATGGTCTATGCATAGTTTTTCTTCACTTACAGAAAAATAATTCATATTGAGAAGAGTAAACATAATTAAATGTAAAAACACTTTTCTGATTAGGCCTTGCTCATGTAAACCTATGGTTCTGTGGCCATAGATAACTGAGAAATGCTCTAAACTCTTTGATGGTAAAATCAAGTTACTAGTTATTGCTGCAACTGTCACGTATATTAAGACAATGCTTGGACTAACTGGGCTTCTTAGGAAAACTCTAAATCCAAGTTAAGACATAATTAAATTGGACTATCTGATTTAATCTGACTTGAATCTGTATTTTGATGCCAGTGCTGCAGAGGGACTAGACAATGGATTTGCAAAGCAGACTGAAGGTCAAATCAGTGTTAGCTACTTCTTCACTATGGAATCACAGTACAATAAATCAACCTCTTTGAACCACAGTTGTCTAATTAATAAAAAAATATTGTGATTCTATATAAGATAACATATGTTAAGCACAAAATATAGTGTCTAGCCCAGAATAGAATACTCAACTAATGTTAGTTTCTTTTCTCTTCATTCTTAGTTAGCATATAATTTTAAAAAATTTTTAAAATCCTACCTGCTTACAGAGTCTTCTTGAGAACTCTCACCCACTATTAAAGAAAAAAAGGAAAATAGATTTGGAATCAAGAACAGAAAAATACAGGACTATAAAAGTATCACACTGATGCTGTGTTAAGAGGTATTCCTTTGGGACCACGAGTGAAGACTATCCTAGAATAAATATTAAGGATACTATTGACTGGCAATATATTAACACCTTTTACTTCTCCTCCTTTCAATATATATGAAATGCAAGAAAAACAGAATGGGTTTTTCAAAATTCAATACTTACAAGGGAACTGCTACTTACAATGATGATAATCCAAACTGAAGCAAACTGACTATGCTATCATTAGAAGAATCAGTATCATAAACTAACAATGTCAACTTCAGTAGCATGATTTCTCTGGACTTCTGCCATGAAGCGCAGTTAGAGGAGAGAATATTTATTGTGCTGTAACACATTGCACCTTCTCCACCTCTTCAGTCAAGCCTGTTCAGTTTAGTATGAAACGCCATGTCTGGGAAACATGGTCTGTAGGTACTGCACTCTGCAGCACAGCAAAACAGCAACAGATGCTTTCTGGTCCTATTTCCAGGTGCAAGAAAGGAAAAAAGACCTTCTGATTCCAGTTTTATAAAGTAAAAACTCTTGAGACTGTTTCCTTTCATTGCTAGAGAGTCTGCCTGGACCCTCCTCATGGAGCAGGAGGGTCCAAACAGTTAATGCTGCGCAGTTGTGCATGATGTCATTTTTCTCAGCCTCCCCCACATTATATGACAAATATCTACAGAAACCATACTTTTTCTGTTTGTAAAGCATATGTTATCAGATTGTATGCTGAGGAACAATAACATAAATAAAACCCAACAAAGGATGAAGAATATCTTAAACAGAATATGTTATCAGATTGTATGCTGAGGAACAATAACATAAATAAAACCCAACAAAGAATGAAGAATATCTTAAACATTCAATAATTTTGGAATTTTACTTTTTTAATGATTCAAAGAGATATCCACTGTATAATTCCTACTACAGGACATTCAGGAAAAGAAAATACAATGGAGACAGTAAAAAGATCAGTGGTTTTCAGAGGAATAGGAAGAAGGGAGGGCTGGACAAGCCGAGCACAGAGGATTTCTAAGGCAGTGAAACTATTTTATATGATACTGTAACCATGGATATGTGTCATTATACATTTGTCAAATGTGAACTCTGATGTAATTATGGTGTAAACTATGGACTTTGGGTGATAATGACGAGTCAATGTAGGTTCATTTATTGGAATACGTGTACCTTTCTGGTGCAAGCTGTCAACAATAAGAGAGACTGTATATATTGTGATATGGGGTTTATGGGAATTCTCTGTTTTCTGTTCAATTTTTCTGTGAACCTAAAACTGCTCTAAAAATAAAGAATATTATTATTTTAAAATATATTTATATTAAATTTATTGGGGTGACATTGGTTAATAAATTTATGTAAGTTTTCAGTGTACGATTCAAATATACTTCATATGTATATTGCATTGTATATTCACCCACCAAAGTTAAATTTCCTCCCGTAGCCATATATTTGACCCCTTATTCCTTATCTACCACCCCCCTTTTCTCTTCTCTTCTGGTATCCACAAAACCATGTCCATGAGTCTCTATCTGTCATGTTCATTTGTTACTTTCAGTTTTATATCCCACATATGAATGAAATCATATAGTTCTCAAACTTTTTCTGTCTGACTTATTTCACTTAACATGATAATCTCAAGATTCGTCCATGTTTTTGCAAATAGCAGTATGTCACCTTTTCTTATGGCTGAGTAATATTCCATTGTAATATATATATACGCCACATCTTCTTTATCCAGTCATCTATGGAAAGGCACCTCGATTGTTTCCACATCTTGGACATAGTGAATAAGGCTTCTATAAACATTGGAGTGCATCAATCTTTGCAGATAAATTTTTTCAAATTTTGATGTGATACCCAGAAGAGGTATCCTATTGGGTCCTATTGTAATTCTACTCATTTTTGAGGAAACTACATACTGTTTTCCATAATGACTGTACTAATTTACATTCTCACCAGCAGTATATAAGGGTTCCTTTTTCCTCACGACCTCTCCAATACTTGCTGTTACTTGTCTTATTGATAATATGCATTCTAACAGCTGTAAGGTGGTATTCCATTGTGATTTTGACTTGCATTTTCCTAATAGCTAGTGCTGTTGAGTATCTTTTTATATGTTGATTGGCCATTTGTATGTCTTCTTGGGAGAAGTACCTGTTCAGGTCCTCTGCCTATTTTTTAATTGTATTTTTTTGAGTTTTATGAATTCTTTTTATATTTTGAATATAGCCCCTTATTGGATTTTTTTTCACAAGTATCTTCATTCATTAACTTAGTTTCCTTTGGTTTATTGATGGCTTCTTTTGAAGTGCAGAATCTTTTATTTTGATAGAGTTCCATTCATTTATTTTAGCTCTACTCCCTTTGCCTTAGAGGTCAAATTCATAAAATCCTCTCCAAATCAAAGACCCATGTGTTTAAAGCTATGTTTGTTTTCTATACAATTTATTGTTTCAGGTCTTATGTTTAGGTCTTTGATCCATTTTTGGTTCATTTTGGTATATGTTGACAGATAGCAGTCTGGTTTCATTCTTTAGCATGTGGCTTTCCAACATTTCCAACACCATTTACTGGAGAAGCTTTCTTTTCTCCATTGTATGTATATAGCTCCTTTGTCAAAAAGTATTTATTCATATACATGGGAGTTTATTTCTGGAATCTCAATTTTATTCCATTGGTCTGTTTTGATGATTGTTGCTTTGTAGTCTAATTTGAAGTCAGGCAGATTGATACCTCTGATCTTGACCATTTTCTTCAAGGTGCTTTAGCTCTTCAGGGTCTTTTGTGATTCCATACAAATCCGATGCTTTATTGTTCTATTTCTTTCAAAAATGGCATTGGGATTTTGATGGGAATTGAATTAAATATGTATATTGCTTTGGATAATAAGGTCATTTCAACTATGTTGATTCTGTCAATCTATGAACACAGAATATCTTTCTATTTCTTTGTGTCTTCTTCAATTTATTTGAAGAATGTCTTATAATTTTCAACATACACGTCCTTCACATGCTTCATTACGTTTATTCCAAAGTATTTTATTCTTTTTGTTTACAATTGCAAAAGAAAATTTTTTTTCCATTTCTTTTTCTAATAATTCATTGTTAATGTATAAGAATGCTATGAATTTTTGTATGTCAATTTTGTATCCTGTAACTTGGCTGTATTTGTTCATTGTTTCTAATAGTTTTTTTAGTAAAGTCGATAGTGTTTTCTATACAGAGAATCATGTCATCTGCGAAAATAGACAGTTTGACTTCTTCATTCCCATAGCGAATGCCTTTTATTTCTCTTGCCTGATTGCTCTAGCTAGGACTTCCAACACTATCTTGAATAATAGCGGTGCTAGCAGACAGACTCGTTAAATTCCTGATCTTAAAGGGAAGGCTTTTAGTTTTTCAAAATTTAGTATAATGTTAGCTGAAGTTTTGTCATATATGACCTTTATTCTTTTGAGGTACTTTTCTTCTCTACCCATTTTATTAAGATTTTAATCACAAATAAATGTATCTTGTCAAATACTTTTTCTGTATCTCTCGATATAATCATATGATTTTAATCCTTTATTTTATTTCTCTGGTGTGTCACATTGATCAATTTGTGACCCAGGGATGAAGCTCA
>NW_011889262.1:329136-330277 GCF_000151845.1 Pteropus vampyrus
GAAGGCTGTATATTTCTAAGAACTTGTCCATTCTTCTAGGATATTGAATTTTGTGGCATATCATCTTTCATAGGATTCTTGTATGATCTTTTCTATTTCAGTGGTATCTGTTGTAATGTCTCCACTTTTGTTTTGATTTTGTTAATTGTGTCCTTTCTCTTTTTGCCTTAGTGAGTCCACCAGGGTTTGTAAATTATTTTGATCTTTTCAAAGAACCAATTCTTTATTGCATTAATATTTTTTGTCTTTTTTTCTCACTTTCATTTAATTATCTAATATTTATTGTTTCCTTCCATCTGTCAACTTTGGGCTATATTTGTTCTTTTTGTTTGTTTATGTTTTTTAAAATATAATGTTACGTTATTTAATTGGTATCTTTCTTCTATCTTGAGATATAGGCCTGTAATGATATGAATTTTTATCTCATTAGTGCTTTTGCTGAATCCAAAAGTATTGGTATGTTGTATTTTTCTTCTCATTTGTTTCTATATATCTCTTCAACTCTCTTTTTATTTCCCAGTCTTTCTATAGTAGCATGACCTGTTCTTAATATGGTTTGCAATTTCTTGTTTTGTCTGTCTGTAAGTCATCTTAATTAGAGTTCTGTGTGTTTTTGTTATTTTGTTTCAGGTAGATTGACTACCTTCAGTATTTCCTATAATGTATTCCTTGTGGTAGAAAATGTCCTTAGCTTCTGCATGTCTGGGAAGTTCTTTATTTCTCCTATAGATTTGAAGGATAACTTTATTGGATATATTATTCTTGGCTGGTAAAATCTCCCTATCAATATTGGAGAGGGCCTTTTTGAACTGACACAATTATGTGTTCTGTTATCTTCTTGGATTGAGGTCATTTCATAGATTTGGGAAGTTCTCATCAATCATTTGTTTGAAAAGGCTTTCAGTACCCTTCTCCCTCTCCTCCTTCTGGTATACTCATTATTCTTATACCGCTCTTTCTGTTTAGAATTAGGTAGTTCTGGTAGAGTTCTTTCAATTTTTTTTGCTTGCTTGTTTGTTTGTTTCAAGTCTCTTTCTTTTTCTATCTGTGTCACACTTCTAGATTTCTGTCTTTGATATCACTAATTCTTTCCTCTATCTGGTCATCTCTGTTTCTTAAACTCGCTATTTCATTTTTCATC
>NW_011889262.1:330327-344074 GCF_000151845.1 Pteropus vampyrus
TGTGTCACACTTCTAGATTTCTGTCTTTGATATCACTAATTCTTTCCTCTATCTGGTCATCTCTGTTTCTTAAACTCGCTATTTCATTTTTCATCTATTTTATTAAATTCTTCCGGTTTAGAATTTTTTTTTTTTGGTTCTTTTTTAGAGTCGAGTTTCAATCTGTTTGGTACAGTATTTATGTTGTTCATTGATTTTGATTTCAAATTCATTGAACTGCCTATCAGAACTTTTTGAATCTCCTTGAGTTTTTTCAAAAGTGCAGTCTTGAATTCTCTGTCATTTAAACTACATATTTCTATATCTTTAAGTTTATTTTCTGGAGATTTTTAATTTTCTTTCTGAGCTGCCTTATCACCTTGGTGTTCATGATATTTGATGGAATTTTCAGCACCTAGGTATTTATGGGAATGTACTCTGCCTTTAAAAAATAATAATTATTATTTATAGTTAAATTATCATTATTTATAGTTAAATTATTATTATTTAATAAATTATTATTATTATTTATTAAAGACCCCTCTTTAGCAGATTGATAAGAAGAGGTTCTTCTTTTGTTTTCCAGTAGGCAGCACACACTTCTCCTACACTGCACGGGCCTCTGGGGTCTCTGCTTTGTGGTAAACAAACAAACAAACAAGAGTCATTTATTCCCTGGGGAGGTGTGTGTCTCTTCCATGACCAGGTTGCCATGGTCCAGAAACTCTACCCCTGTGGGAGAATGTGATAGTGATGGGATCTGAGCATCTGAAGAGCCTGTGAAGTCACGGTACTGCTCAAGTTGCCGCATGCAGTGCTGTGCTATCTTCTCCGAAGCAGCTTGGATAGGTGGTGGTATGGGTTGAAAGAGGCTGCCTGGGTACTTATTGTTCTTCTCCTGACAATAATGCTGGCTTCCATGTTTCAGCTACCTTTCCTCTATATCTTCACTTCTGTCTCTAGGACCAGCTGCAGTGTGCATCTCAGTTCCCAGGGCTCCAGGATCCCTGCTCTGTATTCTAACACTTGAGGCAGCAAGTTTCCCCTGGCACTAGCTGCTAGCTCTGGGAGGGTCTGAGGAGGCAAGCTCCGAGAGGGTGGGGGAGCTCAGTGCTTAGCTTTCTGCCTGGTTGCTAAAATACAGCTGTCACTCCATGGTTGCTAAAATACAGCTGTATTCCATGTTGAACATGGATTCTGCCCTGGTTTAGGGGCTCTGCCACGTGGAATATGCTGATAACTCAGGTGGGAATGTTCGGGGCTACAGAAAGTGCATATCACCTCCTAATTCCCTGACTCTCGTTGAGCCTGGTGGGAGCTCAGGGCTGTGACTACAGCACAGTCTTTGCTTCCCTCCCTTTCCTCCTCCCTTGTTCATCCGATTCACATATCTTCAGATGCTGTGATGTGCAGAGTTGTAAGACATCTTTGTGTGCTAGACTGGGTGTTTTTCCTTGGATTGTAGCTATTCAGTTTGTTATAATTTCAAGAGGAGAGATCAAAGAGACCCCTCATGCCATCATGTTTCTGAAGTCAGAATACTTCCCCTATCTTTAATAATCAAAGACACCATAAACACAGACACACATGCACAAACACACACAGTCTGCTAATCAGAACATCCGGTTGGCTTAAGCTCGTCAATGTAACAACACTAAAAGGAAATAAAGTTAAAAAACTATTAACATATTAGCAACTGAAGCTTTACTCTTGGTGAAGGTCAGAATTCAAATAAGCATTTTAAAACACTGGAAAAAACATAGAGTCTAATAATCAAACTCTGGGTATCCTTAATAAGTACAGGGACTACAAAATAAAAAAAATTAAGTTATTGAAATGAAAGTAGAAATTTCAGAGTAAAAGTTATATTAAAACTTTTTTCTTCCATTTGTAAATATCTGTTCCTAAAAATACAAAAAAAAATTGACATCTTCATTGTGTATGTCATATCCTCCTATTAATTGCTAAAAAAAGGAAATTATAAATAAAAAGAATATGAGCATGTCATACATTGTTCTGTACTATTTTCCAGAGTTAAAATTGTTTGATAAAGTTTACCTGATCTGGATGTTTGTGTAGCCTTCATTTCTACTGCTTTGTTAGGAACAGGATCTTTCACTTCAACGATAGGCTGAATGGGTTTTGAAAAAAAGATGATTAAAAAATAATGTACATTTCATACTTAATGATTCGAGATTAAAAAATATAAATGTTATTACCTTCAACTGAAGATATTTTCCAGGAGAATCTAAAAAGCAAAGGGGCATATGCTTGATTACATGTAAATATGAAAAACAACTATATATTCAACTAGTGATGGTAAGGAGCTGAAACTTTATGTCCTAGTGTTTTCTTTTTTGAGAGGCGAAGAGTGTTAGGACAACAAGATCGAAATCCACTATAAATACTAAAGAAATAACAGAAATATCGGTTTGACAAAACATAGCATTGAGATTTGAAAACATTTTGTTTCAAATGACTATAACTAAACTAGAAAAGTGTGCATATACCAATGTCAACATGCTGATCAATGGGGAAAACAGTGATCAGTCATCAGAGGAACAAATCATGCTCTTGATAGGATCAATGGAAGAGTTAATGAAAATGCAACATCATACTTAATGCAATACATCAGAATCATTTTATACCATTATGCTCAAATATTTATTATGGTCTTTATTTTGTCCTATAATTTAGCAAGTACATGGGTATAATAAAAATTTAGTTGAATGCATAATTCATATCAATAGAGTAGGTGTTTTGATTTACTCAGCTTGAATATACATTTGTAAAATAATAGTTATAAGAGTGGTTTATGGGGGTCAGTGAAAAAGGTGGAAGGGATTAAAAAGTACAAATCGGTAGTTACAAAAGTCATATAGATATAAGTATAGCATAAGGAATACAGTCAATAATATTTGATAACTATGTATGGTGTCCTAGATTTATTGTAGTGATCACCTCATGACTTATATAGATGTCTAATCACTATATTGTACACCTGAAACTAATATAATATTCTATGCCAGCTGTAATTTAAAAATAAAAAATATTATTAAAAATCTTTTATGTTTCAAAATCACTATAATATATACTGAAAATAACAATTTTAGCTCTAAGGAAATGAACTATGTAATTTCTTTTGTTTTTAAAATTAGTTGGGCTTGATATATCATGTTAGGCTTTAAAGGATTAAAGGATTTTTATAAACTGCCTATTTTGTCAAAAAATTAGCTACCTTAAAAAAACAGCCAGTGATTCTATATTCAAATTAATCTAATTTGAGTAACAAATAGCAATTTAACTCATGTCTTTGGGGGTTAAATAACTGTAAGCTGTAAACTCCCTCAGTAATTTCTAACCTAATGTTCTCATGAGGAGGATAAGGGAGTGGCTACAGTTTACCCCAGTTCTCACACTCCCTACAGTTTTAAGTATTCTCTAAAGCATTAATGATCTCATCTTCTGTTTCAGTGCAAATATACTAAGGCAACTAAAGTGAAGTCTCTCAAAATTGCTCATCAACTCCAAAATTACCTAGCTAACACTTTTCTTTCTTCCTCCATTCTGTTCACTATCCTTCATCCTCTTCAAAATTTCTAGGCCTGTGGTCTTGATTCTCTTTTCCATTCTTTTTGTGGGTTTTCCCCATGATTTTTCTTCACTCTCTGTAAGCTATAGTATCTTACTTCTATATTTTCTATTGCTTCATCTCCTTTCTTCCCTTTGGCTATAAACATGCTCAGAACTATACCAAAATAATGCTGTTCCTTGATTTTTTCAAACCTTGAACTAGCCAATGGTCTTTCATGCAGATTTCTCTGAAAATAGGTCAACATCCTCTCTACTCAGAGCATGATCTGAGGACCAGAAATACTGGGGTCACCTGAGAGCTTGTGAGGAATGCAGAATACCAAACCTGCTATTATCACTTCTTTAAAATTAAAACTGCATTGGAAGTCAAAACTTTCTAATGAACTTTTTATTAAGTTATAGCTTCCCTGATCTCCCCATAACTGACCCTGCTCTCTCCTGTTTTCTGCTGCTCTTCTTTTGCCTATATAATACTCTCCTATAATAAAGCCACATTTTACATAACATATATTTATAGTTGCCCACATATGCATGTGTGCATGCAAGGTAGATAAAAAGAGCTCTACATAATCAGGTATCTCAATTCCTAATGCCTTTCCACCAGGAGCAAAAAAAAAAAAAAAAAAAAAAAGAATAAGAATGGGGATATTTTGCTGTACTTCTCTGATAAGTGTTGGTACTAGAAACTCACTTTATATTCTCGCATTTTAAATTATCTGCTCTTCCTTTTTCAAAAGAATTATTGTACCACTTTCTACTATATATATATCTGCTCCTTTTTCCTTCCTTTACTCCTCTCAAATTTCCACCTTTCTCATTCTTCATTCCATCTTTGTTTTCTTCTTTTCTATTTTCTGACTTTAATTATGTCTTAGAGTATTTTGCAAAGAAACAAATAATTTAGCTTCTATAGTGGCTTTTTCAAATTAATCTGTTGCTGATACCTGATAAGACATATAACTGATCTCTTTTTCACTTCATTTTTTTCTTTACAATGAATATAATAGGTGATTTTTGCTCACTGTTAGACTTTATCAGACATCATGTTTTAAATCAACACCTGTCAAATGATTTTTTACAAAATGCAGTCTTACCTTCTACTTGTTCATTCAGTATGTTTTTTCCTCTTTGATCTGCAGCTCCAGAGAAGTAATCAACATACTTCTGTGGTAAACTTGCAGAAAAACTCTGTTAAAATTTATACCAATAATGAGATGCATGAAGATGTTCTAATCTTTTTATCGGAAAATATCTGAATTTCCTACATCAAAAGCCATTAGATTTAAAAATAAGAGAAGCATATATTGAAAACCAGAACATTTCAATAGCAAAGTTCATATTATGCCCTCTAGATCAAGCATGTTTTTTGTCTTCGTTTGTATACTGACTGTAAATTATGAGTGGATGGCAAAGCAAATACTGATTTGTATGTACATTTCAACAAGAAACTGTCTTCAAACACCTAACTCTACTTTGCATTCTTCACCAAGATTGTAGAACCTATTGTATTTGAGTAAACAAGGACTTGGGAAAAGCTAATTATTATTTTAAAAATGTTTGATGAGCTAAGTAGTTGAATTAAATGGCAAAGCTGTAAGTAAAACCTTTCTTGAAATTATGTTAAATAATAGCAAAAAGTTTACATAGTTTTGCAACACTTCTAAAAAGTTTAGTAAGCTTTAATAAGGGAAGAATAGCACCATTTATTTAACAATCTAAAGTGTGCCAGGCACAGATTATGCACTTTTATTTCTTTTTTATACACAATAACAATAATACAAATGGTGTGATGGTGGTTACCCCATTTCCTGCTTCTTAGTCATTCCAAGATACTAGGTTAAAATAAGGAAAAGACATGATCCATTGTTCTCTCTGTCCAGAATGTCCCTCTTGGAGACATTGACATGACTGGCTCCTCATACGTCACTTGGCAGATTTGGTCACAGTCATTAAGATCATTTCTTACCACCTCAGTACCATTCCCAGTCCCATTCTAATTCCATCCTAATATTCTCTAATATAACATTCTCTATTTTCTTTATAGGAAGAGCATATAATGACTTCTAATGGATTGTTCTTTACTTGATTTTCACCTCCTACCACTATAGCCTAACCAATCAACTACAGATTCAGTATCTAACTGCCCAGCACATAGCGGGTATTCAATAACAGAAATTTACTTCGGGTTAAAACATTTAAAATCTTATCAAGAAAACCTCAAGTTCTAAAGGACTACATGCCCATGGGATATATCCATAACTGTCTACTGAAATTTAACATCCCCCAAATTAGAAATCCACATGCTTGTTCTAACTTTCCCAATCTTTTCTTGACACTACTGCCATTTTATTTCTTTCAGGTACACAAAAATGTTCTGGATAGTCAGTAAATCACTAAATACACTGTGATCACTGTATCTTCCATTTCCACAGCACCCTTTACCATTTACAAATTGCTTTTACATTGTTACAATATTTATTCACTACGCCTACCCGAAAGGTAGAAATTAGTATCCTAATATGAATGAGGTCACTGACATTGCAACAAATTAAAAATAATTTTCCCAACATCTCATAGCTAGGAAGTCACCGATCCAGGATACTAGCATGTTCTTAGACTTCAAAGGCAATGTTTGTACCATTAGGTAGCAGATGCTTATAATTAAGAGATTACGCTATATCTGTCACCTTAGATTAGCTCATCATAACCTTACACTTATATTACAAATATGGTTGCCATAAGGGTACTCAATGCATGCTATCTGAACTATCCAAAACCATGGTTACTTATCAAAACTTCACGAATCAAATTGTTGTTAGTATAGTCCCACATATCTATCACTATTCATCATGCTATTCCTTCTTTGGAAATATCCTTTGCAGATTTACTTGACGATCTAAATAAATAAAATTTCAATGTCCCAGGTATTGTATTTTCAAGTTCTACATTATAAATAATACTACAATCTAAGCTGTTTTTCTCTGAATCTAATTAGAAATTTAACACACTCATACATACCATAGAATCATACATGTGGTCATAGGTTGACCTGAAACAAGTTTTTAGTTTGTAGATAAACTTAACTGCAGAACCCAAACTGATTCCTTAAACTTCGAAGCCTCAGTTTCTTGTATGATAGTACACTGATTTCATTAAGGGAATCTTGCAAATTAGCAAAATTGTACTATGCAGTATTAATATATTTAGCACATAGTTATTCTATTAATAGCTTAAAGAATATAGGAAAATAAGTTATATGAACAAACGCAGACATGAAAAAGTAAAGTCAAAGCATACTTTATATGTATTAACATCACTCAATGCTGATGTTTAAAATAATAATTAATAATAATAATAATAATAAAAGACACTACCTCAGGATCCAAAGGTGATTCTACGTCTTCCTCTTCTCTTAATCCTAATGCTGACATTTTAACTATAAAATGTAGTTACAGATACATTAATGTGAACACTTATTACTATGAATTTTAAATACATATATGTCTATTTCCATTCATTAATACTTTAATAAAATAAGAGTAATAACAAAATTTTCAGAGTGTTGAATTTATGCAAAAAGAAAAATTTGGTAGTAGTTGGGATAGTGGAAATGGATATCATATTTGAAACTAAACACTTCAGGTTTGTTTAGCCCAGCACATAAACAGAGAAAAAAATATATAGATATTTGCTAAATTACCACTTATATTATTTTTACATGCTCCATCAACATAAGTCAAATTGTCCTTACTTGTTTGTTCTCGTGGAGCGCTGTCATTAATATCCATACTATTTTCTTTGTTTCCAACTGCTGGCTTTGTAGCTTCTTTCTATAGAAACAAAACAAAACAAAAACCCAACTTCAGATAACATCATATTCATTGACTTGCTCACTCACTCATTCATTCAATCAGGAAGACAACAAGCATTTACTATGTCTATCAAATCACAGGCACTATCCTGGGAGATTCTAAAAATATAAATAAAAGGTTTTGTCCTATATTGTGGTAGGGGTAGAGATACATGAAAACAGTAAGAATAGAAAAGTACATTTGCTACTTCTATAACTGAAGTGAATAAAGTGCAGTAGGGCACAAAAGAGAAATCAGTCATTTGTACCTGGGAAGCTCAGGAAATGCTGCAAAGTTTGTGTGTGAAAGATAAATGCAGAGAGAGGGCATAAAGGGCATGAAAGGGAAGCATGAGCACAACAAGAAGTATAAGACAACACAGCAAGTGAGGGCACTAAAGTAATGTGGTAAAATTGGAACACTGGGAATGGGATGGAAAGAGGAAACTGGAGAATCAGAGCCACAGCAAGCAAGGCAAGTGTCATGCTGGCATATAAGTTTCACCCTTACTTGATGCGGATAAGATAAGTTATATTATTACAAACATATTTTAAAACAGTCACTCCGGCTATAATGTAAACCTGAACATAAGGAGAGCAAACCTTAAAGAAACTGTTTCAAAATTGAAAGTGAGAAAGGGAATTACAAGATGTAACAATGGTAAGCAGGTAGAATATATTAACTTGGTGACTGACTGAATATGGTAATTTGAGGAAAGGTTGAAGTCCAGGATCTTTCATGCTTTAGTATTTCAGCGGTGGATTTACTAAGATGGGGAAAACAGATGACAGAGGAGATTACAGGAGTTAGCAAAATGGAAAGTGCTAGGGGCAATGTCTTCAATTTAGGACATATCAAATTGGAAGCACTCAGGGGACTTAGAAGAAAGTTCTGGATAAACACATTTGGAGTAGGACTAGGTGACCTTACTCAGGAAAAGCATAGGATGTTAAGAAGATAGATATTTGTAACATATACTAAACTGATACAATTAAGCAATGCAAACCTACACAGAACTTGTGAAATGTTGAAAATGAAAGTAAGAGCAGGGGAATATAAACATGAAATTCAATTTTTCAAAAATATATTCCAAATTCTGTTTCAGCAATATAAAAAACTCTTTTATGGATGTATGCAAATGCTTATTTCTGGGATATTATAGTAAGAAGCATTTTTAAAAAATATTTTCTTTTTTAGTCAAGGCAACCCTTGGTTGACCTCACAGATTGCAAGGAACTTGTCAGTTTACAATCCCTTTTTTTATTTTTATTTTTTATGCCTACAGCACCTGATCTTCCTAGGTGGTCTCCCATCCAAGTACTAACCAGATCCGACCCTGCTTAGCTTCTGAGATCAGACTTTACTGGGCTTGTTTGGGGTAACATGGTCATAGATTCAAGAAGCATTTTAAGCTTAATGAAAAACATTAGTTGTCAAACATCAATTCACAATGTTACAAGATGATTCTTCATTAAAAATTAATGTTAAAGGCCAGGTGTTAAATTCTAGAAGAGGAATGCTAAGAGAATTATGAGACATTTTTAAATACTACTATGATTTATAAAGAAATATAGATCCCTATTTAAAAATTCACATGGTTTCTCACTCCCCTGTGAACAGCACACTAACAGCTCTAATTTCCCATCTGTTCTATTTAACATGGTAGATAAAGATTGCAGAAAAACATCTACTATTGAAAACCTAATAAAACTATACTTATCTCAGTTGAAGATTTAAAACTCTTCCAATAGATCTAAGATTATCAAACTAGGCTGAGTGAAGAAAGGGACTAAAAATTCATGTGACCAGGATGTCTGAGTTCTAGATATGAGAGGGTTTTCAGGTTAGGTTTAACAACCATGAATACCAAAGTTAATAAAATTTCTCAAGAGTAATATGAAATGTATAAGTTCATGAATCATAAAATTAACCATTTTAAAGTGAAATCTTCAGTATTATTTAGTATATCCACAATGTTGTGTAACCATTTCCTCTAATTCCAAAAATACTGGTTGCCCCAAAAGAAACCCCATTGCCATTAAACGGTCACACCTCATTCCCTCAACCATCAGCCCCAGGCAACCACTAATCTATTCTTTGTCTTTATGGGTTAATATATCCTGCACATTTTATATAAAAAGAGTCACACAATAGCAAGTTTTTAAAAGAATCTCTACAGAAAAAAAATAATTTCTTTTTTATGTTACAGCTTAAAATTTATATTTTCATTTAATGAATACAGATCAAGAACCTCACATATATTATCAGACATATTCATTATAAATGATGAAAAATCTAAATAAAATCCTTAGTTCCTGTCTTTATCTTCAAAAAAACCTAAAATACGTACTAAGATGAAACCAAATAGTAATATAAGTTAATTGAGCAAATTAAATATATATCAAAAAGATAAGTTAGAAATCACAATCAAAAGAATAAAAAATTCATAATTCATAATCCGATAAAGCCTAATCATATTTCAGTTTCCATTACTATAAACATAAGATTTGCTAGCTTAAATATAAAATATCACTGTATTAAAAGTGAAGTTAAAAAAGAGATAAAATGAAAAGTGATATATATATATATAAAAAGGAAGAATTATATTTCCCTTTAGTTCATAAAAATAAGCTTTAAGTAATTTGGAAAATCTGAACATTTTTTTCTTTTACCTGGCTTTCTTAACTTATTTTGCATTTAAAATAATTTTTAGCATATTTCGTAATAGAGTTCCTGCTGTCACTTAACTGCCCTATTTCTGTTGTGTCTTTATAATAATCTCCTCATTTTGACTGTGTTATTAAATCTTGATGTTTATTTAGTCCTTCTTAAATGAATTTTTCTTTTACCTCCTCCTTGTCTTCACATTCATCTAGCTATTCTTTCTAGTTGCTTTCTAATTCTCTCCTTCCATAATGGCAGACCTAAGAATTGTTTACTCGCACTAATCTTTACAAAAACCAATCCTGAATATAAATCTCTCTTTTTATCATATTTGTTTTCTATTGTCATCTTGAGGACTCCCATTTCTTTCTAGAATCCTTTTTATTACTACAAGGATCAGATACGTGAAAAAGCATGGGAAAAAATAAAAAACAAAACAAAACAAAAAACTTACCTTTGTAATACTAACAATTGCTAAAGACACGAGTGAAGGTTTGAGAAGAGGTTCAGGTGTTGGCAAATCAGGATGAGACCAGCCCTGGACAGCAGTTGATGGCTTGGGAAGGGTTTCAACTATGGCTTCATTTACATTGTGAGCTTTATTGTCCTCATAGAAGGTCCCAGTTTCTGGTCTCACGATGGCATATTTTTTTTCTATTGCAATAAAAACAAAGGAAAGAATACATAAATATATCTGTAACTTCAAATCAAGGAATGACTCAAGAGCAGATAATCAACAAATAACTTACTGTTTTGCTGGGATTGCAGAAAAGCAGTCCTTAACTTTGCTAAGCTTGGTTTCATGACATTCTAGAAAAAATTCACAGCATTAAGCATTAACTTTGATAACAATAATGATAATATTCATCATTAGTATATGATCTCACACCAAGAACACAGGCTTTGGAATCATTTAAATATTGATTCATATCCTAGTTCTGCCACATACTAACATATATCTTCTCATAAGGTGAGTATTATGAGAGAGGACATGGTAAGCTTAAAAATATTACTTTTATGACCCCTAAATGATTATTTTTTAAATACTCTGATAATCATTAGATCATTATAAATTTACCCCTGGGTTGTTTAGAGTACTACTAAAAAAACAACATTAAGAAATTTAAATTAATTTTTTGCTATATTTAGAAATGTATTTGCATAAGTTATATTTCCATGAATTATTTCCTTTTGGAGAAAATCTCAGAGTTTGGTAGAATCTTATGA
Source organism: Pteropus vampyrus (assembly GCF_000151845.1). Lineage (NCBI taxonomy): Eukaryota > Metazoa > Chordata > Mammalia > Chiroptera > Pteropodidae > Pteropus > Pteropus vampyrus. The sequence goes on from NW_011889262.1 coordinate 341,643, forward strand.
CAGTGGTTTGGAACTGCAAACTTTCTGTCAAACAGCTAAAAACAAATGATTGTTTATATTCAGTTCCTTCCAAAAAAGAGAGAAAAAAGAGTAGAAACTTGTGAAGCAAAAATTCATGAATAAAAGCCACATGCATACTGAACAGAAAATCATGAACACACATATGTTGACAATGTTGTAAGAGAGAGATGGACCAAAAAAACACCCACTGAAGAAATGTATTCTGTAAAAAAAAAATAATTGGTTAGAAATAAATCAAAAAATAAAAAGTTGAGGTGATGTCAGAAACATGGCCGAGTGAGAGACGTCCCAAGATCTCTCCCTTTGAAACAACAATAAGCTGAACATCTAAAACTCAACTAAAAACACCTAACCTGTCCACAAGCACATCTCAGCGTGGGATCTGCACATAAAAACTACCACAGGGAGAACCCTGGGAGTCGGGCAGTAGACTGTGAGCAACAAAAAAGCTGACTCTCACAGCCAGAGATCCCTACAGGAGGAAGGGGAGTAGAGAAGTTGCACTGGATTCCCTGAACAACCCTGTCTGAGAGAGCTGTGAGCTCCACACAGAGGCAGTGCCCAGAGATGACGGCGGAAAGTAGAGAAGTGGGGACAGCATAGAAGCCACAGTGATTATTACCAGTTACAGTGGCAAAACACGAGGCTGAGACACAGTGCTCAGTATCAATTAAGAGGGCCCTCCCATACCCTCCAAGACCGAACACAATGGAGCCCCTGGGGAAACACTACTAAACAACTACTAGCAAACACTACTAAAACTGTAACTAACACTGACAGGGACTGAAACTGAGGGTAGCAAGTGTGACTGAATGTCTATACGCAAAAAAGAGACATTATTAAGACTTTATATAAAGCACGAATCCAAGAAGCTTAGATGACACCAACTGGAAAGCAAAAGAAAAACACCTTCTTTGCAACAGGCTAAAGAGAGACCTTTATATAATAAATCTTCTTACTGGAAAAAAAGCAGAATACACCTCCATTAATGCCCAAGTGGAGAAATAGTCCATTAAACACCATGAACAACCAAGGTGACAAGGCAGCTCGGAAAGAAAGAGAAAAATCTCCAGAAAATAAGCTTAAAGACAGAAATATGCAAGTTAAGTGACAGAGAATTCAGGACGATACTTCTGAAAAAACTCAGTGAGTTCCAAAAGGCATTATATCAACAATTTCTGGAATTGAAAAGACAACTAAATGAGCAGAATGAGTTCTTTAGAAAGGAGATTGAAACCCTCAAAAAGAACCAAATAGAATTTCTGGAGATGAAGAACACACTGAAAGAGATGAAAAATGAAATAGCAAGTTTGGGAAATAGAGTTGACCAAATGGAGGAAAGGATTAGTTATATCGAAGACAAAAAAAACTAGAAATAAATCAGAAGGGAGAGAAACCAAAATATGAAAAATAATGAAAGAAAAATACAAGAAATAGCTGATATCATCAGAAGAGAAAAAATAAGAATAATGGGCATTTTCGAAGGGGAGGAAAAAGAGCAGAGATAAGAAAACATTTTCAGACAAATAGTTGATGAGAGTTTCCCAAATCTAAGGAATGAACTGGAGCTTAGAATTCAAGAAGTCAATAGAACATCCAATTATCTCAATCCAAAAAGGCCTCTCCAAGACACATTGTATTAAAATGATCAAAAATCAGGACAAGGAAAGAATTCACAAGGCAGCCAGGGAAAAGAAAAAAGTAAACTATAAAGGAAAACCCATTAGATTATCATCAGACTTCTCAGCACAAACTTTACAAACTGGAAAGGAGTGGAATTAAATATTCAAACTATTAAATGAAAAGAACTACCAGCCAAGAATAATGTATCCAGCTAAGCTCTCCTTTAGATATGAAGGAGAAATAAAGACATTCCCAGACATACAAAAATTGAAGGAATTCTCCACTACGAGCCTGAATTACAGGAAATACTGAAAGGAGTTAGCTCACCTAAAACAAAGTGACAAAAAAATAAAAAATACATAACTAGGAGTAAGGCAACTAGAAGGCTGACAGAAGCAGAAGAGTGCAACCCTTACTAAGAACAGGGCATTATAAGCTTAAACAATAAGAAGAAATTTGTTATAGCAAGATAGTAATAAATGTTCAGCATATATAGGGACAAACTGAGACAACAATGACCAAAAAGGTGAGGATTCAAAGATCCAAATTCGCAAAGGGGAATGAAGATCAGGCACCTGCAGGAGAAAATGGACTACTATATATACAACTATCCTCTACATATTCGTAATGTTAACCACACAACAAAGATTCAGAACTGAAGTATATAACATGAAACAAGAAGGACCAGAGGGAAAATCCACAAAGCCCAACCAAAAAAAAAAAAAAGATACACAATGACAAGGAAGTGATGGAAACACCAAGCACCAAGCTACCAGAAAGCAAAAGAT
>NW_011889262.1:345282-350265 GCF_000151845.1 Pteropus vampyrus
AAGTGTCAGAAAAAGAAGTGGAAAAAATAATTCCTTTTGCAATTGTGACAAAAAGAATAAAATACCTAGGAATAAATCTAACGAACCATGTGAAGGAACTATATAATGAAAACTACAAGACCCTATTAAAAGAAATTGAAGAAGATACAAAGAAATGAAAAGATATTCCATGTTCTTAGATTGGAAGAATCAACATAGTTAAAGTGACCATATTACCTAAAACATTATACAGATTTAATGCAATCCCCATCAAGATCCCATTGGCATTTTTTAAAGAAATAGAACAAAAAATCTTCAGATTCGTATAGAAACACAAAAAAAACCCGAATTGCCAAAGCCATCCTGAGAAAAAGAACAAGCCTGGAGGCATCACTCTGCTCAACTTCAAATTATACTATAAAGCAATAATAATCATAAAGGCATGGTATTGGCAGAGAAATAGACACACCGATCCGTGGAACAGAATCAAGAATCCAGAAATAAACCCATATTTATATGGACAAAGAATTATAAGAACAACAACAAAAAGCCAAAAACATGCAGTGGAGAAAGGAAAGCCTCTTCAATAAACAGTGCTGGGAAAACTGGAAAGCCACCTGCCAAAGAATGAAATAAGACTAATGTCTATAACCACACACCAAAATTAACTCAAAATGGATTAAGGACCTGAACGTAAGACCTGAAACTATAAATTTCATAGAAGAAAACATAAGAACTGAACTCATGTACCTCGGACTTTAAGAAGATTTTATGAATTTGACCTCAAAGGCAAGAAGAGTAACAGCAAAAATAAATGAACGGGACTACATCAAACTAAAAAGCTTCTGCACAGCAAAGAAATCATCAACAAGGTAAAGAGACAGCCATCTGAGTGGGAAAATACATTTGCAAGCAACACCACAGTAAGTGCCTAATATCCAAAATAACAACAAAAAGCAAACGATCCATTAAAAAAATGGTCAGAGGACCTCAACGGACACTTGTTCCAAGAAGACATTCAAATGGCCAACAAACATATGAAAAGATGTTCATCATCGCTAGCTATTAGGAAAATGCAAATCAAAACCACGGTGAGATACCATCTCATACCTGTTAGAATAATCAACAGGACCAGTAATAACAAACGTTGGAGAGAACGCAGAGAAAAAGGATCCCTCATACATTGCTAGTGAGACTGCGAATTGGTACAACCTCTATGGAAAACAGTATGGAAGTTCCTCAAAAAACTAAGAATTGATCTACCATATGATCCAGCAATCTCTCTACTGGGTATTTAACCCAAAGACTTGAAAACTCATATCCGAAAATATGTTTGCACTCCGATATTCATAGCAGCATTATTCATGGTGGCCAGGACATGGAATCTACCGAAATGTCCTACGATAGATGATTGGATAAAGAAGCTGTAGTACATATATTCAATGGCATATTACTCAGCCATAAGAAGAGATGAAATACTGCATTTGCAACAACATTGATGGATTTCGAGATAATCATGCTAAACGAAATAAGCCAGGCAGAAAAAGTTGAAAATCACATGATATCACTTATATGTGGGATATAAACCTAAAAGCAACAAATGAACAGGACAAACAGAGACTCATGGACATAGAGAATAGACTAGTGGTTACCAGAGAGTAGGGTTAGGCGGGGAAAAGGAGGATAGAGGAGTAAATGGGTCAACTATATGTTGATGAAGAAAAATCTAACACAGTGCAATACATATATGCCTTACTGTTAAATTATATACCTAAAACTTACTGGATTTCGTTAACCAATATCACCAAAAGACAAAATAATAATAATAAATAAATAATTTTTAAAAAATCAGTCAATTTAACCATATTGCAAAAAAAATATGAAATACTGGGAGGAGAAAAACAAAGAAAAAATGAAACAGTCAAACAAGTACAAGTTCAAGACAAAAAAAAGAGAAAAGCATAATTATAAAATATATGTGGAGAAATAATTTCAGTATACATATAAATATATTTATATCAGTAATACATTAGTATTATGAATATACTAAAAAAGCCTCTGTTTAACATATTTTATTATATTCTTTTGTAATATAGGTTTTGTGAAAGAGAACTTAATTTCTAAATTTCCACAATTTCCACTATTATTTTAGTCTAAAGTCTAAACCGAAAATTGAAAGAGAAAAAATAAAACCCTCCTAACAACTGTATTATACCAGCAACAACAACAAAAAGAACAAACTCTGCACCTTATATTATGTTGTTTTGGAACTGAAAGTCACTAGAACGTTCTTATGAGTTTTACAATCAATAATTGGATCCACGAAATATCTGACTCTGGGTGATGAACACACAATGCATGTACAAATGCTGTATTATTGAATTGTACACTTGAAATATATTATTTTTAACCAATGTCCCCCCAATAAGTATAATTTTAATAATATTTTATTTAGGTATGAGTATTATAAAAGTCAGGATAGTATAATTTAAAAGTCACATTAAAAATTCTTATCACTGACCAAATTTTATATCTCCTCCATTGTGGGAAAAACTTTCCCCAATATAATTTTTTTATCACTATGGTTTTTTTTAACCAATTCTTATCTTCAGCCCTCACTTTCAAAACTTAGTGAACACAGAATTAGTGATATTTCTATAAAATGGCTTGCTCTGACCAATTTTCTATTTTACTTATGACAAACATTGATAGGTAGAACACTACTAAATTTTAAGAGTAATTTACTATTATCTTCATGCAGGAGCATTTTACCTTGGTAGCAAAACCGAAGTCTTCGTTATCTGATTCAGGCCACGAATCATCAAGGCCAGGTTTTCTGAGAATTCTTTAGAGTAAAAATATACAACAGAAACAAGTAAATTAGTTCATTTCTTTAAAAGAGCAACAACAAAAAAGAATGAATAGTCAGCTACCTGTATATTAAAGATTCTTGATATAACTAATATTTAACCTCTGTTTTAAAACTCACATTTAGTTCTCTATTTCTGCCTCCACCTCTCCCCACCTACAGAACATTCTATAAACACACATTCTCAGTTTCTGTAACCAAAAATGACATCCAATTATTATCTAAGTCCTGAAGCCTAAATTGCGATAATGGTTGATGCAATCTTTTTAACCTGAACTAGAACAAATCTGATGACCTAAATCAAGGTGAAGTGACACACTGCTCCTTTTCCATTGTTTGTTCCTGATTCAAAACTGGCAGTCTTGGTTCTTTAGCATGGAAACCACTACATAAGGTGACCTCATTAATTCCTTTTGCCCTCAGACAATACAGAGAGTTCCCGGAAATGTTTGAAATGGTAGAAAGGTAAATGTAACAAAGTCAAAGAACAAATGTATATGCTGTTACCCTTCCCACTCCCAGGTCCCTCATCCACAGGACTCCATGGCAGTCTCCAACCTACAAATTGGCAGCCAAAGAAGGCACAGATGCCTGAAACAAAGATGGGCTTGAATGACCCAGAGCAGGAGCTCTCTATTTCCCTGCTCCTGGAAAACAAACGAAATGGAGTCTCAGTCATCCACTCCCTACACAAGCATGTTTCCAGCTACCCAACTCCATTACTGATTTGACAGCCAGGCCCAGCCTGCCAAGAGAATCTTTTCCTGTATCTCAAATTATTTTAACGTCTTTTGATGGAAACTTGAATTTTTCTAGTTCCTCCAATTCAAAAAACAAACAAACAAACAAACCAACAAACCAAAAAGCAGCGACCTGTTTAGGACTCCCTTGAACTCCTAATTTTAATCTGCCTTGAGAGGCCACTTGCTACATCCTGCGTCCATCCTTCTTGTAATTTATCTTTAACTTGTTATAAATCCCAATATTCTGACCTCTTTTACCTAATCTGATCTCTGATGTCTTTTCTAAAGTCCTTCTTCCTATCCTAACCCAGTGCTGTTGCTCTGGAAACTTGGTTTTCCTACTCATTCGTTCCTACCCTCTTCTATTGTGTTCAGTAGACCCACTGTCCCCACTTTTCTAATATTAAACAACTGACCTGCAGGATGGGAAAGAAGGAAGTATCCTGGGCTTAGAAACCTGAGGTTTTTAAATTTTATTTCCGTCACTTACTCTATCTAAATAAGTCGCTTTAATCTCTTTGAGTTTTGAATTTGCCATGTGAACAACCACTTGGCCAGGACATTACACACAGGTTGAAGTACTAGAGGGTGTTTTGATTAATTAATTGCTGAGATTCCTTAAATTTCTAAAATTTTATGTGCTTTTGAGTCTGTCTATAGAAAAATGAAGAATTCTTAGCTGGCAGAAGTGGAAAAAATAACGAAATGAAAGAAACAACAAGACGAGCAGAGAGGGTAAAAAAATCAAAGCAGAACTGCCGGGACTCGAGGCCCTGTCCAACGAGAAGAGTCCCACGATGCAGCGGCAGATCTCCAAGGACACTGGCACAGCCACCTCTGCCAGGACGCAGCTGACAGAAATGAAGCGCACCTTGCAGCTCCTGGAGATGGCGCTGCGGTCCCTCCTGGCAGTGAAACACTCCCTGGAGCACTCCTTGTTAGAGACCTAGGCAACGACTGTGCACAGCCGGCCCAGATCCAGGCTCAGATCTGGGCTCTGGAGGAGCAGCCGCACCAGGTCAGAACCGAGACCGAGGGCCAGAAACGGGACTACGAGCAGCTCCTGGACATCCAGATCCGCCTGGAAAAAGAAATGGAGACCTACTGTGCCTGTTAGATGAAGATGGAAACTCATGCTCTAAATCAAAGGGCTTTGGATCAGGAAGCTCAGCAAATTCATCCAAAGATGTAGCCAAAACCACACTGGTAAAGACGGTGGTTGAAGAGTGAGATTAACGTGGTAAATTCCCTTCATCGATGATTCACGCTACTGAAGGAAAAGCATCTAAAATGATCTATGACAAGGCCGAACAAAGTGTTTCTCTCTAGCTGTCATTTCTGAGAAAAGAATAATTTATTCTAAATATCGAAGAGATAATAAAAATACCTTCT
>NW_011889262.1:350315-352925 GCF_000151845.1 Pteropus vampyrus
TAACGAAATGAAAGAAACAACAAGACGAGCAGAGAGGGTAAAAAAATCAAAGCAGAACTGCCGGGACTCGAGGCCCTGTCCAACGAGAAGAGTCCCACGATGCAGCGGCAGATCTCCAAGGACACTGGCACAGCCACCTCTGCCAGGACGCAGCTGACAGAAATGAAGCGCACCTTGCAGCTCCTGGAGATGGCGCTGCGGTCCCTCCTGGCAGTGAAACACTCCCTGGAGCACTCCTTGTTAGAGACCTAGGCAACGACTGTGCACAGCCGGCCCAGATCCAGGCTCAGATCTGGGCTCTGGAGGAGCAGCCGCACCAGGTCAGAACCGAGACCGAGGGCCAGAAACGGGACTACGAGCAGCTCCTGGACATCCAGATCCGCCTGGAAAAAGAAATGGAGACCTACTGTGCCTGTTAGATGAAGATGGAAACTCATGCTCTAAATCAAAGGGCTTTGGATCAGGAAGCTCAGCAAATTCATCCAAAGATGTAGCCAAAACCACACTGGTAAAGACGGTGGTTGAAGAGTGAGATTAACGTGGTAAATTCCCTTCATCGATGATTCACGCTACTGAAGGAAAAGCATCTAAAATGATCTATGACAAGGCCGAACAAAGTGTTTCTCTCTAGCTGTCATTTCTGAGAAAAGAATAATTTATTCTAAATATCGAAGAGATAATAAAAATACCTTCTACCCTTCAAGACGTTACTTAGCTGAAATAACTGTTTTCTTAGTTATCTTTTGCAAGAAATTGGGTGTTTATTTTCAAATAAAAAAAGTTAATGTGTACTCATTTCCATTCACTCATGGCTAATAATTACTTGCAATCGAAAAAGAAAACTCATAGAATAAGAAAATAAGATGCTAGAGGAAAAAGAGAAGAAACTTTACCGAAGTAGGCAGAGGTACTAGCCTAAGAAAAAAAACCAGACTGGGAAGATAGTAAGTAGAGAAGTCAATTACAAATAGCCTTTAAATAGTTGCTGACCTTAATTAACATAGCAGGGCCTATGCATAGATAGACCTCACTTACAGAGTACTAATTTGCCTCAAGAAGAATAGACATCATTATAGCTAAAAAAGGTTTGCCTAATTAGGCCTTGCTGTGTAAAAACTAGGGTTCTGTGGCCATAGCTGACTGAGATCTGCCCTAAACAATTTGATGGTAAAACAAGGTACAAGTTACCGCTGCAGCTGTCCAGTATACTAAGACAAATGCTTAGACTAACATGGCTTTGTAGGAAAACTCTAAGTCAGCATCAACACATAACTAAATTGGACTCTCTGAACACATAATTAAATTGAAGACTTTCTGAGTCGATCCGACTAGAATATGTATATTGATGCCAGTGCTGCACAGGAATTTATCAGTATAGACTAAGGGACATGATGATGGATTTGGGAACAAAGCAGGCTGAAGATCAAATCAGAGGCCAGCCACTTATTCACTATGGAGTCACAGGTCAGTGAATCAACAGCCCTGAACCACAGTCGTGTAATTGATAAAAAGCAAGCTAAAACAGCATAGCTACTTTGCCAAACCCATTGTGATGACACTATGCAGTAACAAATATCAAGCACAGATGTAGTGTTTATCCCACAGCAGAACACTCAACAAGTGTAACTTCCTTTACTCTGTATTCCCTTAGAAAACATATAATTTTTAAAAATCCATAAAATCCTACCTGCTTACAGAGTCTCCTTCAGAACTCTCATTCACTATTAAAGAAAAAAATTAAAATACATGAAGTCAAGAATCGAAAAATACAGAACTATAAAAATATCAGACTGATGCTGTTTAAGAGGTATTCCTTTGAGAGCACACCTAAAGATGATACTTCAATAAATTTTAATGATGCTATTGACAAACAATTACTATATTAACTTTTATGTCCTCTCCTTTACACATATTAAATGCAAGAAAAACAGAATGGATTTTTGAAATTCAATACTTACAAGGGAACTGCTACTTACAATGATGATAATCCTAACCAAACTGAAGCAAACTGACAGAATATGGTATCATTAGTAGAATCAGTATCATAAACTAACAATGTCAACTTCAGTAGCATGATTTCTCTGGACTTCTGCCATGAAGAACATTTAGGGGAGAGTATACTTATTGTGCTGTAACACATTGCACTTTCTCTACCTCTTTAGTCAAGCCTGTTCAGTTTAGGATGAAAAGCCCTATTCAGGAAACGTGGTCTATACGTACTGCACTCTGCAGCATGGCAAAACATAGGAAAGAGACACTTTCTGGCCGAAGACTACTATCCTCAGATATCCCGTTTGAATGGCTCACCCATGGTCGGTGCCTGGGAACCTGGTTGAGGGAGGGTTCCACCACTCCTTAACTGACAAGAGTGGCTCACTGGGCCTCGACTGTCTGTAGAAACAACGTGGTTCATGCTCAGCACCTGCTTTCCTTTAGGAAGTCTGGAATTTTGGTCAATGCTAGGGGGAGGATGCCTATGTGACTAGTGTGCCATAAAACCTCAGGCAATGAGCCCAAAAAGACTCTAGTCCTGGTAGACAACGTCTCACTTTTGGTGTCAAGACTGGACATGGGTGGAATTAAGCGCATCCTGGGAACTCCATAGAGAGA
>NW_011889262.1:356635-358006 GCF_000151845.1 Pteropus vampyrus
TGCTACATGTGATGCATTTGCTGTAAAAATTCTACAAAAGACTCATTTTTATAACAAGTCCAATTTGTTGCCTGGTGATTAAAGAAGAAATACATGATACAGTAATTTAAAAAATCTTTTTACTTATTTACACAAAGATATATAGGATTCTAGCAGTCAAGACTAAATAAATGAATTTCTTTTCACATATTTGCGCCTCTGATTTTAAATACATACAATTATCTTCTTTAATCATTCAGAAACTAGACTATTAAGAAATTAATTAAGAAAGAAAATAAACATGTAATTTCAGTATTGGTTTTTTTTCACCTCTCTTTCATTTGTAAAACTTCCTTCCTTTTACTTTATAGTAAAACCACCAAGAGTAAGGAACTATCAAAAGTCTTACCTGGATTGCTATTCTGAGAAGACTCTTCACATCTCCTTTGTTCTTCATACTCAGAAATTAGTTTGCAATAGCTGTGTATAAAAAGGTGATCAATAACATTACTATCTTTACTGGAATGAAAAACATTTACCAAATAAATAAAATTTCTTAGAGTATCTCAGATGATATCAAAGGTAATAATAAAACTTTGATTATTCTATACACTTCAATTTTGTAGTTCTACAAAATTTATTTAAGCATGTGATAAAAAAAGGAAGGTCAATCAGTCATGAATTGAGAGCAGTAGATTTCAGTCAATTAATTACACATAGCTTGACATAATGGCGAGTGTCTTGAACTTCAAAATCCTAGCTCTAAGAGCAACAGCAATTTGTTCTGGAACAAGTCGCTTCTTTGTGGCTACAAGTCCTCTTCTATAAAACAAGGATCTTACTGCCTTATTTACAAGGTTGTTAGGAGAATTAAATGAGATAATACACCAAAAAGATGCCCAGGGTAATATTAATGCAATGGAATAAGATTTTCTTGAATTTTATTTGTTAAAACTATTTTGGAATACCAATAAACTCCAATATGTGTTTTTCATAGGTGCTAACATTCAAATGTTACAGTGGTTGAAAATGTTATTAATTGTCTATGGCCATGCCACCCTGAACAAGCCTGATCTCATTTGATCTCAGAAGCTAAGCAGGGTCAGGCTTGATTAGTACTTGGGTGGGAGACTACCTAGGAAGACCAGGTGCTATAGGCATAAGAAATAAAAAAAATAAGGGATTGTAAGCTGACAAGGTCCTCGTAATCTGTGAGGTCAACCAAGGGTTGCTTCACCAAAAAAAACAAAAAAACAAAAAAAACAAACATGTTATTAATTTTGATTATTAGTTGTCCTTCAATGTGGTTTGTAATTCAGGGCATCTCAGCTATTTTATAATATGTAACTAAATATATTTATAAATATATTATCTCATTAAGTCAGATGACAT
>NW_011889262.1:359776-362892 GCF_000151845.1 Pteropus vampyrus
CACTGTGAATAATGCTGCTATGATCATCAGTGTGCAAATATCTTTTCATATATGGGTTTTCAAGTCTTTGGGTTAAATACCCAGTAGAGGGATTGCTGGATTTTATGGTAGATCAATTCTTAGTCTTTTGAGAAACATCTATACTGTTTTCCATAGTGGCTATACCAATTTGCAGTCCCACCAGCAGTGTATGAGGGTTCCTTTTTCTCCACATCCTCTCCAACAGTTGTTATTACTTGTCCTGTTGATCACAGCTATTCTAACAGGTATGAGGTGGTATCTCATTGTGGTTTTGATTTGCATTTCCCTAATAGCTAGTGATGTTGAACATCTTTGCAAATATTTGTTGGCCATTTGTAGATCCTCTAGAGAGAAGTGTCTGTTCAGGCTCTCTGACCATTTTTTGATTGTATCATTTGTTTTTTTTTATTGTTCTTGAGTTGTATGAGTTCTTTGTATATTTTGGATATTAAGCCCTTATCTGAGGCGTTGCTTGCAAATATATTTTCCCATTGGGATGGTTGTCTCTTTACCCTGTTGACAATTTTTTTTTGCTGAGCAGAAGCTTTTTAGTTTGATGTAGAACCATTAATTTATTTTAGCTTTTCCTTCCCTTGCCTTTGAGGTCAAATTCATAAAATTCTCTTTAAGTCAAAGGTCCATGAGTTTAGTATCAATATTTTCCTCTATGGATTTTATTGTTTCAGGTCTTATATTGAGGTTCTCAATCCATTTTGAGTCAATTTTGGTGTGTGGTGATAGACAACAATCTATTTTCATTCTTTCCAGTTTTCCCAGCACCATTTATTGAAAAGGCTTTCCTTTCTACACTGTATGTTTTTGGCTTTTTGTCAAAAATTAGTTGCCTATAAAAATATGGGTTTACTTGTGGACGCTGGATTCTGTTTCACTGGTCCGTGTGTCTATTTTTCTGCCATACCATGCTTTTTATATTATTGTCGCTTTGTAGTATAATTTGAAGTTAGGCAGATTAATGCCTCCAGCCTCGTTCTTTTTTCTCAGGATGGCTTTGGCAATTCCGGGTCTTTTGTGCTTCCATACAAATCTGATGATTTTTTTCTCCTATTTCTTTAAAAAGTGCCACTGGGATTTTGATGGGGACTGCATTAAATCTGTATAATGCTTTAGGTAATATAGTCATTTCAACTTTCCATTTCTTTGTATCTTCTTCAATTTCTTTTAATAGGGTCTTATAGTTTTTATTATATAGGTCCTTCTCATGTATCATTAAGATTTATTCCTAGGTATTCTTTTTGTTCCAATTGCAAAAGGAACTATTTTTTCCATTTCTTTTTCTGAAACTTCATTATTAGAGTATAGGAACACTATGGATTTTTGAACATTGATTTTTGTGTCCAGAAACTTTACTGTATTTGCTTATTGTTACTACTATTGTTCTTGTGGAGCCTTTAGGGTTTTCCATATAGAGAATTATGTCATCCACAAATAGTGACAGTTTGATTTCTTTGTTTCCTGTTTGGATGCCTTTTATATCTTTCTCTTGCCTGATTGCACTTGCTAGGTCCTCCAATGTTATATTGAACAACAATGGTGATAGTAGACAGCCTTGCCTTTTTCCTGATCTTAGAGGGAAGGTTTTTAGTTTTTCACCATTAAGTATAATGTTGGCTGAAAGTTTGTCATATATGGCCTTTATTATGTTAAGGTACTTTCCTTCTATACTGATTTTGTTAAGTGTTTTGATCATAAATGGATGCTGTATCTTATCAAAGGCTTTTTCTTCATCTATGATATAATCATACGGTTCTTATTTTTGGTATATTTTCATAGACCATTTGAGGGGCCAACTTTAATTATGAAATCTCAAGCACATTGGTGTCTACTCCGGGAAAGGTGCTATGAGACTTTTCATCACTTAAGGAAAGATGCTCTACAGGATATCAAGTGGCCTCGGAGTGCCGATCTGGTAACTAAGGAGCCTGATCTTTTCCTGCAGCATCATTTGAACCTTTCTGACAACTTAAAATGGTTTCAACTAGCATATGCTAGCAGAAAACTCAAACAAGACGCTCAAAGGGTAACTTACCCTGAAGACCTGGGCTAAGAGGTGGACTCCACCCAGGTTTTTGAGTGTGGGGCGAAGGAGGTCCAGCTGCCAGATGCTGATACTTTGGAATAGTGGCTGAGCAAAAACACATATGTGTATAACCTAAAAATAGTTGTAACTTGGAAGTCCAGGTGTGGATCACCATGAAGACTGAGGAATCTGGATCAGCAAAGACAACCTGGGATCAAAGGTCAATCATGACCCCAGGACCAGATTCAATCAGCCACTGTGCAGCAATAGAATCAATGCGTAAACCATAGACTAGTATGTCCTCCTTTACCCCTCCATCTGACGAAGGAGAGAAGATTGTCTCCCTTGGACTTAGGGAACCCTTTAGCTTCTTGAATAATTCAAGGGGGAGAGTATAAAAGATAGGTCCCAGAAAATACAGAAGTTTCTGCTAAACTGACGTTTCAAGACCCAAAGTAGAGAGTTGGAAAAATCAGAGAAGAGACATTATTTGTTTTCCATGCATAGGGTTTGTACTTGGAATGAAATAGGTTATGCTGGGATCCCTAAAGACAAAGTTCTTAAAAGTTTTAGAATAAGGAAACTGTGCCCATTGCTATTTCTAATTTGTCCAGGCTTTTGCTTGGTCTCTGTTTGAGGATGGTCACTAAGTCACTGCCATTCCCCAACTGCCTGAGCTGAAATGTGACATCTCACCTGTTATGTAAGAAGTAACAGTTAAATTATTGCAAACATCAGTTTTTTTGATAACTGGCATTTTTAATGTAAATACTTACAAATTAAAACCTCTCTTTAAAGCATGTTCTTTCGCAGTCCATCCATTGTTATCTTTAGTGAAGACATCAATGCCTTGCTGAAGAAGAAGCCTGACTATATCTGAGGATGGATCATTTACAGCAAGTATCAGGGCTGTTCTAAAATAATAGAAGGATAACTTCACCCTTAGGAACATCAATTAAATTATTTAAACAGCCAATTTTATATACTTTACCAAGTTCATATCATCCTTGTCTGTGTAAAATTGACCATTTATATGGTTACATGTTTAAATGTTCAT
>NW_011889262.1:363752-365579 GCF_000151845.1 Pteropus vampyrus
TATTGTATCATAAGTAAAAGTTAGAGTCCATACAATATAAAACTAATAAAACTAATACAAAACCCTTTGACTAATATGAGATCATATGATAAAAAATCAAATTACAAAAGGCATCTATCAGTATTATAAATAAATTTGAATGTGAATACTGCAGTGTACTGTTCTCTTAGTTGCCCAGTCAGAAGAATTGCTTTTCCACTTAACTGGTAATGGGTTGATATCTTTCACTACAGGATTACAAGTTAACCTCTTGTTATTAATTTAAAACTTCTGAACTGAGTGATTGTTACCACTCTAGAACAATATTAAGGTTAAAAAAAAATAATGAACAGCTATACCTTTTCATCTTATCGACTGCATGTACATTTGCATTTTTCTTTACTAAAAATTCCACCATTTGCTGTTTCTTTTCAGTCACAGCAAGTAAAAGTGGTGTGAGTTCATCCTGTAAAAGAGCAAAAACCATTTATAACTTATGAGATTACATATTTTGAAACAGAGTTTTAAAACTTATAAAATATAATGTGAACTTAAGCATGTGATATACAAGGTAAAAAAATATCCCTATGGGCTTTCACCTGCTGTTCCTCTTTAAAATACCCTCCTCTACCCTTCAACAGATTTGCTGCAGCATTGTTCTCCAAAACTCACTCCAAGCATTGACAGCATTGGTTCCAAGAATTCTGGCTCCTATCACAGTATCTCATAGTATTCAGTAGTTATTGTATCGCTGCTCCCCATCTAAACCGAGAGCTTCTTGAGGGCAGAGGTTATTATTATTTTTTAATCTCTAGAGCTCCAAGCAATAAATCATAATAGTAAACATTTTAAGTACTTTTACTGAATTAATAACCTAAATAGTGTTTCTCTAAAAAGTGTAGTGTTTCTCAAATCTTAGTCCAAAGAATATCTACCAGAAGTACTGTGCACCAAGAGAAAGATTACAGAAAGATTTATTTTGTTTATGTTTTAAGGTAAAGCCTATATTCAAGGAAAATTTTTGCTTGCCTGCATTATTTACATTAATTAGGAGAAAAAACTAGGATGGAAAATATATTTTAAAAAAAATTGCCTTTGACAAATGTTTTCACAAATATTTGCCGTAAGTGCATAAAAGAGAACTGTACCCTCCACTACTTCTTTAGAAGTATTCTTATGTAAACCGAAATCTTAGACAATTAAGTTCTTTCAAAATGTTGTCATTCAGAGATTGCTTGAGCTTCCCAATATGTAAAACTGACCTGTGTCAATCGAGGACTTTCCTGTCAGGGTTGCAGTGACTAGAAGTAAAAGCAAAAAGCAGAAGCAAAAAGCAAAAAGCAAAAAGCAAAAAGCAGAAGCAAAAAGCAGGTGACTGTTTTGCCATCACACACTCCCTGTACAACTGCAACCCCACCAATAAGCTCTGGGAGGCTGAGCAGGAGCAGCACTGTGAGGTAGAAGACTCCAAGGTGCTAAATGGCTGGCAAAGAGGCTATGAGCACAAATGAATGCCCTTGCTGGAGGTCCAGACTTGACCTGTCTCTCTTGCCCTAATCTTCAGAACCTTGGGGGATTGTTCAGGGCGAGTGGCCTGCTGTTTCCCCTTCCCACTGGCACTCACACAGCTCCCCCTGCTGGGGGCTAGGTCTCCATTCCTCCTCTCCCCCATGCCCAGAGGAACCCGCTTCCTAGGCCCCTGCCTGCGCAGCAGCCATCCCCCGCCATCGCTTCACTCCCCCCAGGCCCTCGGTCCTTTGTGGGCTCTGAGCCTATCACCCGCTCCCAGGTACTAGCAGGAAGTTCTTTCTTCTGGGGCGGAAGGGTGGTAGCCAGGAGACAGAGCTT
>NW_011889262.1:368380-368690 GCF_000151845.1 Pteropus vampyrus
GGCCTGAGAGACATTGAAGAGTCCTGAGAAGACTATGTCTGCTACGAAATAGGTATTTAGATTATATTTGATGAATAAATGGATTGACAGAATAGATAACTATAGTTGCAGAGTTCAATGTTCATAAATAAAGCTTTTTTAAATGTAAAGCAATACTTTTGCAATAGTGGTAATCACTTATATTTGCTCTTATTGATTTTTATGTCATAAGGACACGACTAAAATGATTAATCTATAATCGTTTTCATATTTGTAATAAGGCCACATATAATAAAAAACAAATATGTGTGTGCTGAAATATATACACAAA
>NW_011889262.1:369685-380370 GCF_000151845.1 Pteropus vampyrus
TGTCTTAATTTCATCATGACAAAAAAACACAGTGTGTGTAACCCCAAAATTTTAATACCATGATATTGTTGGTTTATGTAAGAATGATAAATGTAGAAAGACCACACATTTTGAGAAAACAAGTCTTTCTATTCAAGACCACAGACATTTTCCCACTTCAAAGTTCCCTTCCAAAGTCCCTTGATAAAGACCCTACATCCATAGGTGTGCACTGCTATAAAACGGACATTGAATTTTATCTGAAGAGTTTTTAGCCCGCGAGTTGATCTATTATGGGATCTGTTTCCTACATTACGCATTTTTCTATTTTACATAACATTATGGTATAACAATCTGAACAACAAAAATAAAATGCCATGTATACTTAATTTTATTTCTATTATTCATATTAAGTTAAATTCCTTTAAAATCATCAGTAAAGTGCTCGATAAAGGAATTAAGAGTGGGTCTTAAAGTTTTCCTTACTGCTACTCATCAAGTTCGCCTGATCGCTAGGCCCCAGGTAAGGTCCCTACCGCCAAGGGGCTGTGGGGCTGAGCCTGGGGAGGGAAGACAGCCCAGAACCCTCCATGATGGGAGGGCTGACTCTACCTGGCTGTGCCTGGGCAGGCTAGCCCTTCTCCCAGGTCCACCCCTGGCCACTGGCCTCACAGTCCCCATTACCTGTTCATTTTGTCTCTATCATTTAAGTGCCTTAAACTTTTCAAAAGAATCTCCTCCATTTCCTGCGCATCGCCTACGCTGGCAGCTCTGTGGATCTTTCTGAGATCTTTATCTCGGATGTGGTACCGGTTCCAAGAGGTGATACTATTACAAGCCTCAGGAGTGAGGCCTGTGTTGGTCTTCTGTTGGCTGGTTAGGGATTCAAAGGGTGACTTGCCCTTCCAACTCTCAAATCCAAAAATTTTCTTCATGTCCCAGTCTTTGTCAGGTCTACGAACTTCAGATACACCTCAGCTCCTCTTCTCCTTTTCTCCACTCCTGAGCTCAAAAGGCGCTTCCAGATAAGCCAACCGCCTCTTGACACAACATTCCAGCAGGGCAGTTTGGCGGTTTAGAATCTTTCAGCCACAACTGTTACCAAGCAATGCCTCTAGACACAAGTGAGCATGTGCTTGTTAGAGGTTACTTCACTACACATGCGCACAGAGGCCACAGGCCAAGAGGACACAGAGCACGTGAGGAAGGCCCAGGTGTATCTAACCTCAGAGGTCGCTGGTGGGCTGCGCCTGCTTCCCTTCAGATGTCCCTGGACGTTCGCCAAGCTTTTGCTCTTTCACATGAGCCCTGAAATAGAAAAGCGGATATATAAGAGGCAGAAATCTTAGGAGAAGCAAAAATCATAAATGAGAAAAGAAAAAAAAACATTACTTACCCTAAGAATGCAAAATCTATTCATTTTTATTTATAAGATATAAAAGCATTTAAAAACTTGGTTTCCAAAGATAACTTTTATACTTTCAAATGTTCTATTTTTAACCTCAAAATACATCACATAGAACAATGATTACCTTAGACCAAAAGCAAATTGAAAATATTAAAATTTTTAATGCTATCTGCTTTTTAAATCAGACCTGTGAGCACAGATAACTATTTCTCTATTTAGTATATATATTAATAAAGGAAGCATACTCCTTTTGCCTTTTGACTTCACCAATTTATAGGATCCAAAAATGATCTTTACATTCTTTTACTTGGTAATGTATTCACTTGTTCATTTGTGAAAACTGTAGCAGTATTACAATTACAGCTAATCCTTGTTTTCCATATATTTATTTTGTAACTCACTTTGAATCTGTTATTTAAATCCTTCAATTGTCTTTCTAAAGGCGAGTCTGGATGTCATTTATCAGTTTATCAGTTAACTGACGTTTATCAGTTCAAGAATATCAACATTACTTACAGTTCATTTTTGGCAGTGTCACAACATTTGTCTGTACAATGGTTTTGCCAATATTTGAGTAGGAGATATATATATATAATATTAGAAATAAATCATGGAAGATTATAGCTAAAAATTAAGGATCAATTTGTAACAACTTTGAAAACTTTCTTGGGATGAAATTCTTATGTTATAACATGTGAAGACAACCATTAGTTTTTTATACATTTAACTTTCATACACATCTGAATCTAAAATGCTATTAACTAGGAATCATTTCCCTTTAAAAATAATATAAGCTTCTCATCTAGTAGAAAGAGTACTCATTGCCTTTCCAATCTATCATTTGAGAAGAGAAGATTCCGGTTGTTGCTATTCTGTTTTGTGAGTTTTCAGAAATGTATTACAGCAAAGAAAGAGTGTTTCTGATGCTCTAGGAGACTATTTTGACCCTTTGCTCACAAGCACTGAATCCAAGTGTTTGCAGGTGCTTCTAAGCATCTTGTATGGCCTATGCAGTATATCTGGGTTTTTCCAAGGGTAGGAAGGTTTAGACCTTTGAAATTTGGCAAGTAACAATCCCTACATGACACCATATTTTAAAAGAGATGAAGAGTATTTTTCAGATTATGGTCCCAGGGTTACTGTTATTGTAACTGAAACCCTTGTCTACTGGGATAGAGCTGCTAGGCAAACACTTGGAAAATGTCTGACAGACTATGCAGATAAACATCTTACAGAATTTTGGATACAAGAATATGTGCAATATATGAAAGATAAAAGACCACATGGCCATAAAAGAATGCTTTTATAAACAGTATTTCAATGTCTTATGGATTTTCCACTTTTTATGCATGATAACAATATTTCATTATCACATGAAATCATTTCTTCTTGGGCCTTAATTCAGACCATGGGTGTTTCTTCTTCAACCAATAAGAAGATGACCTTATTCCTGTTACTAGACTTGGCTGAAAAGTGTGATAGTCCCCTATTGGTGTATAAAAAGGTGTTCCTATATTATGATCCATATTCTGCAGTATTAGAAAACACTTCAAAATGTTGTTTCAGATATGTTCATTATTTTCTTATTGTTAATTCTTCATCCACTGTATTCCTTGTGGGTAACTTTTCCTGTTGATTCTGTGACTATAAGAGCAATGAGTTTCTGGGTGTTCTGGAACATCAATCTTGATTCCATATCCATGATTAGAAGGTTTTCTTTCTGTTTTTCTGCACACATATCTAAAGCATTCGTTTCCAGTTCTAAGCCTTCAGGAAACCAAAAAGCAACTGAGACATTGTATCTTCTAGGCTACCCAGTGTTACAAAGTGCTTCTTCAATAATAATAGGGATGTGTGTTTTCTCTGCAGCTAAAGTGTGCATCTTCAGGACATTTTTTTAAGATTATCTTTCTCGTTATGTTCTTTGGAGCTGCTCATGGCCTAATTTGTATTTCATTATTCTTAACTTTTTTCTAAGTTTTGCTTGAGTATCCAGTAGCAAACCAAAGACCAATTATAGAATTCCTGATAGCCCCAATGCAATCTGATAAAAATGCATGATTAAAAATCATCGATAAACTAAAAACAAAATCATGTTTCCTTGGCATAGAATTCTCATCTTATTTCATTCTTTTTTTTTAATAGTTTTTCTTTTTAAAAATCCACCCCCCAACTTCCACTCCTGACCTATGGATGTTGCCGTCTCCCCTTAAGAACTGGATCTGTGAAGGCGGGGCATCTCTTCCCATTTGCTCGCGGTGCACACCCAGGGCCTGGCGCACCCAGGACCTGGCACACCCAGGGGGCCTGGCGCACCCGGGCGGCCTTGTGCTCCCAGGGTATGGGCTGTGGCTCCACTGGGGCTCAAACCCAGGACTTTCTGCGTGTAAAGCAGATGTGCTAACCACTACTCTATGGAACCACCCCAGAAATTTCATCTTAATATGTTATTTAAAAGATCATGAGAAAAATTAGTCTTACATTAAAATATCTTTACTAAATTAGGAAGTGTTGTCATCTTTATTATGGTCTACACAATTAATATAAAATGTAACTTTCTAGTTATTTTTTCCTTCTATTTCATCGTTATAAGTTTATGCATGGAATTCAAGTAGTCTGTATATTATAGTATAAATAAAATACTATTTTAATTTACTTCTTCTATGCAGAAAAATGTGGGAAAAAGTACTAAGAGCAGACATCACTGCTTCATTCCCAACTCTATGGGAAACATGCTCAATATCTCATTAAGTAAAATAATTACCTGAAGATGTTTCACAGCTGTTTCTATCAGGTTGAGGAAGCTCCTTTCTATTCCTGGTTAGCTGAGATGTTTTATCATGAATGAGAATTGGATTGCATTATATAATTTTGTCTATCTCTTAAGATTCTCATGTCATTTTTCTATTTTAATCTGAATATGGCAATTTATGTTAAATGATTTTTTTTCATATGACACCAACCTTAATTCCTAGGGTGACTCATATTTGGTCATGTCATAATTTTATTTTCAAATATTTATCTTTTTGTTTTATTAATATCTTGTCAAATATCGTTGTTCCTATGGTCATGAGGGATATTGGTCTACAATTCCCCTTTCCTGGAATGTCTTTCTCAGATTTTGATATCAAAGTTACACTACCTTCAAGAAGTAAGCTCGTAAATAATCCTTCTTTTCTTTTTTTCTGAAATATATGATGCATGGTTAAAATCTTTCTTCATTTTTTCCTTAAATATTTGGTAGAATTCAACATTGAAGTTATCTGGGCATGATTTTTTTCTGGGAAGGTTTTCTATTTCAAATTCACTTTCTTTAAGGCCATTCAGATGTTTTGTTTTTTCTTGGGTCAGTTTTGGTATGTTTTATCTTACAAGGAATTTATCCGTTTTTCCAAGTGGCCAATTGATTAGTTTTTCATTATCATTTTGAAACTGCTAGTGATGTTCCCTATGCAATTCTTGATATTGGTCATTTGTATTATATCTCTTTTATTTCTTGATCAAGGGATTATTGATTTTATTATCTTTTTCCAAGAACCAAATTTTGGCTTTATTAATGTTCTCTGTCATTTCTCTATTAATTCATTGACTACTTGTCTTTATTTCTTGTTTTCTACTTTGAGTTTAATTTTCTCTTCATGTTTGTGCTTTTTCTGGTGGTGGGTTAAACCATTTATTTAAACCTTTATGCTTTTCTGAGAAAGCTTTCAATGCTATATATTTTTTAAAAAGTAGAGTTTTCACTATATCCACAAACTTTTAATGATGGGTGTTCATTATCATTCATTTCAAAATAAATTTCCGTTTCCCTTGTGATTTCTTCTTTCACCTTGGATTAAAAATACTTTATTTTTGTTTCCTTTTTAAAGACTATTTTAATTAAGCATGAAATCTGGGTTGAGAGGTTTATTTTCTCTCAGCACTTTAAAACTATATTTCCATTGTCTTCTTGATGCAGTGTTTGGCTTAGAATTTTGGGATACATTTTTCTTATAGGACCTTTTTTTCCCCCAGCAACTTATGAGATTTTCTCTTTATTACTGGTTTTCAGCCATTTGACTATAATATAGTAGTGTATGGTATGTTTCCTATTCAACTTTCTTGAGTATCTTAGAGCTCTAGAACCTGTTTGATATTTTCCGTCACATATGGAAATAATTAGCATTTATTTCCTCAAATCTTTTTTGGCCGTATTGTCTCTCCTCTCCTTCTTGTGTTCCAATTACAAATATGTTCTTGTTATTTTTAGTTGATTTATAAGATTTTAATATTTATCAAGTTTGCATTTTATCATGAATAAAGTTAAATTTGTTGACAACTTCAATAAACGCTTCTCTATAGCTTATAATTTAATGAAATTTTTTTTACCTATAATGAGATTCCTGATAAGCTCAGGAAAATTCTGATATGTGGAGGTTATAAATTATGCTTTCATGTAAGGAAATGTTTAAATATTTCAGTCAAAATAGGTTCATCATCATTGTCCTTTTTCATTTTGTTGATATTCATTCTTAGACAAATATTTTATAACAAAAACTCATTAAGTTCTTGCTCTTTCCGATTACTATGAAGGTTTCACCAAAACAAATGGAGATGTTGCAAAATCATAGGCCTTTTCCATTTCACTCCATTCAATACAGAATGTTAATTTATCCCCAAAATGGAAGCACATCAAAAAATTCTTCTCAAAAGTTATGAAAATACAAAGCAAAATTATAAATTTTCAAAATTAAACCAGGTACATTGTTTGAGTTCTCCTCATTTGATCTGTTCATTTCCTTCCTCACTTTTGTAGTGACAAAATCAATGGCTTTAGTCCTCATTTATATTTGTTCTAGATATTATATTGAAAATGAAATATTATTATTAATGATTGAATTAAAATAAGCCTAGATTGGTTTGATATAGCTCTGCTTTTTACTTTCAGCTTCTGCCATAGTTTTATCTAGTGATGTGGATGACACAAGTTCACTGAATAGAATTCTCACTTCAACATGAGATTAACTCTGAAAATCACTCACTGATTCACCATCTCTCTTCCTGATTCTTTACAAATTGCTTGGTTACTAACAATTTCCTTTTATTGGAAGTGAGTAATGCACTAAGTATAATGAAATGTGCTCAAACATGAGTGTATAGGAACAGCTATGCCGTCACTGGATTCTTTATTACTAAAGCTATGATAGCCAAATTAATAAATAAGACCCAAGCTTTCAGTGGCTTATCATAATGGAAGTAGATTTCTCATTCACGTAACAGTCACTGTAGATGTTCCCAGTCACTGAATAGTTATCTTGCCCATGGTGATTCAGAGAACCAATTTCCTGCCACCTTATGCTGCCACAATTCAAACGGGCACTTCCCTTGCCTTGTCCAGATTATGAATGGGACAGAGAATGTCTTAAATATCTTGGCCTGTAGGTCTCACATATCACTTCCGTGTATATTCTGTCATCAATACTGGTCACATAGACACATATGCAAGACTAAATGACTAGAAAATGTAGTCTTTGTTTGGACTGCCATGTTTCAATGTCATTTTCCTATTATGGAAAGGAAACAATTTTTGATTGACAGCAACTATCCATGTCATTGATTCTTAAACTCTTATATTACACTAAAATGGATCGATATTTAAATTTAGATAATTATAATCACAAAAAGGGAAAATCTATTATGATACAAAATCCAGGACTCATAAAATGAAATAATTAGTTAATTCAACTGAAAATATAAGCCATGGTAGCAGCAAAATGGGTGGGGGCTCATGACTCAAAATTTAAGAAAAAATAATTGTTTCCATCATTTCAAAATATAAATATTTCTTATCAATCAAGAAGAAAATCTCAACAGTCCAAAAGGAAAACTAGCAAAAGATATAAGGAGATAGCTCACCCATAAAGGAAATATGATGATTCTAAAAAGTAAATTGAAAAATAAAACCAAAATCAGACACCAACGGAAGAAGCCAAACACTTGTCTAACATTCTGGAATAGGCTGTAGCAAAACTGAAACTGATACATTGCAAATGAAGACGTAAATTAAAACAACCTCTAGAGATATTAATTTAACAATAATTCTAGAAATTTAAAAGGGGATATGCTTTGATGCAGTAAATTTACTTTTAGAAAATTCTCTCTCAGATACAGCACTTGTGCTCTAAATAAAGTCATGCATTCACTTAGCACTGCTTATAACAGCCAAACACTCTAAGCAACCCATAGACCTATCAATAAGGTTATGACTCATTAACCTATATTTTACCCATACATTGGGAAATTACGGAGGAGTTCAAGAGAATAAGATAAAAATATTTGTACATATTTTGATATGCCTGTAGAAGCATAGAGTTTAAAGAATAAACACTCACTTTTGAACATTTTCTTTAAGAGGAGGAATGGGATAGAAGGAAGGTTCAGGGTTGGGTTTAGGGTTTTTTTTTTTTTCTTCACTTTTCGTTCTCTGTAATTACTTCTAATGTTTTACAAAGAAAATGTGTGTGTGTGCTATTTCTGTAGTTAAAAAAAATTATCTTTTTATTATTTTTTGGCTCCTATTGTTCAAAAATACCTATGTCAAAACACAAGGTGAACAACTGCTAAAGGATCAGATACTTGAGAGATCACACATGATAAAGATATAGACTTATAAAAGTTGTTTATAAAGGACACGAAAAAGAAAGCTACAACCTACAAGCAAGAGAAACTCTGATGAGGGACAATAATTTGACTTACAGAGACTCCACATCATAATATTCAGAATGTCTAGTTTTCAATGAAAAATTAAAAATCATGCAAAAAAAGTTTGGCCCATTCACAGAAAATTTAAATTTAACAGACATTGTCTCTGAGGAAGCACACAGATTGTAATTACTAGACAAAGATGTTAAATCACCTATCTCAAAATGCTAAAGTAGTTCAATGATGCTGGAAGAATGATGTGTGAACAAATAGAAAATATCAGTAAGCAATCATAACTTATAAATCAAGGAACTAAACAAATTCTAGCGCTGAGTACAATAATTAAAATAAAAAAACAGAGCAAAGAATCAGAAAACTGTAAAACAGGTCCCCTGAACTTATTGTTTGAAGAAGAGAAAAGCAAAAGAATGAAGTAAATAAACAGAGCCAAACAGATCAACCAAATCAACATACAATGGGAATCCCAGAAGGAAAGAAAGACAAAAAAGAGCAAAGAGAATATTTAAAGAAATAAAGCTGAAAACTTGGCAGATTTGGTGAAAGACACAAATTTATGCATTCAAGAAACTTAATGGAGAGATCCGGCGATCATCAGAAAAGCCTCCAATGGTCCTAGCTCAGCCAAGAAGTCAGGGGACCATACAGTCTGAGGGAGCAGAGAAGCAAGGAGGAAGAAGGCTCTGAGGCTCCCCTGCCCTAACGTCTCACTCACATTTCCCACTACTTGCTGAGTGCCCACACCAGAGACATAGCAGTGTTCCCACGGCCCATACCCACCACTTCCTTCCTCGCCTCAGCCTGCCACCAGTCTGCACTGTCGTAGCTGCCCAGCATACTGCTGTGACGTCCATTAGGTCTGTGTCCTTCTCCTCCCACTGCAGGATGTTCAGCGGCACAGGCACTGCCAGCTTGCCAAGCTCCACCTGGAGCTACAAGATCACGTCCACCGGCATCAACAGCCTGGGCAATATGCTGTGCCCCAGCACCAGCCACAATTCTACACCTTGTCCCCCCGGGGATATGTTCACAACATGCTACTTGCACTTCTCGGCTGTGCGCCTGTGGAGCAGTGTCCCAGCTTGTGGCTGCTGCAGGACTCGGTGGACTTCTTGCTGGCAGATGCCATCAACACCAAGTCAAGAACACCTTCACCAAGGAGAAGGCAGAGCTACAGGAGCTGAATGACCGCTTCCCCAAATCCATCGACAAGCAGCAGAACAAGATCCTGCTCACCAAGCTCCAGCAGCTCAAGGGCCAGGACAAGTCATGCCTGGGGAGGAGATACGGCAGCTGTACCAGCAGGTAGACCAGCTCACCAAGCACAAGGCCCACGTGGAGGTGGAGCCCAGCAGCCTGGCCAAAGACACCATGTGGCTCGGGGGAAGTTGCAGGAGAAGATGCCTCAGAGAGAAGAAGGAGAGAACACCATACAGTCCTTGAGAAAGGATGTCAACAGTGCTTTTTTGGCATGTCTTGACCTTGAGCGTAAAGTGGAATCCTTGCAAGAAGAGATTGCCTTTTCGAAGAAACCCTATGATCAGAAATCCAAGAGCTGCAGGCCCAGATTCAGGAACAGTATGTCTAAATTGATGTGGGTGTTTCCAAGCTTGACCTCATGGCTGCCCTGCCTGATGTACGAAGTATGAAATCTTGGCTTCCAAGAACCTTCAGGAGGCTGAGGAATTATACAAGTTCAAGTTTGCTGACCTCTCCGAGACTGCTAACTGGAACAGTGATGCCCTGCACCAGGTGAAACAGGAGCCAAATGAGTGCCAGAGAGAGGTGCACTCCCTCACCTGAGAAGTGGATGCACTTAAAGGAACTAACAAGTCCTTGGACGCCAGATGCGTGAACTGGAAGAGGACTTTGCTGTTGAAGCTGCTGACAACCAAGACAATACAGGCTGCCAGCAGGCTGAGATTCAGAACATGAAGGAAGAAATGGCTTGTCACCTTCATGAATACCAAGACCTCCTGAATGTTAAGATGGCTCTTGATTGTTTAGATTGCCACCTACAGAAAGCTGCCTAAAGGAGAGGAGGGCAGAATTGCTCTGTCTCTTCCAGCCTTTTCTCTTCTGAGTTCACTCTCTCTGGTTGACACCCACGCAAAAAGGACACTTGTGATTAAGACTGTTGAAACTAGAGATGGACAGGTTATCAGTGAAACTTCTCAGCATCACAATGATCTGAAAGAAAAATTACACACACTCGGTGCAGCAATATATTACCAGCAAGAATAAAAAAGAAATCTATATCTTAAAAAAATGGCTTTCAAATGTCTTTCTGCAGTGTTTCAGGAACACAAGTTAGATTTGGAATAGAATAAGCTCTAGTTCTTAAGAACCAACGCCTTTAAAAGATTTAGAGAAAAGTTTACAACATAATCTAGTTTATTAAGAAGACTTGTGCTACAATACTTTTAAAAAAAAATTCTTGGTCTACGACCATGCCACCCCGAACAAGCCTGATCCTGTCTGATCTCAGAAGCTAAACAAGGTCGGGCCTCGTTAGTACTTGGATGGGAGGCCACCTAGGAAGACCAAGTGCTGTAAACGTATAAAATAAAAATAAAAAATAAGGGATTGTAAACTACAA
>NW_011889262.1:382070-386970 GCF_000151845.1 Pteropus vampyrus
CGTTGTATATATATTGCAATGTGTGTTCAGCATTATTCACAGTGGCCAGGACATGAAAGGAACTAAGGTGTCTTACCATAGATGATCGGACGCTTCCTTTTTTTGATAACAGTCATAACAGGCCTCCTTCCTAGTGTTAAATGCCTAGCGTCACATGCCTAGTGTTAAAAGTGTGCAAATCGTTTATTCATGTCACAGATGTTTATTTTGAGCACTTGCATTGTGGCAGACACTCTTCTAGGCACCGATCACTAAGTGATGAACAAAATAAACAGAAGTTTCTGCCCCATGGAACTTAACATTCTAGCGGCAGAGGAAGGAAATCTACAAGATAAATAATTAATTACATAGGCTGTTAGGATGCAGTTACCATTATGAAGAAACCTAACAGCAATTACCATGAAATTTAGCAAGTTGCTGTGAGTCCTTTTCACTAAATAGGAATGTTTGTATGCATGCACACACACATTAGCCTCCATGCATGTGTACACATGTGTTGGAAGGAAGGGCACAAAATTGCCACTGCAGCTTATAACCAAACTGGGGAGAAATCAGTGCTTAGTCTTTTAAGTATATTAACAGATATTAACCTGGAAAGTAAATTTAGGTTATGCAGTACTCTTACATATTTTTAATCACAATTATTGTTTTATTCTCTTTTCTAAAATGTTCCCAAGTTGATGCTTGGGAACAGCATCAACTTTCTGGATATTAACAAGGACTTTGATTTTAAATAGTGAATTATGTACTTAATTATTTTAACAGAATTTATTAGATTAAAGGGTTCACTGTCAGGTTTTTGGTTTTTAGTAAGTAGAAAAACAATAAAAAGTACTGATATTCCAGGGATATTTCTTAACATAAAGCCTACACCTCATTATTTTGCCGTAACTAAGTCTTCACTCACTGGACACTCCAGCCTAGCCCTACAGATCTTCAGCATACTCTGCTGTGTTGAAGGATACTGTTGTAAATGGAGGAATGATTAAATGTGTTTTATGAAGAACTACCATTTGGAAAGTAGAGAACAAAAGGAATTCCATCATGTGACACCACCAAATCTAACCAGAGGGACATTTTCTCCCTCAAATCTAATGTAGTATCTGTCCCCTAGACACACATGAGGGTCTATTGACTTTAGCGGTATACAAAACCCGTATCTAGCAACAGAGAATTATAGCAAAAAGCATGGGCGTATGCTTTGAGGGAAAATGGGTGATTATGTTTTCTAAAGGAATGTCAGATGTCCAAAGCCTTTCTTAAGGGATTCAGAATGATACAATTTTTTCATCCTCTGTTGTAATATTGCTCCAACTAAATAAGACACACACACTTAAAGCTTTAGGTTGAGTAAAATTAAATTATTCTAATAATGTCCAATCATTGTCCAATCATTCTAATAATGGCTATTACCAACAACGTGATGAGTAAAATCACCAAGGTTGTGATTTTAAAAGACCTTGAAAAAATTTATAAAATAAAATAAATAAATGCATAAGTCTTCCTCCAAACAAAAACTATATTCCAGGTGTTACACTACTGTAGAAATCATAAAAAATGTTAATCAGAAAAACATATAACTCATCACTAAGAACCTAAAGCCAAATAAATCTTGAGCCAAGAATTGATCTTAGGCCATGATGGAGATAATGATGTTTTTGAAAAGTCATTTATTGAAGAAAAAGATATTTGTAATATACCTGGTCAAGCCTAACACATTCTTAGTTTGTATGCATAGCTTCTAAATAGATATTACCAGTAGAGGTAGCAACCATTACTCATTCTCTTTCTCTCTCTCTCTCTCCTCCCGCACTCTCTTTCACACATGCATGCACACACACAGCAACACACACAAGCTTGCAAACTTTATTCTCAAATTTATTAATTTTTAAAGTTTTACTTTTTTTTTACTGAGTTATTTTTCTCATAATGACATTTTTATAATGATTTTACTTCTCTGAACCAGGAGCCTAATAAAATCACACAAATATACACCCACATAAACAACAAAGGCCTCTTTTTCTCAGTTTCTATCTTCTACCCATACCGATTACGTTTTTAAAGCAGTCTTTTATAATGCTAGTCAAATAATAAGCCACCAGATATTATTCCCTCTAAAAGTGCACCTGTATCTTTCATCAACTCTAATGGAAATTCCGTGTGAGAAAACTGTTGCTACTAGGTTCAGAAGTTGAAGATGGGACAAAGTATTAAGAATTTTTTAGACCAAGACATAAAGTTCATTTCCTACATAATCAATACTATATAAAATGATGGTCATAATATTTCTGAGACAAAACTAAGGTAAATTGAAAAATAAACAATAGCTTACTTTTATTTCAATACTTTTTTGTTTTAAAGGAAATCTATAAGGATTTTGTTTTTTATGTTTCATCTACCCTATCCTTTGATTGGAGCATTTAATCCATCTACATTTAAAGTAATTGTTGAGAGATATATAGTTATTGCCATTTTATTACTCATTTGTTTGATCCTTTTTTTCTTCTTTTTAAAGAAGTCCCCCTAACATTTTTTTTTGTAATACTGCTGTGCTGTTGATGGATGATAAGCTGTTGACAAGAGACTCATTTTATTTTTTTTATTTTTTTAAATTTTTTTTTATTATAAAGAGACTCACTTTAAATTGAAAGACACACACAGACTAAAAGTGAAGGGATGGAAAAATATATTTCATGAGAATGGAAACAACAATGACAAAAAGCTGAAGCAGCAATACTTATATCAGACAAAATAGACTTTAAAACAAAAGCTATAACAACAGAAAAAGAAGGACCCTATAATTCTACTTTTGGATATTTATCCAAAGAACCCCAAAATATTACTTCAAGGTGATATGTGAATCCATATGTTTATTGCAACATTATTTACAATAACCAAGATATGGAGGCAATGTTCATCAATGAATGAGTGGATAAAAAAGAGGTACATGTATTCAACAGATTATTGCTCAGCCTTAAAAAAAAATTGAAGTCATCCTATCTGCAACAAGAGAAGAAATTATTGTATCTACTGAAATAAAAATCCTTTTTATTTCTTAAAGTTCAGAGACGAACTCACCTTTGGAATAGTGTAACAAATGCCCCCGTATTAAGTGACAAAACTCAAAGTGAAAGATCAGATTATGCTTATTCACAAGTATGAGACAGGAACTATTTGACATATTGAGTGTGTGTGATATTTATTCTGACAGGTAAGACATCCCTAAAGTCAGAGTTATTTATTTTAAACTATAAATGTGATATCTTAAGGGTTTTTATATCTCAATAGTTATAGCTGTTTAGATACAAATTATACTGAAGGCGAAGAAATAAGGAACCATGTGAACAACGCTTCTAAGGCAGGAGCCTGACATCCTAGATAATAAAAACTGACACTTTAGACTTGGGAACTCACAGATCCCAATTTGAGAAACACTGCATTTAAAACTAAAAGTTGTCCTTTAGAGAACCATTTCACTCAAAGCCGGTTGTGAAGACAAATGAAAATGCTGGCACTGAAATCAGGGAGGGAAATGGGATAGAGAGATGTGTCCATTCTTTACTTGGCTCTTTCACTTCTCTTCTTGAGTTCCACAGATGGTGTTTTTTTCATTCCCTGATGCAGAGGCTCCAGCTGACCCCTTCTGTGGTTCACTCCACGCAAACTCCTGCTGAGGTCCCCTGCCTTCCCAAGAGAGACTGCCTGGTTCACTCAAGCATAGCTCCTCTCTGCAGTATCCACTTGATCCGTAAGATCATGTATGCTTATTCCCAAATGATACGTTTTTCTGCTGCCCTTCCTTCTGCCCCTGCTAGTGGATAACTCCTGCCAAAGTCCTGCCTTTACAATTCTTAAGGCAATAGTCACACACTGGTCCCTCCACCAGGAGGAGGAGAGGAAAAGCCCCAGCACTCATACCTATGCATTCCCGCATTCCCACCAAGAAATACTTCAATAAATTTCTACTCTTCTCTTTTTAGACTGTTGAAAATGAAGAAATGACTGAATCTTATGGATGCAGTAAAGATTCCATAACACATTGTTCTCAGACAAAATTTTGTAAAAACAGGAAAAGCCTCGCTCCTATTTTGTTTTACATGTTTGTAAATTATTGTAGAACAAAAACAAGATTTTAGTTCTTCATGCATAAAGCATGCACCAGCTAGAATACATTAACTGACACAGAGGAAAGAACACTGGATGAGTAAGAAAATCACAATTCACATATTATCTACATTTCTTTCTAGCTATGCACCTGGATAAAAGTAGCTTTGCCTCAATAAACTTCCAGTTACTCATCTATAAAATGAAATACACACATACACTTTTAGCATATCTGGAACAGAATAGAATAGATTATCTAGAACAATATTTACCTTACCATTAAAATGAATGCTACAAATTCCTTTGACTCTAAACTTTATATAACATATCAGAGAGAAGTGACAGAGATATAAAGGGATCTGCTCTGGGAGGCATCTTTTAAGATGAGGAGGAACTAGACAGCATTTGTAATCAGCAGAAAAACATGAATTACTCAGTAAAAATACATGGAGAACCTGCTAATCAGTTGGAAAAAATGCATTCCAAAATATTTATTCCAAAACAAATTCTCCATAAAATAAAGATTTACATTCTTAAAAGAAAGTCTAGGAAGAAAAGAAGAAAACATGGATATTCATATAAGCTTGAAATAGGATAAGATTTCTAAATATCAGAAAAAGAAAGCCAGAAACCATGACTGTAAGACAGATTTATCTGACCTTATAATACTTGAGATTGACAGAACCTTCAACTTCAGGGTTAACCGTGACATTTTATCAATCTCATCTCTTTCCAGGTGAATGAAAACGTATCGCCTGGCAAATTTCCAAAAGAACCCTTGACTTGAAAACATCTA
>NW_011889262.1:387020-389161 GCF_000151845.1 Pteropus vampyrus
GTAGAACAAAAACAAGATTTTAGTTCTTCATGCATAAAGCATGCACCAGCTAGAATACATTAACTGACACAGAGGAAAGAACACTGGATGAGTAAGAAAATCACAATTCACATATTATCTACATTTCTTTCTAGCTATGCACCTGGATAAAAGTAGCTTTGCCTCAATAAACTTCCAGTTACTCATCTATAAAATGAAATACACACATACACTTTTAGCATATCTGGAACAGAATAGAATAGATTATCTAGAACAATATTTACCTTACCATTAAAATGAATGCTACAAATTCCTTTGACTCTAAACTTTATATAACATATCAGAGAGAAGTGACAGAGATATAAAGGGATCTGCTCTGGGAGGCATCTTTTAAGATGAGGAGGAACTAGACAGCATTTGTAATCAGCAGAAAAACATGAATTACTCAGTAAAAATACATGGAGAACCTGCTAATCAGTTGAAAAAATGCATTCCAAAATATTTATTCCAAAACAAATTCTCCATAAAATAAAGATTTACATTCTTAAAAGAAAGTCTAGGAAGAAAAGAAGAAAACATGGATATTCATATAAGCTTGAAATAGGATAAGATTTCTAAATATCAGAAAAAGAAAGCCAGAAACCATGACTGTAAGACAGATTTATCTGACCTTATAATACTTGAGATTGACAGAACCTTCAACTTCAGGGTTAACCGTGACATTTTATCAATCTCATCTCTTTCCAGGTGAATGAAAACGTATCGCCTGGCAAATTTCCAAAAGAACTCTTGACTTGAAAACATCTAAGGGTCTCCTGAAATAATTGGATCTCAGCTTCACTCCTTTAAATCACTTTCCTCGTGCCCCACAGCTAACCCAGCATAAAGTTATTCTCAGCTATTCCAAGTGCTCACTTCCCTTTAATTGACTTTCATTCTTTACAACTGCACTGTCCATGGTGCAGCTGTTTTGGAAAACAGTCTGGCGGTTTCTCAAAAGGTTAAATATACAGTTATCTATGTGGCCCAGCAATGCCACTCCTTCATATATACCCAAATAAAAGGAAAACATGTCCAGAGAGAAACTTGGACATGTATGTTCATAGCATCATCACAATAACCCCCAAATAGAAACAACCCATATTCATCGACTGATGAATGGCTAGAGAGTAAATAAAATGGAAGCAACATTCTATTTCTTCTGGGAAATTAGGTTATTGTACCCACAACCTCCTCTGAAATAACATACACGAAAGCCTCTTACATTCTCTTTAACATATGTAATGAAAGATTCTACTGGCCACTTCAGAATGACTCTCAAGATACCCCAAACCTAACAGTAATTACAGTTCTCCATTCTCCTTTACATAGAAAAATGTATTATACAGCCATATGAGTGATTTTTCATCTCATAGATATCTATTGAGCTTCTATTGTTTTCCTCCTTGAGACTAGAATCACAATGGTTAGTAAAAATATACATAAATCATGACCTTGTGTAGCTTGAGCCTAGAAAGGAAGCCAGACATTCACCAATAATAACGAAGCAAATGAAAAATTGTAATAGTGGTAAGTGCCAGGAAGGAGACATGCAAGAGAAGTCAGGAAATGGTGACCTGAGGAGGTGATGCTTAAGCTTGTACTGTGGGAAGATAGGACCCTACCTGCTAAGTAGTAGAGAAGTAGAAGAGTGATTCAGACAGAAGGAATAGCATGTGAGAAAGCTCTGTGATAAGAGCGAGAGTGGTACATTTTGAAAAAAGGCCTAAATGGTGGGAGCATAGAAAGAAAAGTGAGGAGAGTGGTGCAGGAGAAAGCCAGAAACTGAGGTAGGAGCCAGATCATGTAGGCATGGATGACTCGTTGTTTGAGTTTTAGTGTTTATCCTAAGTGTAAAGTAGAATATCTAAAGTGTATTATCTAGGGGATGGCAGATTTGCATCTGAAAGGGTTATTCTGCATGAGTGGAGATCATATTGGAGGCAGTAAGGCCACTTTTAAGGCTAATGCTATCTTAGACTAGGGTGGAAACTGAGATGAGAGAAGAATTCAAAAGATATTCAGAAGGGAAAAAATTTTCCAGAATTCAGTAATGGATTAGGTGAGAGATAAACTAGCATAGTGTGAAGAATGATGGTGCCAGTCAATGAAAAGGGAACATC
>NW_011889262.1:389211-413716 GCF_000151845.1 Pteropus vampyrus
GGAAATGGTGACCTGAGGAGGTGATGCTTAAGCTTGTACTGTGGGAAGATAGGACCCTACCTGCTAAGTAGTAGAGAAGTAGAAGAGTGATTCAGACAGAAGGAATAGCATGTGAGAAAGCTCTGTGATAAGAGCGAGAGTGGTACATTTTGAAAAAAGGCCTAAATGGTGGGAGCATAGAAAGAAAAGTGAGGAGAGTGGTGCAGGAGAAAGCCAGAAACTGAGGTAGGAGCCAGATCATGTAGGCATGGATGACTCGCTGTTTGAGTTTTAGTGTTTATCCTAAGTGTAAAGTAGAATATCTAAAGTGTATTATCTAGGGGATGGCAGATTTGCATCTGAAAGGGTTATTCTGCATGAGTGGAGATCATATTGGAGGCAGTAAGGCCACTTTTAAGGCTAATGCTATCTTAGACTAGGGTGGAAACTGAGATGAGAGAAGAATTCAAAAGATATTCAGAAGGGAAAAAATTTTCCAGAATTCAGTAATGGATTAGGTGAGAGATAAACTAGCATAGTGTGAAGAATGATGGTGCCAGTCAATGAAAAGGGAACATCAACATAAGACTGGGTTTGGGGAGTTAAGGAGGAAGTTGTAGAATTGCTGAGCTGAAGGTATCTCTGAGATGACCAAGTGGACATGTCAAGAAAGCAACTGAATCTATAGATCAGGATTCTGAGAACTAAAACAAAGACATATTTGTGAGTCATCTTCACATTGCTGATAATTGAAACTTTGGGAATAAGTGAGATAAACCAGAGCAAACAGTAAATTTAGTGGCTGGAAAGTGAAAATTCAAAGTAAGGGTAAGAGGATACATCTGTAAATGAGACTGAGAAGTAGCCAGAGAAGAAGAAAAAAATAAAAATAAACAAGTGAGAGTTAGGTCACAGAAGGTAAGGAAAGAGCAAAGGAGAACCAGTGGCCTGCTGCATGGAAGGATGCTAAGAGAGCTCAGAAGAATGAGACCTGGACAGTGTGCATTGGATTTAACCATCTGGAAGAAACTGGTGACTTCAAGAAAGGTGTTGAGAATAGGCAGAGGTTAAATGGAAATGGGTTGGGCAGTAAGTGGGAAATGAGGACATAGATGCTATAGAAAGAAATGTCCCAGAAATTTCTGGATTGATCAAAGAAATAAGATCAGCATGAGCCTAGATGTCTTCTCAAATGCTCCACATTCTGTAGAGTAGACTGAAGCAAACTGCCAGAAACTGACTAGTGTGCATCCTTGCTATGATTACAAAGTGGTGCCATGGAGAGCTGAAGCAGGTCTTCCTTCGCATTACTGACTCGGTCAGGTTCATTCACGAGAAGATCGGCTGACAAAGATTTAAAGAATCTCTCCATAAGCGATACTAGTTGGGGATATGCATGTATTCCAGCAGATAGACCTTTTAGACTAAATTGGTATAGCCATTTAAAAAATTTATATTTAAACTTGATAATATACTTTTGCATTTAATAAGAAACACTTTACAGGGAAAAAAAAACATACAAATTTACACTATTTCCTGATGGAATTATTAATAGGAAGGATGACAATAAAAATAGTAAAAAAAAAAAAAAACTTGGAGGATGACTGTGGAGTTGGCCAGAGCAAAGAGAGAAAGAAAAAGATAAAAAATGAGAAAATAAGGGAAGGGAGAGAAAAAGAGTAAGAAGGCATTACAGAGTTTAGGGAAAATCAGTGTAGAATGATCACATGTGGCTGAGCAGAATAAAAGAACAATAACCATAAATGCCAACATTTGTTGAACACTCACCATATGCCAAGTAGAATGTTATACTCTGATTGTGGGACTTTTAATTTAATTCTCTTCTGAAAAAAAAGAAAAAAATAGGTGAGTTTCTCCACCCTGCTAGAATTGAATGGCTTATATGTTTTGTTTTTTTTTTCTAAAAATTTTCTCCAGCTTTAAAAAAATCTAGAGACCACTTTTAATATGTATGGCATTCTTCTTCATCACTACCTGCAGGGTTCTCTTCATTGACTAATCGAATGTACTAGACATATTTTTAAAGGAGAGGCTGAAGTATTTGTAAAACTAGATACTATGGTATAAAATGACCATGTACATTACAGATTCTTGAAATCGTTTTTGAAATTTCCTGAAAACCTACTTGAAAGTGAGTTACATGATTTTAAAAAGTAGAAACAGGGTTGCGGAGGGGCTTTGCCAAAGAGTAGAAGGGAGCAGAGACATGTGCTCTCTTTCTGGTTTGGAAGGGTTGGAGGGTAGAATGTACCCCTCCAGCTGGTCTGGGACCCTGGCCCACAAGGTAGCACAATCTTTCCTTGTCACTAGCTCCAGCTTGTGGTGTTGGGCCTTGGACCAGGGCGGGGACAACTAGGGCTTGGCCTGAGGAAGCAGAGGGAACTTGGTCAGAAAGCAGGCACCAGAATTGGGGGTTTCCTCAGAAAACGAGACCTGTCCAGTCCTTGGCAAATGGATGAAGGCAAAAAAAAAAAAAAAAAAGAGTATTTCTTCCTGCTTCTCCTGGAGGAGAGCATTCTTAGGGATAGCAGTTTGAGGTCCAAGTGAGTTACTGGAAGATGTGTGTGTGTGCTGGATGAAAATCTGCTGATTACATTTCTGCCTGGTTCTCTGTACCTGAAATGTCATTGTTTGGTTTGAGGACCTTCCAGGTATGTTTGATTTAATTCTTCACCACATAACTTTTCAATGCTTACCTGCTTAAGACCTTGTTTAGTATGGATAGAAATAAGAGAAGTCAAACTCTCCTCCAAAAAAAAAAAAAGTAAAAAAGGACCAGTTTTTCTACATTGAAGCTAGAAACAGGTCTGATCTTCTACCACAAACCTTGCACCAAATTAAATTATAATACCAAGAATGGAAAGTAACTCACTTTGCAAAGGAGAGTATGCACAGTAGCAGCAAGTTGGGGGAATCAGTACTTAGTGTGGGCCATGTAGGGGGCAGAAAGAGAATACTTGGTTCCCAGACTCTTTCCT
This sequence comes from Pteropus vampyrus, assembly GCF_000151845.1. NCBI lineage: Eukaryota > Metazoa > Chordata > Mammalia > Chiroptera > Pteropodidae > Pteropus > Pteropus vampyrus. The sequence continues at coordinate 392,190 of NW_011889262.1, forward strand.
ATGCTGGAGGTAAAGAGTTCAAGTCTTACATGGAAGAGTTGCCAAGTTTATCCTCCATTTTTGCTCAAGGAGAGAACACTTAAGCTCCAAAGTCTAATCTCTGTTTTTACACATTTGACAATATCAGTAGCGAAAGTTCAGCTCTGAGAGAAAATCCAGGATTTTTTCCCACATTTTAATGTTTCTGTAATCTAGCTGCTTAAAAACTCTACAGCAGAAGAAACTTTCCATCTCCCAGTTGGAAGGGTAAGTGATACTATAATCACCATTTCCTGTGCTTTTGCTCTGAATAAGAATTATCTTGTGCCACTTTTATTTTTTATTGATTTGTTTTATTGTTTTATTGAATTTTAACAAAGAAAATTGAAGGTTCTGTCAAATATTCTACCCTTTCATGTCAGGTGGGGCCAGTACCCTGTCAGGAAGCAAGACTGTGAACCTTGTGCCAAATAGCTATGTGAGCAAATAGTAAGATAAACAAGCCATTTGTGGAGACAGCGGTGGAGTTGCGCTTGTTTAGGAATGAATCGGGTCATCCCACAGAATGGATGTCTCCTTCACAAGATGGTCTTCAGGGCCCAATGAAAACCTTTATCAAAGGCCCAGCTCCCAGCTTCCCAGTGCACTTGCCAGTGGCGTTAGCGGGTACTGGACTTCCCCCTTAAGTGAAGTGAGTGAGTCTCATTCAGTGGGATCATGTTCTTCTGTATGACTTTATTTTCCAGCTGTCGTAGGTGTTGGAGGGGCAGGGGCAACAAGGGTCTTTGAGCCACAAGGCATCAGTATCTTACAGGGAAGTCTAAGTCCCACTGACTCTATGCCATCTTCTCACAGTTAGAGCCATCTCTCAAATGGAGACATGGCTCTTCTCCCAAGGCTCTAAACTCTGCAAATTTGTTTGAATTTCAGGGTTGGAGCATGATCACCAGTAACTCTGATGGGGTTCATCTTCCTAAAACCTACCATCTAACAGGTTTGCCAACACTTGGTTCTCTTTTAAATTGGTTCTACCCAATATAGGCCATCTTTATGTAGTTATGGCATCTGAGATATTGGAGTTGAGAAGTAATTCAATAAGTCAGCTACATAAACCACTATACTCACCCAGCCAGTGAAGCTTTCCATGTATTCCTTTTTTTTTTTTGGTAGAATCTTTTTTACTCAGGGAAAAAAAAGTTTTCCAACCACACACAGGAGAGGTATGGGAAGGAAGAGGTGTCTGTACATCCAGCCCTGGCCCCCAACCCATATCATATGGTTTTAACAGCAATAAGGGGTATGGAGTAATGGCCAAAATATATAATAGGTCTATGTGTGTGCATGGGAAAGAGAGGGGTACAAATGCAGTGAGGAGTGGTAGAGGAAAGGGAAAGATAAGGTCTGTACTGAGAATGCCGCAGGTGGAAGGTCATTTCATAACATTTCTTGTTGATCACACCACTGTGGATACCTTCTTTGCCTATCAGCTGAACTAGCGTCTTGGCAGTCATGATGACAGTGATACTGAAAGTGGGAGCTCTGCCAGTGCTCTTGGTACAAAGATTCATAATAAATTTCCCATCTTGGAGCAGTGAGTCCTGAACTACAGAACATTTCTGGCCCCCAAGTGTCAGCCCATTCACACACACAAAAAAAACTTAACTGGTTTTTGCCAACCAGGACACCAACCTCAGCTGGTATGATGTTGATGAAGGTTTTCCCAGGGATGGTGGCCCAGATAGAGGGTGAGTCCTTATAGCCCATGATGGCTGCATCCTACCAGGTCCCATCAGCCATAAGGTTGTCGATGTAGGCATTCCAACATGCCGTGGTACTGCTACAAGGGCTGCCTCTCAGCACTGCTGCTGGGGCCACAGACTGGACTCAAGCTGCCTCAGGTTGGCAGGCATGGGGAGGCAGAGAGCGTGGGGCACATGCTGCCGTCCCGGCTCCATGTATTCTTCTAACGTGGATCTGCTTTTGGCTAAGTCCTGTGTTTTTGTTGTTGTTGTTGTTGTCGTTTGTTTGTTTGTTTATAATGCCAAGTTTCAAGTGGTTTATTTGGATTTAACCGATGCTAATCATAAGACCAATATTATTGTTTTCCAGGTTCAGTGTGACCCATGGACTCTGGTAACCACTTCTGAGAAGCATCTTCGATATCACTAAAATTTTCAATCAATATGCCTCACATGATTGTTGTGGTGCAGCACTATGCATGAAAGACCTGAAGAACTCCCTTGAAAGAAATTTGGGAGCTGTCCTTTGGGTAAGAAATAAGAAGAGGAGGAAATCTCTCTATCGGTTTAGGGTTATGAACTTTCTTCTCAGGAGAGACCAGAGCAAAGAATGGTGACTTTACATCATTTCACACATGATCAGCTGTACACTCTATTTATTTCTTAGCCTGAGGTACTTAATTGGCATTGTAATCTGAGTACTAAAGAAGTAGCTAGCAAGTGTTTCATGTACTTGATGATGATGTCAACATGAAGAAACTATTCATGAGACGTGATCAACAAAAGTGTCAGATCACAGTAGACTTGGAAAGAACTTAAATGTACTTTCGAATTTCAATTATTAAAATCAGCCTATCCTCTAGTAAAAGGGTGTTACCATAAGCATTTTGCTCTGTTTTCAAATGTGGAATAAACATCAAATCAGGAGTACAGGTTATTTCAGATAGAAATAGCTGCTGCCAACCTTCATAAATTTCCACTGCACTTCTCACTTGAGAATAAGTGCATTCATGTTCATTCAGCTAAAGAGAACTGTGTTGATGAACTTGGAGAAACATGGCAGTGAGAGACATCTCCAGATCTCTCCCCTTGGAACAACAATAAGCCGAACATCTAAAACTTAACAAAAAACACCCAAACAGTACACCAGCATGTCTGAGTGTGAGATCTGCGCATAAGAGCTACTACAAGTGTCGGGGGGTGAGCTGGGAGAACGCCAGGTGTCGGGGGGTGGGCTGGGAGAAATAAAGAAGCTGCCTCTCACAGTAGCTGGAGTTCCCTGTAGGAGTTGGGGATGGCGGGGAGAAGGTGCAGAGAGTTCCCTGAACAGCCCTGCCTGGGAATGCTGTGAGCTCTACATGACTGACCACAGGGCAGAAAGCAGAGAAGCAGGATGGCAGGGAAACAATAGTTGATTTTTACGAGATGCAGTTGCAAAACCAATGCTTAGCCGCAGCTCCCAAACCCATATCCTCCGAGACCAAACACTGCTGAACCGAGGGGAATATGAGCAAAAGTTACCAATACTGTCACTAATACTGACAAAAACTGAGACCGAGAGTAGTGAGCGCGATTAAACATCTATAAAAAAAGAAAACGGCATTATAAGGGCTTTATATAAAGCAGGGATCCAAGAGACTTAGACGCCACTGACTGAAAACCAAAACAAAAGCGCCTTCTTTGCAACAAGATAAAGAGAGACCTTTATATAATAAACCTTTCTGGAGAAAAAGCAGGACACACTTCCATTAATGCCTAGGCAGAGAAATAGTCCATTAAACACCATGAACAACGAAGATGACAAGGCATCTCAGAAAGAAAGAGAAAAATCTCCAGAAAATAAGCTTAAAGACTTAGAAATATGTGGCTTAAATGACAGCAAATTTAGGATGGTATTTCTGAAAAAACTCAATGAGATCCAAGACAATTCATATCAAAAATTCCAGGAATTGAAAAAACAACTAGATGAGCAGAATGAATTTTTTAACAAGGAGATTGAAACTCTCAAAAAGAACAGAATAAATTTTCTGAAGATAAAAAACACACTGCAAGAGTTGAAAAATGAAATAGCAAGCTTGGGAAGTAAAGGTGACCAAATAGAGAAAAGGATCAGTTATATTGAAGACAGAAATCTAGAAATAAATCAGAAGGAAGAAGAGAGAAACCAAAAATGAAAAATAATAAAAGAGAAATACAAAAACTAGCTGATACCATCAGGAGAGGAAACATAAGAATTATGGACATTCTCAAAGAGGAGGAAAAGGAGCATGAACTGGAAAGCATTTTTAGACAAATAGTTGACGACAATTTCCCAAATCTAAGGAATAAGCTGGAGTTTGGAAATCAAGAAGTCAAAAGAACACCAAATTATCTCAACCACAAAAGGCCTTTACCAAGACACATTATATTACAATTATCAAAAATCAATGATAAAGACAGAATTCTCAGAGCAGCCAGGGAAAAGAAGATGGTAAACTATAAAAGAAAACCCATTAGATTATCTTAGCACAATCCTTACAAGCAAGAAAAGAGTGGAATCAAATATTCAAACTATCAAGTGAAAGGAACTACTAGCCAAGAATAATGTATCTACCTAAGCTCTCTTTTAGATATAAAGATCTTTCCAGACATACAAAAATTGAGGGACTTCGCTATAAGGCCTGCACTACAGGAAATACTGAAAGGGGACAGCTCAACCAAAAAAAAAAAAAAAAAAATGGACTACTGGAATTCAATTAAAAAGAGGCAAATGATTTGAATAGACATTTCTCAAAAAAAAAAAAAAAAAAAAAAATGGACAAAAAAAATACATAATTCGGAGTAAGGTAAAAATCGGGTAAATAGAAGTAGAGGACTGCAAACTTTACTAAGAGCAAAGCATTCTAAGCTTAAACAATAAGAAGAGAATTGCTATAACAAGATAGTAATGAATGTTCAGTATACATAGGGACAAAGTGAGATAACAATGACTGAAAAGGGGAGGATTCAAAGATCCAAAATCTCAAAAGGGAATGGAGATAAGGCAAGACAGAAGAAAAGGGATGATGTATATATATAACTATTCTTTACAAGTTCGTAATGTTAAACACACGCCAAAGATTCAGAACTTGAGTATATAACATAAAACAAGAACCAGAGGAAAATCCCACAGAAGTCAACCAAAATAAAGAAAATAGAATCATAAGGACAAGGAAGCAATGGAAACATTGAGCTACCAGGAAGCAAAAGATAAAATGGCTATAGAAAGACCTCATATTTCAATAATCACCATAAATGTAAATGAACTGAACTCATCGATAAAGAGGCACAAAGTTGCAGAATGGACCAAAATACAAAACCAAACCATATACTGCCTGCAGGAGACACATCTCAATTCCAAAGACAAATATAGGCTCAAAGTGAAAGGATGGAAAATGATATTTCAAGCAAATGACATTCAGAGAAAAGCGGGAGTAGCAGTACTTATATCAGATGAAATAGACTTGAAAATAAAAAAGATAAAGAAAAATACTAAGGGACACTTCATAATGATAAAGGGAATCATGCACCAAGAAGACATAACACTTATTAATATCTATACTCCCAATCAGCGAGCCCAGAAATATGTAAAGCAAATAGTAAGCAGAACTAAAGAGATAAACAGCCCAAAACACTATTGTAGTAGATCTAAATACCCCACTGTCAGATATGGACAGATCATCCAAACAGAAAATCAAAAAGGAAATAGCATCCTTAAATGACACATTTACAGACATTTCATTCCCCAAGCAGCTGCTTATACATTCTTCTCTAGTGCACATGGAACATCCTCAAGGACTGACCACATACCAGGACACAGAGATACCCTCAACAAATATAAGAGGTTTGAAATCATACCAAACATATTCTCTGATCATAATGCTTTGAAGCTGGAGATCAACTGCAAAAAGAAACCAGGAAGAACCACAAATATATGGAGATTAAACAACATGCTACTGAAGAATAACTGGGTCACAGAAGAAATAAAAAGACAGATCGAGAGATACATAGAAACAAATGATAATGATAGTACAACATGTCAAATCTTGTAAGGCAGGCAAAAGCGGTCATAAGATGAAAGTTCATATCATTACAGGCCTATCTCAAAAAACAACCTAACACTTCATCTTAAAAAACTAGAAAAGGAAGAACAAATGAGGCCTAAAGTCAGCAGAAGGAAAGAAATAATCAAAATTAGAGCAGAATTAAAAGAAATTAAAAACAAAAAGAAAAAAAAAAAGAAATGCAACAAAAAGCTGGTTCTTTGAGAAGGTTAATAAGATTGACAAACCCCAGGCTAGACTCACTAAAGAAAAGAGAGAAAGGACACAAATAAACAAAATCAGGGATGAAAGAGGGGAAATGACCACAGACTCTGCAGAAATTCAAAGGATCATGTAAGAATACTATGAAAAAGTATATAACACCAAATTTAATAACCTAGAAGAAATGGACCAGTACTTAGAAAAATACAACCTTCTTAGACTGAATCAAGACGAACTGGAAAATCTAAATAGACCGATCAACAGTATGGAAATGAAAAGAATCATCAAAAACCTACCAAAAAGTAAAAGTCTAGGACAGATAGCCTCACCAGTGCATTCTACCAATTATTCAAAGATTTTATACCTGTTCTCCTCAAACTCTTCCAAAAAATCGAAGAGCAGGCGATACTTCCCAACTCATTCTATGAGGCCAATATTACTCTGATACCAAAACCTGGTAAGGACAAAACAAAAAACGAAAACTACAGACCAATATCTCTCAAGAATACAGGTGAAAAAATCCTAAAAAAAATACTAGTGAACTGAATACAGCAACATATTAAAACGATTATACACCACAATAAAGTGTGCTTCATCTGGAGGCACAGGGATGGTTCAATATATGAAAATCAATTAATGTCATTCACTGCATAAACAAATTAAAAATAAGAACATTATGATCATATCAATAGATGCAGAAAAAGCCTTTGACAAAGTACAGCACCCACTTATGATCAAAACACTTAACAAAATTGGTATAGAAGGAAAGGATCTTAATATAATATACATATGACAAATCATATATAGGCCATATATGACAAACCTTCAGCCAACATTATATTGAATGGTGAAAAACTAAAAGCCTTCCCTCTAAGATTAGGAACAAGGCAAGGCTGTCCACTATCACCACTCTTATTCAATATAACATTGGAGGTCCTACCAAGTGCAATCAGGCAAGAGAAAGATATAAAAGGCATCCAAATAGATAACAAAGAAGTCAAACTATCACTATTTGCAGATGACATGATTCTTTATATAGAAAACCCTACAGACTCCACAAGAACACTCCTAGAAACAATAAGCAAATACAGTAAAGTTTCTAGATGCAAAATCAATGTTCGAAAATCCATAGCATTCCTATACTCTAATAACAAAGTGTCAGAAAAAGAAGTGGAAAAAATAATTCCTTTTGCAATTGCGACAAAAAGAATAAAATACCTAGAATTAAATCTAACGAACTATATGAAGGACCTGTATAATGAAAACTACAAGACCCTATTAAAAGAAATCGAAGACAACACAGAGAAATGAAAAGATATTCAAAGAAATGAAAAGGTGTTCTTGGATTGGAAAGATCAACCTAGTTAAAATGACTTTATTATCTGAAGCATTATTCAGATTTAATGCAATCCCCATCAAAATCCCATCGGCATGTTTTAAAGAAATAGAACAAAAAATCCTCAGATTTGTATGTAAGCACAGAAGACTCTGAATTGCCAAAACCATCCTGAGAAAAAAGAATGAGGCTGGAGGCATCACTCTGCCTGACTTCAAATTATACTATAAGGCGACTGTAATCAAAACAGCATGGTATTGGTAGAAAAACAGACACACGGACCAGTGGAACAGAATTGAAAGTCCAGAAGTAAACCCATATTTGTATGAGCAAATAAATTTCGACCAAAAAGCCAAAAACATACAGTGGAAAACCTTTTCAATAAATGGTTCTAGGAAAACTGAAAAGCCACCTGCAAAAAAAATGAAACCAGACTGTTGTCTATCACCACACACTAAAAGTAACTCAAAATGGATTAAGGACCTGAATAGAAGACCTGAAACAATAAAATGCATAGAAGAAAACATAGGAACTAAACTCAAGGATCTTGGACTTAAAAGAATTTTATGAATTTGACCTCAAAAGCAAGGGAAGGAAAAGTCGAAGTAAATGAATGGGTCTACATCAGACTAAAAAGCTTGTGCTCAGCAAAAGAAACTGTCAACAAGATAAAGAGACAACCATCCAAAAGGGAAAATATACTTACAAGCAAAGCCTCCGATAAAGGCCTAATATCCAAAATATACAAAGAACTCATATGACTCAATAATAACAAAAAACAAACAATCCAAATGAAAAAATGGGCAGAGTACCTAAACAGACACTTTTGCCAAGAATATACATAAATAGCCAAAAAACATATGAAAAGATGCTCATTATCACTAGCTATTAGGGAAATGCAAATCAAAACCACAATGAGATTCCATCTCACATTTGTTAGAATAGCTATTATCAACAGAACAAGTAATATTAAATATTGGAGAGGATGCGGAGAAAAAGGAACCCTCATACACTGCTAGTAGGACTGCAAATTGGTACAACAACTATGGAAAACAGTATGAAATTTCCTCAAAAAAGTAAAAATTGATATACTATATGATCCAGCAATCCCTCTACTGGGTATTTAACCCAAAGACTTGAAAACCCATGTCAGAAAAGATATGTGCACTCCGATATTCATAGCAGCATTATTCACGGAGGCCAGCACATGGAAGCAACCAAAGTGTCCTATGATAGATGATTGGTTAAAAAAGCTGTGATACATATATGCAATGGAATATTACTCAGCCATAAGAAGAGATGAAATACTGCCATTTGCAACAACATGAATGGACCTCAAGATAATCATGCTAAGCTAAATAAGCCAGACAGGAAAAGTCGAAAACTATATGATATCACTTATATGAGAGATATAAACCTAAAAGCAACAAACAAACAGGGCATACAGAGAGTCATCGACATAGACAATGGACTAGTGGTTACCAGTGAGTAGAGGGAGAGGAGGGACGAGGTAGGCAGATGAGGTTAAAGAGGTCAAACATGTGGTGACAGAAATAAATCTAACTATGGGAGAGGAACACATGATGCAATATATATATGCCTTACTGTTAAATTGTACACCTGAAACTTTTTGGATTTCATTAATTATTTCACCAATAAACAAACAAACAATTAAAAAAATAGCTAAGAACAACAACAATGAAAAACCTACAACTAACTTCAACAGTGGGAGTTACCTGAAGTCTAGCTGAACAAAAATCCTACAACTGGGGACACAGAAGAGTCCACTTCAAGACTGGTAAGAGGGTGGACCCCGAAATAGGCTTGTTCCACTCTCATGTGTGGTGGATAATTTGGAGAAATATCTCAGCAGTGAATGTTCTCTCTCAGATATGAGAGGTCCTGGCCCCACACTGGGCTCCCCAGTCCAGTGTTCCAGTGGTGGGAAGAGAAGTCCCCACAACTCTGACTGTGAGCAGAGATTGTAGCTGAGTTGAAGGGCTGGGTGAGTCCCAGGTGCTCCTCATATAGGGCCCCACATGAACTTAACTGGCTAAAAGACACACTCTGTCTGAGCTCCAGGGCTGGGGCAGAAGCTCAAAGGGTGCCAGAGACGTACGGGGAGGAATTGAGTCATCTGACTTGAGAGCGAGGGCTGGAGGGGCAGCTTTCTCCCAGACAGAAGTGCTGACAGAGGTCATTGTTCCTTTTTGAGCTCTTCCCTGCCCAGTGTGCAGACCCAGGCTACTGCCATATTTGAGTCTCCAGCAGTTTAGCTAACACTGGTGGCCCTGCCCTGATGAGTCCCTGAGATTCCACCCTTCCCAATATGTGGGCCCGCCCAAGGCACTTTCAGTGGATTTTCCATAAAAAACACCTCTCTAGGCTCAAGCTGCAGACTTTCCTAATATCTCTCAAAGGTTCACAGAACCTAAACAAGCAGCAGTCTCAGTACTAGCAGCCTTAGCCGACACTAGTGAAATTAATATAATATTGTATATCATCTATAATTAAAAAAATAAAAATATAAAAAAAGAAAGAAAAAATATGGGCTAGAGCCAGTTTTTAAACTTGGTTTCTGATTAATGACTTTCTAGAATTAGAAACAACAAAAAAATATATAATCCTTTCATTGTAACTTTGTTTCCTTTCTAGAAATTAAGGCGAATTTTTGAAACATTCAACTAATTATCATTATAGTCTACTTAATTATGAAATGTGTTGGAATGTTTCAAACAATATTACAAATGTCCCCATCTAGAGTGTTCTTCAGATATTTCTCATAAATGGTATCTTCTCATTAAATGCCTCAAAAGGGTTTAAAATAGTTTACTGAATATAAACACTATGGCAACAATGACTATGCCCCTCCAAAGTTCAGATGTGAAGAAAAATTTGTTGGCTAACGTTAACCATTATTTCCAAACTGTTTTCCATAACATCTTTTTTGACAATGACATGAAAGGCAGGGCTTATATAATGAATAATGTGACATCATTACTTGAAAGGCCTTATAAAATCAAGAACTCAATACCAGATGAAGGGAGAGGACTTTATTGAAACAGTTTCATGTTATTCAAAATCACAGTTTTTCAGAAGAAACCACCAATATAACATTATTACTTTTGCCCCAAAAAGCTCTTTTCCTAAATATTTAATTCTGTGACCTTTATGTTTACTTCTAGGTGAGGATTTGTGTTCAGGTGGTGGAAGAAGCTGGAAGTCTAACATTAATGTGGAGGACACATCTGCAATTTGATTTATACTTTTCCATTTATTAAAAATATAGAAAGGTGAGAAAATTATACGAAGGAAAACAACGATTTTAATTTAACAGAGTTTTACTGAGAAGGATTTTCTCATAACTAGTTGTTCTCAAATATGCCCCATAAAAATCTAAGTTTCCACTGGGGACACATGCAAGATTACACAGCATCAGAGGCTCTCCCTTCTTTAGCTAGGCAGCTCCATTTGTCTTTGTTTTATATTATACAATTTCATACAAAAATTTAAAACAAAGAACAGTTCAAGTCTTTGAAAAAAGATTTTTTTAAGAATGATAGTCAAAGTCTCTAATTTTACGTAAAAGGCAACAAGAGTCAGAGAGACTATAGATTGCTTAAGGTCACAAAACCTACTAGCAGCAATCCAGGAATGGGCTTTGAGTTGTCTTACTAAATCTAAAGTTCTAAGCCAGCTACTTCTTCATATTCCTGAAAAAATAATAATAATAATATTGATTTTTAACTATAACTCAGAGAAAAATAAACATGTAAAACTTGGTCATGTAGGTCAACAATATTTAGACATAAGACACAATTAATAACTTTCTAACTAAATTGTAAGTTTTAAGGGATGAATAAAAATAACATACCATAAATACTATAACTCCTAGTACAAAAAATCAATACACTTAATTTACAAAGCACACATTTTTTTAACCATATGACAGGGAACTTGAAGGAGAAAATCATTCAGTAAACCAAGCAAGCTGAAATTGAAGAATTTGATTCTTTTAAAAGCACTTCTTTTCCTCCAAAGAGAACTTTGTTTACCAAAAATAATCAACAAATAATTATTCATGTTGTGGGGTATCAATAGCAAACTGCTAAACACGAAAGAGACTTCTCTTTACCATCTAGCATACTTCTGTCCAACTTCTCACCATTAGTTGGTATGTACAAAAGACATGAGCTTAATTTCAACTAGAGTTTCAACCTAGTTAGAAATTATAGGAGAACCTTCATTTCTCTGGCCTCAATTTTTTTACATGAGGATTTATACACTCTCTACCCTCCTCATGAAAGTAGGGGAGAATTTCGAAATGGGCTAATTTGAGAGATGAAAACTTTAAGAAATGCATGCTTGGTTTTTCATCTTTTCTTTAAAAAGATATGTTTTCTCACAGTAATGTGTAGTCGAATCTGCCTTCATCTCCACAGTAAGCAGCTTGGCCTTAAGACAGATGTCAAGCATTGTTTCCTCTGCTTACAACTGTGTGAGGAAGTTCTTGATTTGGGATCAGTGTTTGGAAGCCCACTGTGGCCACACATCTAAACAACACCCTCCAGGTCTTTAATATGTGTCAGGAACAAAGCAAGTAAGGTGATCTCCATCTGTCCGACTCCTACATTCTAGCTCAGAAGGGGAAGAGGAGTGTCGTTTGTCACCTCCCCCACCATAGCTCCATCAAAAAAGATGACTACACAACATGTATAGAAATGTTTTCTTCTTCATTGACTTTAAATTAATGTACATTGTTCAAAACAACTCTCATTTTAAAGAGGGAAAATTGAAAGGAACATTTTAGAAAGAGAAACAGAGAGAATCCAATAATAATAACATAGCACAATAAAATATAAATATATGTTCATTCATTCAACAGTAATTTTTTGAATCGTTACCTTTCTATTAGATTTGAGACTGCAGTCTGAAAACTAATGTTGCATTCTTTTTTTGAGACAAATTTGATAAACACGTACACACCCACCATACATATCCACATTTCCTAAATTAAAATATTTTCAGTAACTATGGATGCTTTTCAGTTAAAATTTGATGTCATTCTTGACAGATTTGGCAAAATGGTGTAGATGATAGAGGCTTTGTACATCTCCTCTTGAGACTACACCAAAGTTGTGACAGAAACATGGAGCAAACAGCAAGCAAAATTGCCTGTGGTCTGGATAAACAGAAGCTCTACAACTAGGGAGAGAAATAAGAAATCACTCTGCTTTAAAGAAGTACAAATTCATGGTTGACAGATGGTCACGGGGCTGGGGAGAATGGCATAAGAAATACAGTTAGCATTAATATATTGGCTAGGTGGAAAACCAGAGGAGAGAAGGAGCAATTAGGAGAATCGTTTTATAAGCCGTATAAATGTCTAACCAATGTACTGTATACTTTAAACTAATTAAAATAAATAAATAAATTTAAAAAGAAATCACCCTGCAATGAGAGGAAATAGGAAAAGGCAAAGACACAAGGCTACCCGTCCCAATTGGTTGAATGGGACAGAGGCTATGGCAGCTGCAACCAGCAGGTATAGACTTTCCTTTTAAAGGGACTGTGTCCAAGACCAGACTTTCCTGGTGATGGACTCAATCATTCTGAGCACCAGTGACAGGTCAGGTGTTCCGGAGTCACAGAGGCCTTACAGGGGAATGCTGAGTTGTTGGAGCAATGGCTGGAGGTGAGGCTTTCTGCAGGGCAGAAGTGCTGGCAATATCCACTGTTCCTCTGTTGACCACTCCTCCGCCACCAGTGTGTGGACACAGCACCATCATAGCTGAGATATCATCAAACTAGATAACAGGGGTTGCTCCTCCCAGATGATTCCCTGAAACTCTGCCTTCCCCAGCTCATGCTTACCCAAGCCACATCCAGTGGTTTCCTTGACTTGTCCTGTGCCCCTTCCTGAGGAGCTCCAAGCCCCACACTGGTGGTACATGGCCGCAGTTTCTGGCATTGCCTTTTGAGGCAACCATAAGCACAGCATCTACAAATTGCTTGTGGAATCTTACCAGGTGGCCCCAGAGGGGCACGGGCTGGGGCCAAACTTGGCCTATAGTTGGATCCCTCTCAGGACTGTGCCACTGGACACCTACTACACAAATACACACTAATAAGACCAAGAGACAGGAGATTTTCTTAATACATAAAAACAGACACAGAAAGGCAGCCAAAATGGAGAGAAAAAGAAGCAGTTTCCATACAAAAGAACAGAACAGAGCTCCAAGAAAAATGGAGTCAAACAATCCACCAGATGCAGATTTCAAAACACTGGTTATAAAGATGCTCAAGGAACTTAGAGGAAGAGTAGATAAATTCAGTGAGAATTTTAACAACGAAATAAAAAAAAATAAAAACGTAAATTAAAATTATGAAACAGAACCATTCAGAAATGAAGAACACATTATTTGAGATAAAGAATATATTAAAAGAAATCAATAGGGTGGATGAAGTGGAGGATAGAATCACCAATATACAGAATGGTATAGCAGAGGACACCTAATCAGAACAACAACAAGGAAAAAAAAAATCAAAAAACATGAAAATAATTTAAGGATCCTATGGAACAAAATTAAATCTAACAGCTTTTGCAGCATAGGAGTACCAGAAGGAGAAGAGAGAGATCAAGAAGTTGAAAATCTATTTGAGGAAATAATGGTGGAAAACTTTCCTCACCTGGTGAAGGAAATAGACAAATACAACCCCAAGAAGCTCAGAGAGTCCCAAAAAAGATGAACCCAAAGAGTCCTACAGCAAGACACATTATCATTAAAATGCCAGAGGTTAAATACAAAGAGGGAATCTTAAAAGCAGCAAGAGAAAAGCAATTAGTTACCTACAAGGGAGCTCCCATAAGACAGTCACTGGTTTCTTAAAAGAAACTTTGAAGGACAGAAGGGCTTGACACAAAATTATTCAAAATGATGAAAACCTAGGATTTACAGCCAAGATTACTTTATCCAGCAAAGCTATCATTTAAAGTTGAAGGACAGATAAAGAGTTTCTCAGATAAGAAAAAGCTAAAGGAGTTCATCACCAAGCCACTATTACAGGAAATGTTGGAGGGACTTCTTTAAGAAGAAAAAACATGTATCAAAAACATGAATAAAGAATAGTAATAACTATATAGTTATCAACAACTATCTCAAATGGAAAAGAATTAAGTGCTCCTACCAAAAGATAGGATGACTGAATGGATAATAAAATAAAACCTTTACATATGCTGCAAACGAGAGACTCACTTCAGATTAAAAGACACACAGAGGTTAAAAGCAAGGGGATAAAAAAAGATATTGCCATGATGGACCTAGAGGTTATTGTGCTGAATGAAGTAAATCAGAAAAAGTCACTCGATTTCATGTACATGTGGAATCTAAAGAACAAAATAAACAACAACGACAATGGAAATGGAAACAAACTCAGATACAGAGAAAATTTTGAAAGCTACTAGACAGGAGATGGTTGGTGGGGGATCGGTAAAAAGGGGCAAAGGTATTAAGTACAAATGGATAGTTACAAAATAGTCATGGAGATATAAAGTGTAGCATAAGGACAATAGTTCGTAATGTAATCAATATGTAAAAGTGAAGAAAGTTATTAGATTTAGGGAGGTGATCACTTTGTGACTTATACACATTTCCAATCGCTATGTTGTACAACTGAAACAAATATATTATTGTATAATGCCAATGATAATTGAAAAAAAATTTATTGAATTGTACACTGTAAATATGAGCAGCTAATTGTCTATTATGTTTCAGTAAAGCTGAAAAAATTTGATGTCATTCTTATTGTGAATGTTATAAAAATAAATATAATGCCATAAAATCAAGTAATTTTGTCCATTTCAAACTTTGCTATTTATTATCCAAATGTAGATGGGTTAATGTATGAAGGAAATGCACTTGTCGATTTGTAAATGTTAAATACATGAATTTTTTTGCAGAGTCAAGAACTGAGGAAAAATTAGTTGATCAAAGAACTGAAAAATTAAGTACAGAGAAAATGAATGAAAAAAGAATAGAAAGAAGTTGAGTAATTATCTTATCTTTTCAAAGATGAAGTGACTTCTGGGCATTTGTTCAAGTGGCAAAATAAAGTGGAGACATGTGGAATTATATCGAACATATAATCGATATAATAAACAAGTTTGTTAAACTCTCTCTCTGCCTTATGAGAAACTAGAATCACCGCTGTGATAGTTGGATTAGAGTTTAAATTTGAAATGGAAAGACATTGCCTTGGTTATGCAAAAATGAGGCATATTTTTCCTTGAGAAGAAATATGACTCAATATTCTGTTGAAACAATGTTCTGTCATGAGAAAAGTTAAAATCTTAATTATTTCCCTTCCAAAACTGATAAATTCTTACAATTATTTATTTATTTATTTTTATTTAAAAAAAATTATTGGGGTGACATTGGTTCATAAAATTATATAGCTGTCAAGTGTACAATTCAATAATGCAATATATGTATATTGCTTTGTGTATTTCTATAGCTGTTTTCCTCCAGTAATGGTGACCGCCAGGCCTCTGCTGCCATACTCCTGTCACTTGGAGCACTGCAGTGTGCATCTGCACCTCAGCTCCCGGGGCTGATGATGTGGTGTTCTGTAGCCCACTACCGGCTGCTACACTTTCCCTTGGGGGCCTTGAAAGCTCTGGGAGTGTTGAAGGAGGTGGTCAGGCTTTTTTCCTGGCAATGGCAGCTGCTGGAACACAGCTGTTGCACTTCTGTATTCTGTCTCTGCCCTGATCACTGGGTTCTGACAGTAGTATATGCTGATCACTCAGGCAGAAATGTTCGGGTAGACAGAGGGTACACAATGCAACTTAGTTTCTCCCCTCTCCTGAGTCCCACAGAGACCTTTGGGCAGTGTCCCTGGCTCCAGTCTCTGCTCCTCTTACTTTTCTCCATTTTTGATTGTCCAATTCACTAACCTTCAGTTACTCTGATGCACATATCTCTCAGAAGTGTTTGTGTGTTAGGTTGGGAATCTTCCCTTGGATTATAGTTGCTCACTTTGTTATAATTTCAAGGGGAGACATCAAGGGGACCCCTCATGCCATTGTGCTTCTGATGTCCTAGAGTCTTAATTATTATTCATTTTAGCTTTGATGTATTTGTATAACCATTTTAAGAAAAAGAGTTGTTAAACTGAATAGACATTTGAGAAATAAAAAAACTACTCATTAAAAAATTTCTGAAAGTGTAAGTGATGGACCAAAAGTTAAAAATCAATGTAAAATTGAATCTTCCTATTTAAAGAACATTTATTGAGTAACTATTGTGGCCATTCATTGTCTTAGGTACACAAATACTAAAAAAGCCTTGAACATAAAACATTTTGAAACCAGAGAAATTTTATCTGTTATAAAATTGTCTGGAGTAAATTTTCAGGTATTAGAAAAACATTTCTGTGCAGAGAACTAGTGATATATCTGAACTCTAACTACTGATATATCTAATTTTAACTTTTCTCTTTTATCACAATATAATTAAGTAACACAATTGAATTAAACTGTAAATTATTTCTGAAATATAGGGCAAACATCCCATGATTTAACTAGAATATAAAAATTGAAGGTAAAAGTTAGCAAAACAGATGAGTAGTGACCTGTGCCACTACAATGGTATCGTGTGTGTAAGGCTGAACTTCTTGCACTGGTGAGAGAGGCCATACACCTAAGTATTATGAACGCAGAGAAAACTTGCTTCGACTACCAATACAACTGAAATCACAGACTTAGAGCAATACTTTATTATCATTACTGTCATTAAATTTAGAAAGACAATGCTGAATCAGTTAAAACTTTATAGTAGAAATGGTCCAAAATGTTAAAACCTTACAAATAAAGGGACTGATAAACACATTCAATATCAATGTTATTTTAACATTTGACTCTTGAGAATCATAGCTAAAAATCTTCAGAAGGTGGTTGTTTTGTAATGCCCCATTAAAAAACCCACCCCTTTCTATGATTTTAGACAGGATGTTACCCCCTCTCAGAGTATTATTTTATGTTTTCTGACTAAGAATTCTGTAAATACCAACTGTATAATAAGCCTTTCCAGGCATTCTGTAGTGATATTGGAGACTTACGTCTGGATCTTGACTGAGTGCTGCTCTTTAATTTCTCTAATTAAGACTGGCATGATTTGGCAAACCAATGCCTTACAAGGGAACTATATATCCTTTGGAGCTACAACATTAAGTTTGAAATAAACTATTTTTTAATTTATCTAGAAATATATTTAAAAAATAATAAACATCTCTTTTTGACCAAAACATTAAATAAGAAAATATTTTCTCAAAAATCTTCTCTTACATTGCTTCTACATTTACATGCTCTTTCATCTTCATCTTGTAAAATGATACTATATCTGATTTTTCAAGTGAGAACTAATGAAAACATTTTAAGTGTGCATCATGCTTAACAATTTACAGAAGTATTTGAAACTCATTTCCTTTGGTACTCAGTAGTTCGGTTTCACTACTTCAAAGCCCTTAGAACCTATTTGGCCAAAAGGCTGTCAAAAATTCTTAGTTCTGCTCTCCTATGACTTATTATGATGAAACTAAATTCAAAACCAGGGTTGAAGCTTCATTTAGCACAGACTTCTTCTATTTTATTCTGCTTTGAGAAGGCCATAAAAACACCATCAAAAACATAAACCAATGTGCATAGATTGAAATGGATATTTTAGAAAGTGATATAAGCACCTTGGCAAGTGAGACAACCCTTTTGTACCTCCCCTTACATCTACAACTAGTCAGACATCTATAATCCAACAGGAATTTCTGTGCTCAGCACACTAGGACTCCTAAAAAGTCCACACATCAGTATGTGGGCAGGTAGGCATATTGGAATGTGTAGGGAGGCAGGATGGGGGAAGGACAGGGGCAAACCCTTAACTACAGTTCCAGGCAGACAAGCCTGAGTCTGCGGCCTTAGCAAAGGCAATATTGGAGGATTCAGGTTGCCACTCCCATAACATAGCCCAGCAGAGGGTCAAAGGGGCAGTCGCAGCATCTTCTACCTCCCCAAGAACCCAGATCCCTCCTCAGTTGCAGCAGCACTTCCACAACCAGAAAGATGAGGTACCAGCAGCAGAGACAAGTCCCCAGGTCCAGGCCAGAGCACAGCTATGCCAGAAGCCTGGTAGCAGCTCATATGGGCTCACTAACCGTCTCCCCTCCAACGATTACATCTTTCATCGCCACATGCTGGTGGAGGTGCCCCAAGACTCAGGGGACCTGGATACAGTGGCGACGCCAACCACCCTAGTCACTCAGCTAAGCTCCCACACATGGACCTAAAAGACTCAAGTAGCACAGGTGAGAGAAAACAAAAACTGGTTTATACCACCATCTATTGGAAAACAAAAAAAAAGACCTCTCTTTATCAACCTGCTGAGTTGTTCAAATCAAAAGGTATCTACTTAATTAAGAAAGATGTCTACTACTTCAAATGTACCAGCAGAGGAACAACCCATTGAGCAGCGTGAACAAGGTAACATGGTAAAACAGAAAGGACATGATTGTTCTCCAGAAACCAAATTCAAAGTCATGGAAGATTGTGATGTAAATGATAGAGAATTCAAAACAGCATTCATTAAGAAATGAATGAGGTACAAGAAAAGTCAAAGGGTTGTTCACCAAGCTCAGGAATAAAATTAATAAACAAAAGGCGGACTTTACCAAAGAGCTGAAAACTATAAAAAAGAACCAAATAAAGACTCAATTAATGAGATAAAGAATGGATATTTTAATAACAATGATACACAATGAAAACTAGTTGCTGTCAGACTCCCTGTCATTGTTATCTTAGTCATCAATCTTTTAAGTGATGGCAAATTATACAGACACAAGTGTACTTCATTTTAAACATTGAAATATTTGCTTCAACTATTTAGAAAATGTACAATTGCTCAGCAAGCCAATTGAAATAAAATAAAAATAGTATAAGTAAAATAGCAATTAAGGATGTACTCTCAAATCAGATGACAAATTTTACCTTAAAAAGAGAAATTGATCTTTTTAGTGTTACAAGGATACCTAATTCATAAAAAGGATTGATCTCAGTTTCATTTAAATAATATACATTCATTTATGGTTAAGGGGTTGGATGTCAATCATTCACTGATGCTTAGGGGTAGAATAACTGGGGTGCAGCAGAACTTTAATATTGTTATGAACCATTGCCAAAATAAAATCAATTAGGAAGTAAGCCAAAGCATCGCCAAGTATTACATTGTATTCTATTGTAATTTCTAAAACCAAATTTAAAGGCAGCTTTTCAAGAAACAAAGTGTGTCTGATTAGTTAATGATAGGTACCTCTTGAACATGAGAAATCTGGGGACTTCAGAAAGATTGCGAAGTTTCTGTTTCCTTTATTCGCACACATAATTATGACTTTTACTTAGTGTGCATTCATCAATGAAACAACTCAGAATTTCACCAAATTGGCAACAAAAATTATATCGGAAATCTGAAACCCAAAGGAAAGGAGATAATATAACCAACCTTAGTAAAGTAAGTCTCCACGCTATTATTTGAAGTCTGTGTGATTGAGGCAGGAGTCATCACCGAGTTTTCTCTTGGAGCAAGATTTCTATGGCTTATGAGACTATGATTAAGATTTCCAACACCAGGTGACTCCAGGACTGGCCCTGTAATATCAGTGCAGAGTGAAGTTCTGCTCTGCTGTTTCTTCAGAAGTTTGGAACTGATCTCTGCTAGACTTTCATTTTTCCTGTGAAGATTGTAAAAAACACATACTTAGTGTTTCATTCTTCCCTAATGACTGCATTTTTTTTCAAGTTGCCATAATATTACATGAAATTTCTCGTTAAACAGAATTTTAACACTGAAAATATGTCAGAGCAGACCTACTATATACCAGTATAGGTTTACAATTGTTCTAAAGAAATATATAGATTTCTAGGGGGATTCCCACCTAACAATCAATTCAAAGTAGGGAGGGGAGAGAAATGGCAATCAGTGATGCAGATGGCTTAATAGGTGATACTTGACGCCTTCAGGAATGGCTGTACTTATGAGATTCTTGAGGGCGTCATTAGGTATATGTAGTAAACCATTTTCGAGATTGTTAATAATCCCTCAAAGACATTTCTAAGCACTTGCTTTCCCCGCCCTACACTCATTACCTTAGAGAAATTAAACATTTGTTACTGGACATAATTTATAGCAATGGCCTCTAGGGGAGACCAGATAGCCTAGTTGGTGATCAAAATGAACCAAAACAGTTCCAGAAGCAATTAGTTTATAACATGTTATCAAAGAATTGGAAGTGGGATCTGCCCTTTCTGCCCTCCGCACACACCCCTCAGGAAGGCCACCTTATTATTTTTAGCCACTTTGTCAATTATAAGGCCCTTCAGTCTTATGTTAATCTTTCCCTATTTAATATGTATGCCTTTAGGTCGGCTAGAAAAACTAGAAAGGATCCTTTGTCTCAAGACGCCCTCTAGTGATAATAGCAAAGATCATAATCCAAAAAGTACATTTATCAAGTACCAGAAAGTGCAGAGTACTTAACTATTTGGGTTTAAGTTGTTATCTTCCAAAAAAATAATTTATTCATTAATATTTCTATTTATCTGAATTCAGACAGAATATTTTATAATATATTGCCATCTAAATTATAAAGTTTCAAAAACACTTAGCTTAAGAACTAGTTGGTCAGGTTAATTGTATAAAAATATGAAAAAGGGGGGATAGTCATGTCAAAACAAAAATGGGAGAGATATGCAAACTGTTCTGGACTAACATTTAAAAGGTAAGTTCATTTCCTAACATTTTTTTCTAAAATTTTAATATTTAGTTAGCTTTCACTGCCTATTTAAGTCGTGAAACTTTAGAGGCCAATTAATGAGCTAAATTTGTTTTCTCTGATTCTATGCTTTGACTTACATATTTAGTTTATTTTCCAATAACATTCTAATCTTCAATTTCTCTAAGTAAAGTTGCTTTTATATGTTTCCAATTGTATTTTATTAGAATCTTCTTGAGAAGTTTTCATTTTGGAGACTTCAGATTCCAGATCTTTAATTCTGAGTTCCATTTGACTTCTTATTAAAGCATTATTATTCTCTCTTAACTGCTCTAAATTTTCTTGAGATGCAACTTGTGCCTAAAGCAAAAAAAA
>NW_011889262.1:413766-416537 GCF_000151845.1 Pteropus vampyrus
TTCCAACACCAGGTGACTCCAGGACTGGCCCTGTAATATCAGTGCAGAGTGAAGTTCTGCTCTGCTGTTTCTTCAGAAGTTTGGAACTGATCTCTGCTAGACTTTCATTTTTCCTGTGAAGATTGTAAAAAACACATACTTAGTGTTTCATTCTTCCCTAATGACTGCATTTTTTTTCAAGTTGCCATAATATTACATGAAATTTCTCGTTAAACAGAATTTTAACACTGAAAATATGTCAGAGCAGACCTACTATATACCAGTATAGGTTTACAATTGTTCTAAAGAAATATATAGATTTCTAGGGGGATTCCCACCTAACAATCAATTCAAAGTAGGGAGGGGAGAGAAATGGCAATCAGTGATGCAGATGGCTTAATAGGTGATACTTGACGCCTTCAGGAATGGCTGTACTTATGAGATTCTTGAGGGCGTCATTAGGTATATGTAGTAAACCATTTTCGAGATTGTTAATAATCCCTCAAAGACATTTCTAAGCACTTGCTTTCCCCGCCCTACACTCATTACCTTAGAGAAATTAAACATTTGTTACTGGACATAATTTATAGCAATGGCCTCTAGGGGAGACCAGATAGCCTAGTTGGTGATCAAAATGAACCAAAACAGTTCCAGAAGCAATTAGTTTATAACATGTTATCAAAGAATTGGAAGTGGGATCTGCCCTTTCTGCCCTCCGCACACACCCCTCAGGAAGGCCACCTTATTATTTTTAGCCACTTTGTCAATTATAAGGCCCTTCAGTCTTATGTTAATCTTTCCCTATTTAATATGTATGCCTTTAGGTCGGCTAGAAAAACTAGAAAGGATCCTTTGTCTCAAGACGCCCTCTAGTGATAATAGCAAAGATCATAATCCAAAAAGTACATTTATCAAGTACCAGAAAGTGCAGAGTACTTAACTATTTGGGTTTAAGTTGTTATCTTCCAAAAAAATAATTTATTCATTAATATTTCTATTTATCTGAATTCAGACAGAATATTTTATAATATATTGCCATCTAAATTATAAAGTTTCAAAAACACTTAGCTTAAGAACTAGTTGGTCAGGTTAATTGTATAAAAATATGAAAAAGGGGGGATAGTCATGTCAAAACAAAAATGGGAGAGATATGCAAACTGTTCTGGACTAACATTTAAAAGGTAAGTTCATTTCCTAACATTTTTTTCTAAAATTTTAATATTTAGTTAGCTTTCACTGCCAATTTAAGTCGTGAAACTTTAGAGGCCAATTAATGAGCTAAATTTGTTTTCTCTGATTCTATGCTTTGACTTACATATTTAGTTTATTTTCCAATAACATTCTAATCTTCAATTTCTCTAAGTAAAGTTGCTTTTATATGTTTCCAATTGTATTTTATTAGAATCTTCTTGAGAAGTTTTCATTTTGGAGACTTCAGATTCCAGATCTTTAATTCTGAGTTCCATTTGACTTCTTATTAAAGCATTATTATTCTCTCTTAACTGCTCTAAATTTTCTTGAGATGCAACTTGTGCCTAAAGCAAAAAAAAAGGACAAATTTTTGTAATAATTATAACCTGAATAATTACAGTAGATTTGTTTCCTTTAATTTTGAGTTAAAGCTTCAGAGAGTAATGTGAAATATAAAAAAGCTAAAGTTTAAAATATTAGTCATCGGTGTCAACTGAATTAAATCTGAATTATGGAAATAAAGTTGAATTATTATTCTATTCATACTTCTGTCATCTGGTAATTCAAACAACAGAATCAATTTAAAATTTTAAATATTGAACAATAGAATGTAATAATCTAAGAGGATGATACAACTCTTAAATAATAAATGTTCTTTTCTTCCTAATAGTCTTGTTTTATATTAATGGGACTTAAAAATAAAATGATTCTCTAGAAAGAATTATTTCAGAGATTAATTTAGTGGTAAAAATGATGGAAACCGAAATATTTAAAGAGAGAAACAAATGCCACCTTCCTTCCATAAATCTACCAAACAAATTGCTATTAAGGGAAGTAGAGTAAATATATACAATGTATGTATCCAAAATGTAATGTTTAGTGAAATGAATTAAAGCACATTCAAGATCAATAAATTAACCTGTAAAAGTAGATTAACTTCTTTTAATTTTTCCCCTATTTCCTGTCTTGCTCTTTCTTCAGTCTCCCATTTACTCTGTTTGACTTCACTATATTCTACTATATTCATTTTTATGTGACTCTTGAAGTTTACTAATTCTTCTTTCAACTTCTTGTTTTCATTCTGTAGCTTTTCATATTTCTTTTGTGTTTCTTTCATAGATAACAATTTCTGTCAAAGACAATGAATTTCTTCACCCAAGAGTAGACCTTTTGAAGATGCAATGTCTAATTTTGAGGTAAGATCATCAGTGTGTGTGAATAAGATAATAGAGTTTGGTGATGAAGGAAGTCAACTGAGAATAGCCTAACTCAAAACCAGTATCAAGTTTTGAAATAAATTTAGTTGCAATAAAATGTGATCTGTAATGTAGTGGAGTCTTAAAATGTGGCAGCTTGGATTACTCATAATCGAGAACAAAGTTAAAACCTTTAGGAGTAACAAAACCTACATTCCTTCCTGTCATCGCCTTTGCCATAAAACATTTGCACTTGATTTTCTACACTTCTGTCTGTTTCATGTCTTTCCTCCATAAAATAACTACAAGTAACCTCACTTAGTATAAAGTCTCTCACCAATTCCTCCATCTAAATGTCCAAAATTTTTAAAGAATTTTTGGGGATAGCGTATTGAATTATTTAGG
>NW_011889262.1:417102-417588 GCF_000151845.1 Pteropus vampyrus
CTCATAGAATTGGGTTGACTCCTAAGGACGTGATAGATTGATCTCCCATGTTAATTTTGAGATCTCTGGAATCGGAACAAACTTCTAGGGAAAAACCAGTCCTTATATACATGTCTCCAGATGAGCCAAACACTGTGAATATCCCTACTGGACTGCTTTATGCCCTAGAGGAAAATTTTTCCTCAGGCAATCCCACAAAGATTCTTAATCACCTACAAGTATACAAGCAAAGTCAAGTGAGAGCTTACCAAATGCCTCCAGAATTGTGACACTTTCCAAGGCATGGGCACCTCTCTTGGACCACTCTCTCAGGGTGCACACATTCCAGGATGCCCTGCGCCTTTCCCCAGTGCTCCTGCTGGCTTTTCCGGAATTGGCTGCAGTACCATACTGGACGATTCCTGGCACACATTTCTGCCACTCCAAATTCAGGGGGTCTGAACTACTATTATCACCTTATCGGCCATTCCAGTTGGGGAGGCAAGG
>NW_011889262.1:418133-437013 GCF_000151845.1 Pteropus vampyrus
CAAATGACTGAACTAATAAATGCAAATGAACCAGTTCACGAATTGGGTAAAAGTCCTAAAGCAGTTTTCCTCTCCAACAGGGTACCTCAGACATGTACAAAACAAATTGGCTTATCCCCACGGAAAGGCCCAAACAGAGGGGCAGGAAGTTCCTGATTGTATATACTAGGGTAACGTCCTGGACTTCCAAATTGGGCTTGTGGCTTGCAGAAAGACACAACGGAGACAAATAATCCTGATCTTACTCTCAGACAGAAGCCTCCAACTAATGTAGATGGCTTCGTCCCAAGGGAAAGAAAGTCCAGATAGAGAGGAAGGATTCCTGGTTGGTCCTGCCAGAGCTATTTACCCCAGAGAAACTCTCCCAAAAACAAAACTGATGGTAGAACAAAGTCCAAAGATATTTCTTTATTCTAAATGAGCCATGTGCCTGAGGGCAGCCAGCATCTGCTGAGGAAGATCCCTCCCGAGCCCCCAAAACAAAACAGCATTGACAGCTGCTCAGGATTCATGAAGGGAAACTTCAGCCTTCCATGGGAATTACCTCCTGGCTGGCTTGCCAAATTGTTACTAGACCAAAGTTCATATACCCGATGCTTCAAAAAGCCAAAAACTCAAAATGTCAGAGTTTGGAGTAAGAAAAGTTTTATTGATTGAAAAGGCTCCAAATGAGAAGATGGAAAACTGAGTCTTATCTCAAATTCATTTTCAAAAATATCTTATAAGGTTTATTTGAGCCAAACTGATGAATATTACTGAAAAGCAAAATCTCAACGGATTGAGAAAATGCTGCAGAGAATGGCAGTTTTGCAGCCTTTTTTATACATTAGAATCAAAAAAGGAGATGTAAGGAGGCTAATATAAAATCCATTGGTGGTAGATTAAGGGGACCAGAGCAAACAAAGTGGAGAAATTTCCGGAACTGAATAAAAAGCAAAACAAAGAGACACATAAATTTTTTACTTTGGTAGGTACAGGATGGTTAACCTTTATAGTACATAGAGATAATATGTGGGCAAGATAATAATGTGGGCTTGTGTTCTGGTTGTGCCTTTGAGGGGTCTGGAAAAGAAAATTACTCTGACATTTCAAAAGTATATTATCTTAGATGCACAAAGACAATAGATACTTTCAAAGTTAAAGATTGACCTTTGTCATAGAAGCTACAGGCCCAAGACATCACTACCCACCATGACTTGCTTTTGGTTAGGGATTTTTATGTTCTGAACATCCTGTGTAGTTTCTTTCAGTCTCTAAGATTATAAGGCCTGCCATGTGGGTTTAATATGTGGCCCCTTTTTCATCCACACATCCCATTACTCATTGTTGGCCTCCTTATTTTTTTTTCTTTCACAGCATGTCATTATAATACCACACATTCATTTGGGGTTTAACTTGTCTGTCTCCTCATCAAAAGCAGAGGCATTCCTCTTCTATAATAGAAAACTGAATATATTTCTTGCTAAGGAAGAGACAGCTGTCAGGTCCGGTCTCTGAGCAAAAGGGTAGTGGGTCTCAGGTTGTTGGAGCACATGGGATTCAGGGATTTCTGTCCCCAGAGTGTTTAGGGCTCAGTTGACCTTCACCTGTGGGGTGTGGTTCCTTAAGTGAGATTGTTGTTGAGTGCTTGGCCCTGATGTGAAATTCTCATTGATCAGTGAGATCAGTAAGCTCTTTAAAATAAAAAATATATTGTCTTGTTTACCACCGTTTACCTAGAGTTTGAAAAAATATCTATTCTTGGCACTCAATAAATATTGTTGAATGAGTGAGTGAAAAAAACCTAACAGAGCCCAGGTTCTCCTGTGCTGGAGGCGGAGGGTTGTGAAACTTGAATTTCGAAGGATCGAATGAAGAAGATAAAAGATGGAGTAGATATTACTCTTGTTCTAGAGGGCAGAATGGGATTCAGCCATTAGTGCAAGTTACAGAGACATGGATTTCTGCCCACTTCAGGGAAGACCCTTTAAGAGTGGCAGTTGTCTGAAGGTGGAAATGACAGCCTTGTCACGATGCTAACTGAGAAAACTGCAGCAGTAGCTGGGCCGAAAAGAAACCCAGAGGCCTGTCTGACTCCTCTCTAATTAACAGAAGGCATGACTTTTTCAGAAATCCTATGGGTCAAAGATGTGGTCAAAGATAGTATGTGCCTTCTCTTTTAAGTAGGACACCTTTTCCATACTACACTGCTTTTCTACTCTTGTAATCACAGTAGTAAATCATGATCTTTAGCACCAACTCCTATTCATTGTTTACAAAGACATTGGTCAGAAATTTCCCTTTTTCCTTCTAGTATTAAAAGGTCTGGAGACAACTGACTAAAAGTATAGACTGAGCTGTTTAGAAAGGAGAGAATGTGGAAAGACATAGCTAAGCAGCTTCCCTACCATTCATTCATATATGACATATTTTCTGTCCTCCATGGATTCTTCTCTGGAATATCAGAAAAGACCCCCAGCCTGAAGGCCTCTGTCGCTCAGTTCTCAGAGCATGAGGTGCCTGTGTGGCCACATGTTCTCTGTTCTAGGTGGAGAACCAGTGCTTTCTATGTGCATGCTGACTTCCTTGGGTGCAAGGAGAACAGTGAGAATCAGTGAGTCGGCTCAGCTTATAGAGTTTGATCTGTATAAAGAAGCAAAGGAAGAGTATCTATCTGGGGCCAGCTGGGTAGCTGAGCCCTAGCTGGGATAACCCAACTCCTTCTGCTAGGCATCCAGAGCTAATGGAATCTGTCACTGTCATCTATGAGGTTAAAGCTGGCCAAGACAGGGTCTTAAGAGAGCTAAAGCTTTCAGTGAGTGATGCAGCATGTCCTCCCTCAGTCTTTCTGGCAAAAGCATTCTTGCCACTTTGGAACACTTACCCAGTCACTGATCTGGGGAAGCCGGATGGCAAAGATGCACTGATGCTGTTGGACCCAAAGAAATCCTGGCTAAGGAGAGAATCCATACCTGACCGTTCAGTTCTGAGCTTGATTTGACCAGTTTCTTCTTTAGCTGCTGTTCCGTGTTTGCGATCATAAAATAGAATTCTTAGGAAGGACCTCAAAGATCACCTAGTCCAGTCTACTTACCTGTTAGATAAGAAAGCTGAGGTCATGCAACTATCTGGAAGAAAACTATGATTTAGAAGTTTTTTTAACACTTTTCTCCCCAATATACTATAGTCATCTCCAATTTGTACACATAGTTGTGAGAAAGAAGAGCGGTGTACCTGGGATGTCCATGGTACTTACAGCTCTTCTCTCCGATGCCATGGGACAGCTGGGTGGGGACAACCAGCATAATTCATGTTTAAATAATAGAAGCTATCATCTCACTGCATGCTTACACCAGATGTGCTCACATCAGTGGTTATTATTGTTGCCTGCATCCCGTTCATACTGCGAAGTCCTTTTTGGAAACCCAGGACAGAGACATGTGGATCTGCTTCAATGAAAAAAAATGATGGAAGATTGCTTTCCACCCACTTAACAATCACTAAAACCATGAGCAAACTTGAAGGTTCTAAAAAACAAGTTTGAGAATCATTTCTTACATCAAATAGGAAATTCCCAATTATCCTATGCAATGTTATTTTCTCCACTTGCCAGTGGAGAAAACTTAAGGGAAGAGAGGTTAATTAATTCAAGTTTGTCAGAGCAAGGATATGAACTCTCATCGATCTGATTCTTAAATTCATGCTCACAAACTCCTACTGAATGGTTTATTTATTAAAGAGCCTAGTATGGAATACCAATGAAAATATTTCCCATACCTTGCCCGATTAGGTGTCCGGCTCCTTAATATAGTGCTATCTTCTGTCACCACCTTCATATTCTACTAAATGGGTACTTTGAATGGCCCACTAGCTGTGTAACTTGAAATTGTACATTTGTGGGCTCTTGAAGTTTTTAGCACCAATTGCATTTTATCTTTTCACTCACTGGTTAGTAGCAGAAATTGCTCATAGCAAAGCATACTCAAATCCTATATTTTGTTGTCTCCACTAGAGGACATTTACTTGTGCAAATTGCTTGACTTATTCCTTTCCTAAACTTTTTAAAAGCTATAATTGCGTTACAAACATAAGCTGTAGAGACACTAATACAATAGAAGAATTTAATATTAACAGAGAAAATAGCCTTTAAATCTTCCCCATGATGATTTCAGCTTCCCATACCTGTTCTTTGAGTTTACAAAGAGCACAGATCTCCACCACAGCAAATCTATTCCCATGGTACCCAATTAGCCTAACGTGGTGCAACAACAAACTCATTCTGCTACTTTCTCCACTCAGGGTCAATGGGTTTTTGCAACTTTCCCTGAATTCTAGTGCTCAGATCTCTTGGAACCAAATACTGGGGAAAATCTGAATGTCCCTAGCTGTTGAAATAGCTTTGCTTTTGTGAATAAATACTTTCAGAGTAAACAAATTCTGTTCTTAAGCCCTCAGATCAAAAGAGTTCGTTAGCTTCGAATAAACTGGATTGACAATTTGGTACTCCTGTGGAAATTATGTGGAAATTAGAGACAACCTGTTAGCAGAAAGTGTTCTGAAATAACTGCTGCACATAACACAGGATTTTCTAGCATTGTAGTGCTTTTACCTAGAAGCCCAGACCCAGACCAAGTCTGGATACTCAGAGTCTTGGAGGTAGTGAGATGTTCTGGAATGCCATAGATCTGGGCTAGATTTAGAAGTGCAGCTTTATGAGAGATGATTTATTTGTGCAAATCAACTCTCTATTGATTCAAGAGGTCTTTCTAATCACTTCCCTCCTGCTTCTCTTAAAGAAAGCCATCCAAGGCAAGCCAATTCCCACCCAATTCCTCATCAATTGGCCTAACTGCTATCAGAAGAGAAGACTGTTCAACTTTCCATTGATAATTTTAGCAGAAAAAGGGTTTTGGAAAGTGCTTACATGAGGCATGTGACCTCATTCATATGAGCAAAGGAGGCTTGAACAGTAGCTTGGGTACAAATGGCTAGCCACATTTGGTGGGGCAGGATGAAAGAGGAATGAGGAACAGGTGGCAGCAAAAAGTCAAAGTTAGAGAAAGCATTTTACAGTAGGTTAGGTTGGTGGATATTTCCTTCCATAGACACGCTGATATCTTATATATATATAAAAGTATCACTGTAAATCTACAAAAAAAAAAGGAAAGTTGTATTTGGTGGGAACCTGTAATAGAGGTGATAAAAATGGAAACTTGTTGGGAAATCAAGGACATTTCTCTAATGAGCAGGCTGTGTACCAGCTGGCCTTCTACTTGAAAATTTCTAAGTTTTTAACTCCAGCCCAGAACACTTTCACACCCAACTGTTAAAGACATCACTGCTTGACCAAGGCTGCACTTCCTCCTTCTTCAACCCCACCTCTGTACTGCTCTGATGGCTCATTTCAGTCACTGGACTGGGAGACTTCCTTTCCTTAGGCATTCATGTCTCCACCTCAACACACATAAATACCTTTACCTGTCACTTGGGAGAGGAAAACACTCTGCAGAGAGCAAAGCACCATGTTGATATAAAGTACTGTGAATGATATTAAGAAGCTACAGAGCCATTTAATGGAAAATAGCTATAGAGTGAAAACACATTAGCTAACCCAGCTAAAGAGAAATTACTGTGCTTCATAAAACAAGGCTGAAAACACCTTCAAGTAAGCTGAGCTAGTGCCTTGATACTGGGTGGAAAGCAGAGAACTCTGACCAAATGTACAGGAAGAGAGGAAGAGATAGAGATAGAGACAGCAACAGAGACAGAAACAGAGAGAGAGAGAGAGAGAGAGAGAGAGAGACAGAGAGAGAGAGACAGAGAGAGAGAGACAGAGAGAGAGAGACAGAGAGAGAGAAGGAAAACCTGTGGATGCTCTACATTACAGAAGCATCCAGGCAGCTGGCCTTGAAGCAGCTTTCAGTTCAACAGGAGTTATTTATTCTTTCTTTGAGGAAAGTTGTTCAAAAATAGCCCTTATCTAAGCTTTTAGGCACCACGGGAATGCATAAACATTTTCCCTTCAGCTGGGTATGTTCTGTGGTGGCAGCAAAGGCACTTACAACCTAGAATAAGCTGGAGTCATCTGAGAAGGGAACAGAGGGCCTGCAGCTTAACTCAGTCCCCAGTGCCATGGGTCCCCTCTTCATGGAGCTCTCTCTCTTACTCTGTCACACACACACCCTTACAGAAAGTGTCCTAACCCCAGGAGACCAGATTTAGAGTGATACACCACCCATTCTGCTTCTAATTTGAGTCTCTAGAATGTTTCTTATGACCATCATAAGTAGCATTTAAATTGCACACATTTTTCCATTATAGATGTCTATGCCTTCATAGAACTATATAGAGAAAAACTCTCTTAAAGTCTCAGTGAGTCCTCTATTATGTACATACATGTGTGCATTAATAGCTCTGTGGTTTAGTGAAAAGATCACAGTCCTAGAAGATTTAGAGCTCTGACCCCAAATTCTTACGTAATCTTGGGCAAATTCTTTTACTTTCTGTGTTAATTTACAAGGGCTATCATAACAAACACCACACATTGTGTGGTTTACACAACAGAAATTTATTTTCTCATAGTTCTGGAGGCTGGAAGGCCAAGACTAAGATGTAGATAGAGTTGGTTTCTTCTGAGGTCTCTTTCCTTGGCTTGCAGATGGTTGCCTTCTCTGTGTCTTCTATGTTCACACATTCCTGATGTTTCTCTGTATGTCCTAATCTCCTTTTCTATAAAGATACCAGTTTTATTGGATTAGAGCCCACCCCAGTAGCTTCATTTTAACTTAACTGTCTCTTCAAAGGCCCTATCTACAAATACAGTCACATTCTAAGGTACTAAGGGTTAGGACTTTAATATATGAATTTTGAGGAAACACAATTCAGCTCTTAACACTTTTCTTAATTTCATTTTTTGCTCTTTGATGTCTGAAATAGTTGAGCTAATGACTTTTTAAGTCCTTTTTCAGTCTACCAATACTATCTGAGAATGTGTTTCTCTCTCACTCTCATGAGTTTATAAATACTTAAATGCACTGGCCATATTGTTTTCTTTCTTTAAATATTTCCCCAACTGAAGATAACATCCCTCTCCTCCCATCCATTGTCAGCTACTGGTGTTGCCATTGCCAAGGGTATCTGAGTTGGCCCCCTGTCTTGCTGTTGAGGGTGGAAAATTTTCAAGTGAGCCAACTAGCTAAGTCAGCTACAGGGAAGAAATATCTTTAGATACCAGAAGTTGTCCTACTTGCTTGTGTGTGGTTTAGGAAGTGTATTGTATAAGATGTGAAGATGGCCAACGTCTGCTTCTGTAATCCATTTACTTGTTAATTAAGGGTGTCGTTCCGGGCAAAGATATGCTAACAGCCAACTTCCACTTCTGTAATCTGCTTGCTTGTTCCGGAGACCACCAGGATATGGTCTTAAGCTTTATCAGCTGCCTCCTCTGAAAGCTCGGGGCTGATCTCCTCTAACCCTGCCTGGTAGAGAGTCAGTCGCCGGCGGCTAATAAAGGCTCATAATTAATCTCAATTGGCTCCGTGAGTCACAGTATCGTTCTTGCCATAACATTGCTTGGACTTCAGAATTGATTCAGAACAGAGCAAATTTCCTTGGGTTGGAAGGGGGAGACTAAACCTGTTGTGGCGCGAATGATTCTGAGACCCACAGAGCCAACTGAGATTAATTATGAGCCTTTATTAGCCAGCCGGCGACTGACTCTCTACCACGCAGGGTTAGAGGAGATCAGCCCTGAGCTCCCCAAAGAGGCAGTTTATAAAGGCTAGAACCATACCCTGGTTTAACATCAAACAAGCAAACAGATTAACCACACCCTAGTTAACATCAAACAAGCAAGCAGATTACAGAAGCAGAAGTTGGCGATTAGCATATCTTTGCCCAGAGCCACACCCTTAACAAACCCTACACTGAGAGAAGAGGATTCTTTGGCGGAGAGTGTAGAAATAATTTGAAACACATGCCAAAAGTTAGAGTCAAAAGGAAAGTTTATTAGAAAAGGAATAACACTCCACAGATAGTGTGGTCTCCTCTCAGAGGTAGAGAGTGAGAGTGACAGTGCAAGAGACATAGAGAGAGACACGGTGAAGGCACTGAGAGGGACAGTGACAATAGAGAGAGACAAGGACAGTGAGAGAGACAGAAAAGGCACTGAGAGGGACCCTGAGTGTTCAGAGAATTCAGTTTATATATGTCATTCTTTAGTTCTCACTTCCTCTGATATGGACATACAGTGAAGAAGGAGAATAATATGTAGGTTGAAAAGGTAAGAATATGTAGAGTGAAAGGCCTCCTGGCAGTCCCTAGACTTTAATCCATAAATTTCCCATGGTTTTAGCCATAGGGAATGACTCTTGGTTCCTGTGTTCCCCTACATATGTGTGGGGGAATGCTTTGTTAGCAATTTCAATAGAAATCTTTTGTTCTGAAGGTGTCCTTCTGGCCTGGCCCAGGGCTGGTCAGTTTATTGCAGTCTCAGATTGTGGCTTGATTAACATTTTAATTCTCTTGCCTCCTCCCTACATTAGAATGACAGTGGATAAACAGAAAAACCTCTTGGGAAGACTGAGCCCAATCACAGTGGCTGATGTGTGCTCTGGCTCCACTGGGTCACACACATCAATCCTCATTAGGGTTCCACTCATTACGGACACATTAAGGGCACTACTCAGTGGGAAGCACAGGCATATACCTGTGATCTTTGTTTTGAGGGTGTAGATCAATGCACCTCTACCTCACAGGTCTTGACTGGCTCCCACATCTGCTAATAGTTCTATCTTTAGTTTAGAATCAACAAGTATTATCTCCTTCTGAGCTGCCCTCATTTACAGTAAGGAGAGTGGTAGACTGAGTAGGAAACCCCAACAAAAACTCATGTTGGTGGCTAAATAAAAAAATTCTTGCTTGAATTTATGTTTTTAGGGGAAGGCTTTTTTGGCTCCCAGCTCCAATTAGAGGAAGCAGCCACATATCTAACATCAGAAGTTTATGCACATACTATCCTTAGTCACTTAAATTGCTCCCAATGCCCACATTACAGCAGCTGTATTTTGAGACATCTTTTCACATCTTCAGTTCATCATCTTTCTCAGTGTCCCAATTTAACAAAAAGAGGAAGAAACAGGAAACAACTAGTTGTAGGTTTTGGTTGTCTCTGAGAAATGGTAGGAACACTCCCATGAAATGCCCCGCAATTCTCAGCCTGTTCAGCCTTTGGATAAGAATCTGCTGAGACAGTGCCGGCATCGATAAATGCTGTTTCCTGCTTATAGCCTCGGCGTCTTGTCTCTCCACTCAAAAATCCCATAACATTTCTGGGGGCTCATCAGGGATCTGAAGATGGCAGTTTTTGCCTCCCTTGTCTTTGGAGTCTGGCCCCCAGGATGCAGAGACATAGACTTTGCTTGGCATGCCAAAGTGCCCCTTGTCTGTAAAGGGAGAAACGTCTCTTTCAGTGACCTTGGGCAGCTGCCCCAGAAGTACAACGGAACCCAGAGAGGCACAGGAACCAGCCCAGGAGCACTGCCCAACTGAATGGTATGGTAAGGACCCAGGTCCTAGAGACAGCCTGTCCACTAGAGGACAGAAGGGGAGTCTGATCAACTCCCGAGGTCACCCAAATACTCTATATTTCTTAGAGGAAACCGTGACCTCTCATGTACATAGGGTGGAGTGTGGAGTGTGTTTGGTGTGTGATGACATATGACTGAGATGTAGTCTAGTTACAAAGCAAGAGTTGAGCCCCTATCCATGGTTCTGTGGTGAACCTCATACGGCTTAGGGTGGCGTCACTGGATTTCCGTGAGGAGTCCACTCCAGTGATCCGAGTTGGGGGTTTATACCGACGCACCAATTGCTAAGAGGTGCCTGAAAGATTCCCATGAAGGGAGCGGCCAGAGATGGGTGAAGCGAATCTCTGCGTGTATGTACGTCACTGACCACAGGTGGAAGGATGGGTGGACAACAGAGTAAACAGACACCTTTAGGTTGTATGCTTAAGAATTTCAAAAAGGGTTATTAAGGAGATTATGGAATTAAACTCACCCCACAGAAATGTCGCACCCTTTGTGAGATCAACTGGCCTGCTTTCGGCATTGGATCGCCAGCAGAGGGAGCGCTTGATAAGGGAATTATTGCAAAGGACTCTCAAGTTATTACAGGTCAACCTGGCCACCCAAACTAATTCCCTTATATCAATTCTCGGGAGGCAATTGTTTGCACTCAATACCCTTGGTTGAGAGTCCGCCTAGAGAACTGTAGGGTCCTCCTAGCCCAAGCCTTGGCACCCTCCCAAGGTCAATTAAATGAAAATAAGCCTGTTACCAACATTAGACCAGACCAGGCTCCATTCTGCTAGGCCCGCAGGAGCCTATGGTCCAAATGATAGTCAGAGGCCGGCCTGTTAACTTTATGGTTGACACCGGAGCTGAACATTCAGTTGTAACTCAGCCTGTGGGCCCCTTTTCTCAAAGACAAGCTACCATTATGGGAGCAACCAAGGGATGAATCCATCGCCCCTTTCTGCTGCCCCACCGGTACAACCTAGGAGGACAAGTCGTCCACGAATTCTTATATGTGCCCGACTGCCCTGTGGCACTGATGGGACAAGAACCTTTAGAAAAACTACAGGCTCAAATTACCTTTGACACATGTGACCAAGCAGCCCTAACCTTGGGGAGGCCGGAAGCAAGGATTATGTCATTCACAGTTCCCCAAGGAGAAGAGTGGCGCTTCTGTAGTCTCATTGAAGGGTCTCAACAGAGACCCGAGCACCCCTTCAAGATACCAAGAGTGTGGGCTGAAGACAGCCCTCTAGGACTGGCTTGATATAT
Organism: Pteropus vampyrus; assembly: GCF_000151845.1. NCBI lineage: Eukaryota > Metazoa > Chordata > Mammalia > Chiroptera > Pteropodidae > Pteropus > Pteropus vampyrus. The sequence continues at coordinate 428,960 of NW_011889262.1, forward strand.
TCCTCCAGTGTGTGTGATGTTAAAACCAGGAGCTGAGCCAACCCTCCAAAAACAGTATTTCATCCCTTATAAGACACAAGTGGGGATCCAAAAACATTTAGAGAGACTTCTGAAGTATAGAATTCTTCATCTCTGACAATCATCCTGGAATACACCTCTCTTGCTGGTTCAGAATCCAGGGACCAATGAATACCAGCTGGTCCAAGATTTACGAACAGTCAACCAGGCGACTATCACCCTACACCCTATTGTCCCCAACCCATATACCCTCCTAGGCCTCATCCTCCCTGAGGCAGCTTATTTCATGTCTGGACCTCAAGGATACTTTCTTCTGCATTCACTTGGCTCCTCAGAATCAACCAATCTTTGCCTTCCACTTACGGAAAGAAAGATTTGATTAAGTCTGGGTGTCTTTCCGTAAGTAAACCAGGGCACGGGTATCACAATAGGGGTCTTAACCCAACTGCTAGGATTTTGGCACTGTCCCGTGGCTTATCTCTCCAAACAGCTTGACCCTGTTGCCCAGGGAAGGCAACCGTGCTTGAGAGCACTTGCAGCCATGGCCCTCCTTGTGTCAGAGGCCAAGAAACTGGCTATCCATTGGACCTGGCCAGCCAGACCATGATTACATTGAAGTCATGGATGAAGTGTTTTCCAACTGACCCGACTCGACAGATCAGCCCCTCAAGGACCCTGATGTAAAATATTACATTGATAGTAGCAGCTTTGTGAGGGGAGGAGAATGTCTTGCAGGATATGCTGTGGTGACCCTATATTCCACCACTGAGGCAAAACCTTTGCCTAGGGGAACCACAACACAAAAGACAGAGATGATCACCTTGACCTGCACCCTTAAGCTGGCAGCAAGAGTGTGTGCTAACATATATACTGACTCTAAGTATACCTTCACCACCCTCCATATACATAGAGCCCTATGCAAAGAGAAGGGTCTAATCAGTTCTGGGGGGAAAGACATAAAATATGGAAAGGAAATTGTAGAACTCTTAGATGCTGTGTGGGCTCCCAAGAAAGTAGCAGTCATGCACTGCAGAGAGCATCAAAAAGGGGACATCATAATTGCCCAGAGCAACCGCAGGGGAGACCATGTTGCCAAAGTGGCAGCAGCCAAGGAAATGGCCAGCCCTACAGCTCTAAATGCTTCTCTGTTTCTCAGTCCCTTAGCCAATTGGAACCAAAGTACTCGCCTCAAGGAGATGCCTGGTTTAAGACTGAAGAGGGGAGCTTCCGCCCCAGTGGATAGTGGAAGTTCGAAGACAGACGAATTGCAGCCCCTAGGACCCTAGCCCCAGCTTTTGTCAAGCAGTTTCACCAAAGGGCTCATCTTGGTCGCATTGCCCTAGAAACCACTCTGGGCTGGTACTTCTATTTCCCTCGGCTGTCTAGCATCTCCAGAATGGTGTGTGAATGGTGCAAAGTCTGTGCCCGTGACAACCCCAGGCAAGGGCCGTGTGCCTCACTGAGGATCCAAACTGTCGGTGGCACCCCCTTTGAGGAACTTGAAGTAGACTTCACTGAAATGCCTCGATCACGGGGCCTCAAGTATCTCTTGGTCTTTTTTTTTTTCACCTATTCCAGAGGCTTACCCTACTCAGAATGAGAAGGCCCGAAAAATAGCCAGACTGCTCCTCTGAGAAATTGTCCCATGATTTGGCCTACCAATTTCCATTGGCTCAGATAATGGGCTAGCCTTTGTAGCAGAAATAATGCAGTTACTAGCCAAAAATTTAAATATTAAATGAAAATTACATTCCGCCTATCGACCACAGAGTTCAGAACAAGTGGAATGCATGAACAGGACCCTTTAGACTCAGTTGGGAAAACTATGTCGGGAGACACATCTACATTGTGACAAAGTCCTCCCCATGGCACTATTAAGAATCAGGTTGACCCTAACCAAGAAGACTAGGTTCTCTTTCTACGAGATCCTGTATGGATCTCATCAAAGGATTACGAGGAGACCTCAACGAAATAGGTGAATTGACTCTGAGACAACAGCTTCAGACTCTCAACCAATAGGTTAGGGAAAGGCTCCTTGTCAGTTTAACCATTGAAGTTCATTCCTTTAAGCCAGGAGACTCAGTCTGGTTAAAGGAGTGGAACATTCAGCCCTTAACACCCCTGTGGAGAGGCCCGGTTCCTGTCATTTTGTCTAACCCCACTGCGGTTAAGGTTGCTGAAATAATGCCCTGGATACATCACAGCAGACTTAAACCCGCAGCTGCCAAGTGAAAATGTGTTCCAGACTCTTCTGAGCCCCTCAAGGCAACCCTCCAGAAAAAAACACCGACTGTGCCAACAGACCAAGAGTAAGACTTCAGCCCCGTTTTGGTCACACCGGAAGCTGACCAATCTACGCGTGGAAGAAGACTAAGGACAACGTCTCATCAGGATGGCATCCCTAAAGACTTTTCCTTCTCCTCCTACTCTTCCACTTGTGTGGCACCAGTCTCCCCACTTCTTCCCCTTGTATCTATTGCATGAAAAGGTACAGGATAGGGTCCAACACTGCCACAGGCTTCACTTCCATAACTGGCCTACCTGAATGATGTGCCCTAAATATCACCCTCTGCACTCATTGAGAATTCCAATATTGAATAGGGTACATAAAGGTTAAATCTGAATGTGACCAATCCTGCCAAGAACCTAAAAAATTAGAGGAAACTTGGGCATGTTGGCAATAGACCTCAAGTGGGGGAAAGGTTCATAATCACGCAGAGGGCCCACTAGTCAGAGAAATTGTCCAATGGCTGTATAATTCAACCTCATCTAAGCCTACACTGTCTCCTATGCCCCAAAGCCCACGAATATATAATCAGCTAAAGGCCACCTTGGGCTAAAACCTAGGGAAGAACCTCTTTATTGACCCAGCTGAGAGGATAGCCCATGAACATGGTGTCACTAAATGTTGGGTTTGCGGAGGAGCACTCGCGAGTGAACATTGCCCTTGGAAGGGAACTAGCCTAGACACCTTTTACATCCTCCAGCTGGGTCTTCTCCTCAAAAGTAGTAGGGGAAGAATGTCTTGGCCAGTTAGGTCCGGAATATTCTCACTAGGTTGGAGAAATCCCATGTAAAAGAATGCTATTTTTAAATCACACAGACCTAAACTAGTGGCCCTTGACTCTTTCCTGGTATTGAGCCAATAAAACTGCAACAAGAGTCCTCATGCTACAGAGGTACGGAAGAGGAATTTTCACTCAAAAAGCTAATCAGCTCTTTGTTCTGCTTCTGTAGATATGCTTGCTGCATAAGCTGTACTCAAAATTAACTAAAGACTCATCTTCCCTTTTGCTTGTTCTGTCTAAGCAACAAATGTAACTGGCACTTTGTAACTCTTTGTAACTACCTGAATCCATAGGAACTCCGGTGCTTTGTAACCATCTGAGGACAAATTAACCAATCAGCCCATGCCAAATAAATTCTATATAAAGAATGTTGAAACTGAACTCCCGGCCCAGATTTTCAGAGCGCTAGCTCTACCACCGGCGGCATAATAAACCTGACTGCATAATAAACCTGAGTTTTCCAACTCTCCGAGTGATACTTGGTTTCTTGCCGGTCTGATTTTTGCAACTTTTCTGCAACATTTCCAGCCTCTAAACCAAAAGTTGGAAAAAGGAGATGGTGCTCTATGACCCAGTCCTGGGGTCTGAGCATCAAAGGTAGAAATGTGGCAGCCTGACCCTTCCTGGCCATTTCCTGCTTGAACAAGTTCTTTCCTCATAGCTACCTCCCCCACCTCAAGAACTCTCCAGCTAACATCAGTTTTTTCATAGCTTGCCAACCAATTAATGTTCTTTCTTATATATGTAGCTGCGTTGGAATGACAAGACTATATATAACTAGCTGTTTTGTTACAATTGGGGCTCAGCCTTTAGATAAGAATCTGGGGAGCCAGTGCTGGCATTAATAAATGCTGCTTCCTGCTTATAGCCTCAGTGTCTCATCTTTCCGTTCGAGAATCCTGCAATGAGTCCACTGTTAAGGTTTTTTAGTGAATAATGACATTTCCCCCCCTACACACGCACTGAGCCAAAAACAAACAAACAAACAAACAAACAAGCAAACCAAAAGCACATTAGATTTCCAGCCATCTGTCTTTTGTCAGAAAATAATGTCCTCAGTTTTGATAATTCTGGCAACTCTGGCAACAGTATGGGTTTTGTTTCTAAAGAGCTAAGTTTGAAATACAAGGAAGAAATGAAAAATAGGAGTAAGAACTAAGAACTCAATACCTGTTGCTCTTTAAAATGGATTATTTATTGATGGCATAAACTGTACATAGTAAGCAGTTTTGCTGCAGAAGTTGAAGGTGCTACAGTGCATTAGCTGTATTATTCAGCACAGCTAGAACACTTACTAAGAAACAGCACTTACTAAATCTCCAGCATTCAACATCTACCTTAATTCCAATGCCAAAAGCTATTGTTTTTATAACTTTTCATTTTTTAATTCTTAAGTTAAATATTTTTGTCACTCTCACTATCGCTTTTCACTATATTGTTGTATGGACTTCTTATCATAAACATATCCTTCCTTGAAAAGGGAAAAAATGCAATGTATAGAAACAAATATTTTGGCTCCTTTTTCTAATTCATGCCTCAATGATCTCAGCGCTCCTGGTGAGTCACAAGGCTGGAGGCAGAAGTGTTCTTATTCTTTTGGAAAATTTAATTCATAGAGATGTAAAATTCTTGTCTTCTTTATCTATTTTTCTTTTGTGATGTTTTTTTCTCTTCCTCTTCTCTTCCCTTTGCTCTTTCTCCTGTTCCATTCTCTTGCTTTTTTATTTCTTGTTCTTTCCTGAAGGAACACAATCTGCTCCATACATAATTATACTCAAGTTTACCTGTCATTTTCATGATCTGGTTGAAATATTTCAGATTAAGTTGATTTCAGAGTTCTGGAAGCAAATACACATCCCTGTATAGCAAGGATAGGTTAAAGATTAATGAGAGGGAAAAGCTTACTCTTTCTTATGTCTTCAGGGTAAACAGAAATTGTGGTCAAGGTTGACACAGATCATTAAGTAGGGTTTCTGCCCATAGTCATGACAGAATAAATGATACTGGACTAGACCTCACATTGTAAATAACTAAAAGAAAACTAGATGAAATACGTGAAATAAAACTTTGTAGATTATGAAAACAGGCAGAAAAGAACTGAGGGGGAAAAATAGAATGAACACTATGATTATTTTAGCATTCTTTGGACTGCATGCAAGGGAAACCCAAGCAGAGCATGGAGACCTTACTGAGTTGAGAAGACACGAGATTAAAGTTTGGGGAGACTGCCATGGCTAAAGAGCATAGAGAAAGATACCAGAGAAGAGAGAGCTCTATAGAACCCCAGAATTGTGCACAGAAATTCTCTTGATTCTTTGGTTGAACAGTAAGCTGTATGTGCAAAGAGCAAAACTCCATAAAGTCAGAAAATTAACAACTTCAAGAAAGGTTTAAGGTGAATAATTCCTACATCTCACATAGGGTAGACACTGCTCATATTTAACTTCCAGCCACCCAGAATGAAGATACTTTGTTAAACGCTGGGGAACTTCAGTAAAGAGTCTGGAAATATAATAGGGCCAAATTAGATATACTCTCACAAAGTTTAAAATAAGCCTCAGGCAGATCAAGCTAATACTGAAACAAGTTAATTGCCTGTCAAATCAAAATTTAACACTTACTGAATAAAGATAAAATTCAAACATTCAACAGTGTAACATATACAATGTTTAGCATTCAATAAATATAATTAGACATATGAAGAAGCAGGAGAATTTGATCCATAATGAGAAAATCAGTCAATATTAACAGATCCAGAAATAACAAATCTAGATGATGAAATTAGCAGACAAAGACTTTAAGACCAGTCATTCTAAATATACTCAAGAATTTAAAAGGCAACAAATGTAATAAGAAAAATGGCTATATTAATATTAGAAGGATGTACTTCAGGATAAGGAATATTACTAAATATGAAGAGAGATAGTTTATAATGATAAAAGGGCCAATTCATCAAGAAAACATCAAAACCTTAATACGTATGCATCTGATAAAATTTCGTATTGCCTAAAACTGGTCAATCCGGAAATAACATCTATAGCTGCTATTTTAAATTAAAAAAAAAAAAAAAACACTACACAGCTATTTACAAAGTCTTCTTTATAACAATAGATTTATTGAGTAAGTAAACCTTCCTAGGGAATTATTGGGGTGACAGGAAAACGGTTTAACAGATTTGGCTTCGATCTCTAGGAGCTCACAATAGGGTTGAAATACAGAACACACACACACACAGATTAAAAGATTATAAGATATGTCTTACTCATTTTTCCATAAACTTCTGCCTTTTAATTTTTGAATCAAATAAATCATTAAGCTCTTTTTGGCTATTGTCCATCCTGAAGTATTAGTACTTGACCTTACAAAAGTTGTAGTTGCTTAGTCATCCCTGCTATGCCCAAGTGGCTACATAATCCTTCTCCTAGATTTAGCTAGAACCCACTGAGCTGGGAACCTGGTGGAGGATTATTGTTAACATTACATAAGACCTGAGTTATACTTTGAGGTCCCAATAATGCTTACAATGAGCTGCTGTAGGCCCCCTACTTTCTACTAATTCTTGAAGCAAGCAGTGAGCCATCAGTGCATCTCACATTAGGAAATACTTTTAAAATAAGATTAGTTCTCAAGATGATTCACATTCATTATGCTTAATTAAACCAGTAAAGCCCTACTTAAGATGAAAACAGAGCCACTCCTTGGGAAAAATCATTCTCAAATATCCACTTCATACATACAATTTGATCTTTTAGAATTAAATTCTATTTCCAAGGATGCTGCCTGGAGGTAGTATTGAGATTAATGGATTACCTCTAAAAGAGCCTTTCCATAAATACAAGCTCAGCTAACAGGAAGGGCTTTTCATTTTTTATTTTTATTTTTTGCCTTTTAACAAACAACTGAATTTTTTAGTGCCACTTCTTTCCAAGAAATATTAAAGTAGCTTACCAACAAACCTATGGCTCTTAGCTGGTTCCAGAAAGGAAAAGCAGAGGCCAAAAAATGTCTGCAAGAGTCTTGCCTAAGAATGAGAGCTTGTCTCTGAAGCTTGCTTCCATCTCTGTGTATCGGAGGAAGACTGTAGACCTTAGAGTCAAATAAATTAGGATAGAATCTCAGCCTTGCCATCTATAACCTGTGTGGTCTCAGTAAGTCAAGAAACATCATAGAGCTGTATTTTCTTCATCTATAACATACCTCACATGTGCTCACGTGCACACACACATACGTACACACATATGCACACACATACACTACAAATATTAGTTCTTTTCTTCATGTTCTTTTTATACCTCTGTTAGAGGTCTTATTATACATTACTGTTATGTGACCATATCTTAGATCTTTCAGGATCTGGAAAGTTGGTCACCGTTCTTACTGTAAGAAATGTACTTGTCTGTCTCCCTCTCCTTGAAGGGAAGGGCTGTGTCTTATTCACCAATGTCCTTAATCCTGGCACAGTGTCTGGCATGTAGGAGATATCAATATATTGTTAAATAAAGCCCTCACTCTTTTTCAGAACTATTCAACAAGCTATCCTTCACCTCTTTTTTTCAGAGAAGAAAAACAAAACAAAATAAAACAACTCCTTCCAGTTTCTGTTGTAGCTTCCTCACAGAACTGCTTCTCTTGGAAGCTGAAGCCATAGCACTCTGATGGGGTGCAAGGTGAAGAGCTCTGATATCAGGCCCTGTGTTTGAGTTCCAGCTCCTTCACCTACCAGCTGGGTGATCTTCAGACATCAAACGAGGAAATGTGTGTATACTGGCCAGGTCAGGCCTGGCTCATGGGACATTTTGTCTCTGATCTATGCCTTTATCCTACCTAGATTGCACTCTTAGGTATAAAAGTGATCCCTTTGACAGCTGATACCTCCTAATCCAACATTGCTCTATCACCCAGTCACTCTACTTTGCAATCTTTTCCGTTTTCCTCACATTTAATTTTTCTTTTTTGTTGTTTGTCTTC
>NW_011889262.1:437173-470508 GCF_000151845.1 Pteropus vampyrus
CCCTGTCTCTCAAATTGCTGGGGTGCAGGGTATGGCATTGGCTCAGAGACAAATTAACTGTCACCTGCTCTTCAAAACACCACTGTCTGGGACTTCTGAATATTCCTTCATTTGCAACAAACTGGCTAATCACTTGTCCCAAATCAAAGTGGTTGTGAATGTTTTGAGAGTTAGTGTTCAACAGTTGTGAGTTTAAAAATAGATCGAATTCCTTCATTCTCCCTTCTAGTATTTCATGCTAAAGAACAGGCAAAGAGAAACACACAGAAGGGGAACATGAACGGGTTTGTTCATCTTAACAAGACTCATTCATCTAATACTGAACTCACATAGCAGTTGCAGCCACCCAATGTTTCCCTTTCTCTCTCCCTGCCCCTCTCTCTCTTTCTTTTTCTTTCTCTGTATCTCCTTCTTTCCATTCTTCTCTCTACTGCTGCCTAAAATATAAAAATGGATAAGAGGAAAATATGAGGAATCATAAACCTGAATGTGGCATTTGACTATGTGACATAGTTGGAGCTTGGGAAAATGCAAAAGTGTTTATGACATTCCACTATCTCCTTTTCCCTAACCAAGGTCCTTACCTTCATATAAAAGCCTGCTTCCAGGAATAATGTTTATAAACTCACATTATAGTAAAAATGATTGATGGTAGGAATTGGTGTATTTTTTATTGTATTTTTATTGTCATCACTTTTAAAAGCCAAAAGACCTCAAGCGTTTAACAATGACTATTAGATAGGAGTTAGAAGTATTTTGATGCAAGAAGTCCTACCAAGAGTCCCTGAAACTGCATCTCAATTACCCATAGAAGAAAATAATTAAAACAGTCATCATTCTTTTTTTCCCATCTAACTTTATTGGAAAAAAAATACATAAAAATAAAGCTTAATCAAAATATTATAACTTAAAACGTCTTCAAAAACAAAGCATACGCACTGGTTTCAAACAGAGAGTTCCACACTGTCACTTGTGAAATAAATATAGTATGTCAAGAATAGTAAGACTATGGCCAGCAATGCATATATAAGCCCATATAGAGAGCCAGTCAGAGCTCCTTCTGGGACAAGTCCCCACCATTCAGAAGGGCTTTTAGTGATATCTGGGGGAATTTCAGGGTGCATAGATTCTGTGTTCTCAGAGAAACAATGGAATACATGATGGTTTTGAGTAATTAAGATTTGGACAAAATATCTAGCATTCGGGAGTCCTAAGCTTCTGGGTGAAACAGAGAAGTTGGGACAAAATGATTAACACTAAACATCCAATTCCAAGGAAAATTGAGTAAGGAAGGGCTCAAAATGTCAGAAACAGCCTCTGATGTACTATGACTGCTCTGTTCATGGAACAAAGGAAAAGAACTAATTTAGGTGGTTGGCCATGTCAAAAAAGGCTAGCCCTTTATGCAGAAGTAGGAGAGACAAAAAAATGTGAACTTAATTATAGCTGCCATTTATTGACTATTTTCACTGTGCCTGGCAGTTTACATGTTTTACCTCACTTACTTCTCTTAACTACCTTAAAGTTGGGTGCTATTATTACCCCCTTTTTACAGCTGAAGAAATAAGACTCAGATTAAGCGATAGGACTAAGATACAAATCCACTTCTTTCTATTGTGTTTTCTCTACTCTTGATTGTTAAGTTGAACTGACACCCAGCTTAGAAGCAGTGAGTATAAAGGAAGATGCTGGACAGTGAGGAGAACTGGAGTGTAGCTGTGGTCTTGTGAGGAAGGGGGTGGCAGGGCAAAGAGGCTGTGCAGGGGCAGTCCCTAAACAGTTGATTGCTGCGTCCAGCAAGAGGTAAATCCTGCCACGTCCAGCGCAGCCCTGGAAAATAATCCTGAGTGGGAACGGTGGGAAATTGAGAAAAGAAAGACAGAAACTTGGGATCGGGAGGCCCACTATCCACTGATAATGGAGTAGAGAGTGATTTTATTTTTGCAAGTTGCTTTTATACAAGAGCATACATTTGCTGGCTAAAATGAGATTATCCCCACCTAACCTCCACATCCTACTATAATCATTTGCATTTCCGTAGGGTAACCCCCACCCTACACAGCCTGCTAAAATCATTTACATTTCAACACTCGCATTGTTCTTCGATCAGTTCCTACTTCCCATTCTTAGGAGGTTTCCTGCAGGTGAGACAACCCTTGGTTGGCCTCAGATTGCAAGGACCTTGTCAGCTTGCAACCTGCTCTCCACAGTTGATAATGCCCAGTGTTGCATGTCATGAGCATAAACACAGATGCTACATGAGCATAGACACAGGATGCTACCTGAGCATAAAAGAGGGCACCTAACCTGACCTAGAGCAAAGAAGAATGTCTCTGGAAGCCAGCCGGAGAGAGGATAAGGTGCCCCAAATGGAGGAAACAGCTGTGGCAGGTCTCAGAGGCAATAGAGATCATGGGGGCTGCAAGAATTTTGGTTCTGTCAGAGAGCAGAATGCAGGGGAGAGAGGAACCCAGGTCCCTGGGCTTGGTGATCTCTGCTTGACATTATCCCAGAGGCAATGGGGAGCCCCTGAAAAGCATTAAGCAGTGAAACTTTTTAAAAAGTATTTAAAGAACTTGAGTGCTGTAATTTTGGCTTGAGTGAGATGGATCTTAGTGTTACCCACATAGAGAGAGAACACAGGTGTGGTCTGTTAGTTTGAGGTGTAAGCTCTCCAGGTGATGTCGAGAGTGGAGTTAATCTTAACAGTCTCCTATTTTCCCACACAATGCCTTTCTGAAATTCTCATTAAATATGCAAGGGACCAATATTATTTTACTGTTTCTGGAAAATTTTGAAAAAGAAACCCCTAAACATATTTTGTGCTTAAGATATAATTTCAATTTTGTTCTTTCTCTTCTAGATTAAACAAAGTTAACTAGCTGAAGTCTAATTAACTCTTTTTTTGATGTCAATGACTTGCCTCTTGAGTCTGCTCAGTAATTCCCATGGCTTAACTCCATGAAAGTGATGAGATCTGCACTTCTCGTCATTAATATTATCACTATTATTTTCCAGTTTCCACTAACTTTCCCAAAATAATAAAGGCAAATAATGAAATTGGAGAATTTGGTGACTACCTCATAAGTTGCCTTCAGCTCTCAAGTAAATGGCTAGTTCTGGGAGGTCGTCCCAAGGTGCCTGTGAGTTGGGTGCTCTTTCATGTGTTACCATAAAGCAGCACCTGTACTTTCCCTGTGCTGTACTCCTCACACTTTTGCTATAACAGCTTGTTCACTTCATTTAAGATTATCTTTCTGTCAAAACAGGAACCCATTGCCTTCTTCTTGATTACATTCTCAAGACTTGGCAGAGTTCAGTCCATCTGGAATGAATGAATTACTCCATGAAGTACATATCATCATCCCCATTTCAAAGATTAAAAAACAAGCTTAGATAAGTTAATATTTGCTAATGATTAAATACTGGTGAATGGTTGGAATCAGGACTGAACCCAGTCTCTCGAACCTTGAAGTCAATCCTACAGCCCTACTAATTATCTCTGACTACCAGTGACTATTTTGATGAGGAATTTTTAACTAATTTTAACTTTAAAAGAAAAAATCCCACCAGTGAAAGGAATAGGCAGACATATTTGTGGCAAGTTCAGCTTCCCCTACTGAACACCTGTAGTGTTCATATGAGATAACGGTGAGGACACCTGAGAGTAGTCCCACTGAGTCTCTGCTCTGCAATGTGGCTCCACTGTTTCAATCTATGACCAAATGTTAAATAATATCACTGAGAAGTTGCAGTAGGTAGTATGTTCCACGTGCATGCCCTATAAGGGATTTGGGAACATAGTAATTCTCAAAATGTGCTCTGTGGCCCTGAGTCCAAGTGAATTAGAAAAAAAGAGTAGGAGGCCCCTCCCTCACCTGCTTCAGTCTTTGTTCCAATATGCTCTCCTTAGGGAGGCTGTCCCTGGACACCCCACTGGACCTTAGCATCCATTACTCCCTTCTCTGCTTTGTTCTCCTCCTTAGCACTTATCACTGTCTAGTTAATAATTCATTTTGCTGAAGATATGTTTTGTTTATTGTCAGTACTTCCCACTAGAATGTAAGTTCAACGAGGGCAGGGAAATGCATTTGTTTTCTTTGACATTTCTCCATTACCTGGAGCAGTACCTGAGACATAGGTCCTCAGTAAATATTTATTGACCGAGCTGTGTTTATCACACTATCAATGATATTTTGATATCACACTATCAAAGAGATAAGTAAAAGGTTATTGATAATAACAGCCTGGTGAGTGAGAAAATCTGTTGAATTTGATTTCAACTGATGTAACAGTGTCTCAGTCCATTTGGGCTGCTATAATAAAATACCATAGGCTGGGTGGCTTATAAACAACAGAAATTTATTTCTCACAATCTTGGAGGCTGAAAGTCCAAGATCAAGGCACTGGCAGATTTGGTATCTGGTGAGGGAAATTTCTGGTTCATAGACTGCCATCTTTTCTCTGTAACCTCACATGGCAGAAGGGAGAAGGGATATTTCTCAAGCCTCTTTTAAAAGGTCACTAATTCCATAAATCACCTTCTAAAGGGTTATGTTTCCTAATACTATCACCTTGAGGGGTAGGATTTCAACATATGAATCTTGAGAAGGGGCAAGGGACACAAACATTTCAACCATAGCACCCAGGAAGGGTGTTCTGACATACTGCCCAAGGCCTGTGAACAAAAAGCACGCTAATGGAGACCTTTGCCCAATTCTGATTGGCTGCTGGGTACCTGTGTACCCCTCCTATCTATACAGTCTATTCTGCTCGTTTTCCTGGTTTCCAAAGGGTGCCATAAAAAATTTCCATGAGAAAGTTAAAATAATATAATTTCAAATACTTAGAGGGCTAACACTATATTACTCCCACTTGGTTTCCTTTCCATTGGGTTAGGAACAATACTCCCTCAGATCTTCACTCTGCTTCACAGACACACACATGGAAAATTCCCCATTGATTATTGGGGATTATTTTATACAGAGTGTGCCACATGTTTGATGCTTTGCTACATCCTTCTCCTCTTCTCCTGAACTCATCATGCTTCTGGCAGCCACTGGGGTTAGGATTACAGGTAAAATAAAAATGTCTCCGAGCATGACAGAGAAGGAAAAAAATGAGGGGAAAAAAAAAAAAAAGACAAAGAATGAGGGCAGGGCAGACGTAGAGAAGAAAAAACAAAAATGATAAAGATTATGAGAACACAGGCAGCTTTGGCTGTTCAGAAGATGTGTGGGAGCAAAGGTAAAGACCAAGGTGGGAATACAGAGGGGCAGACCCTGATGCACCACTCACTGACACTTCTGTAATTTTTTTATATATGAAAATCATTTTCATTTCTATGATCTCATTTTGCATATCACAACCACTCCGGTGAATGGCACATTCTTTTTCTACTTTACTGATGAGAAAACCAAAGCATGAAAAGTTTTAGTGATTTTCTCAAGGTCACAAAATTCTAATTTGTTCCACATTCAAAATAGGCTTTTTGTATCACACAGCAAAATTCAGTAATTGCTTTTCTAGCATTTCAGTTTGTAAGCTAATACCATGTATAGTCTATCAGGCCACATACATACTTTCTTTTATTTTATACTTGGATCATATGAATATTTCAGTGTTTTTATTTAGCTACAACTTCTCTAAATTTTATTGCTCATGTTTAAGCATTTGACTAAAATATGGCATAACTGCTCCTCTTTTTAAGAAGTTCGAAATGTTTTTCATGGACGGAAATATGTCATGTGAATAAAGATGAAAGCAGCTTTGTTGTACTTCTCTTCTGGGAATCTTTCTAGAGATATTACTAAAGTCAAGAATAGGTCAGAAATGAAGAAAAGATAGGAACATAAAGAATAGCTTTCATGGAAAATTGACATAATTCTTTTTAAATTTACAATTTCCACCTGATGATAGATCCCCAGCCACGGTAGGATTTTGACGCAACTGTGATTGATGTCAGCAGGTCCAGACAGTGATATTTTCTTACAAATTTAATGAACATGTATAAAGCTGATTCAATGGGAGCAGCCCTGGATTAAATGGAGTCAGAAGATATAAAAGAAAGATGCAACCTATGAAGGGTTTTTTGACCAGCTAGTGATTGAAATTCCACTGAGATGAGTTGTTGCACACCCACGACATGTGAGTTTCTCTCAATGCCATCATGTCACGCCTGCCTTCCACAAACCCTGAGTGGAATGGTTTAGGGGATAGGGACTGTTTCTGTTGCAAGAAGAGGATATCTGGAGTGACCAGAAGGCTACCCCAACTTTGCACCCAGGCCTTCCATATCAAAGTAAAGAGCTCCTGTCACTAACCCAGACAGGAAACAGGTAGAGGATAATTGAGTCACAGCCTAAAGTTGGAACACAAGTCCAAGGTGCACATTCATGTTTTCTTCAATGGTACAAGAACTGAGAATGAGGACAAGAGTTGTGTGGGTTATAATGGGTTATGTTTCATAGAGAAGACAAAATATGAACATTTTAGTGTTTCTTTAACAAGTGAAGTGGTGCAGAAATATTTCTGAGGAGGAAACACCTTTTTCATAGAGAGTTTGCTTAACTAGTTAACTGAACTTTTCTTTCTGGGCTAAATGTAGTCACTTCTATTTTATATCCTGAATTGTCTCTCTCTCCTGGTGGAGACATGTGAGCACTGCCACAGGCCTGGAATGTCCCAAGAGGGTAAGAATAGCCCACAATGAGAGATGACTCCTGCTGTCTTCTGGTTACTGCAGTTGTCAGGAATGCTTTTCCTTAGAGGCAAACAGCTCCAGGACGTCTCAACTTGGAGACAGAAAAACTGACCTCTTGCTCCTGGGCTCAAATCTTTCCTTTTATATCTCCAGCTCTCACTTTTAAGTCTTTTGTAGCTAAGATACATTTATTCCTGCAAAGATTTCCCTCTGCCTTGGAGATCACAGGCTTTCAACAGTTCCAGCAGTGTTAAGACTGCGACATTCTGGAAGCATGGACCGTTTGGACTTGCTGGGGTTCCTCATCATTACATTAAATTGCAACATGACCATTGTGGGTGAGTATAGGAAACACCCGCAGAGCTCTTATTCTGTTTTTCATTTTCATAGGTTTGCCTGTCCTATCCCCAGGAGAAAGGCCTAAGTTCTGCTGGAGCAAAGAGAGCTATGGGTTCAAGATTCTTCTAATTGCTCCTCAGTTCCACCAACATTTAAGGAAATCTTGAGTGTGCATGTGTTTCTCTCACAGGGCCTCTTCACTCTGACATTCTGGTGCTGAATCTGAAGACTGAAGCAGATGAACGAGGTGGTGTTGTATAACTCTTCTCTGGCCACATTACCAGGAAAAGGAACAATACAGTAAACGTTAAAGAGAAATTAGTGTCTCAATTATGCTTTCTTCTTGTTCATCTATTTAGGGTGTAATCTTGAAGCTTAATTTGTAGAGATTAGCAATTTCTCTTGTGTGCTTTAAATCAAATCCCAATTTTAGTTTTTTCTTTTTTTTTTTTTTTTAATTTTTTAGGTGAGGCAACCTTTGGTAGACCTCATAGTTTGCAAGGAACTTGTCAGCTTATAATCCCCTTATTTTTTTATTTGTTTACGCCTACAGCACCAAGTTTAGTTACTTTTTTAACAAAGAAAATAATAAGGATTTCTGAGTTTAGTGCAGACAAGTCAAATGTTTTTAGAGGCATAAACGTCCTCGAAAAAGGGATTGAGAAAAGGGTTAAAATATGTCCACAAAGTCATTGATATTTCTCTAACTTGTTATTTTCTAGAATATAAACAAAATCATTTTGGTCTTAAAAGTTTGAGTCAATGACTTTATTATGTAATGATATATTTTAACTGCCTTCATTTATAATAAAGTTTTATTTTTCTGTTTTCAGGTGATGTTTTCTGTATCTTATCACAAAACAAAATATTAACAAATTATTTTGACCTAGTCTTAAATATGTTCCAAAATAGTTTGCTCATGACATGAAAAGAGGACTTTTGAAGTTATTTTGATTCCCTGGCTTGGTCATATTTATTCAGAATGAGTTGAAAAAAGACAAACCTCATTAATTCATAACAATTGAAATAGGGGAAAAAGAATTCTGAATTACTGAAAACTCTGAGAAATTGAAGGTTCGTAAAGATATCTGATTTCAAGAACCATAAAGAAACATTACATACAAACCCCATTATTAAATTAGGTCTTCCGGACCATTATCATAAAAAAAAAAGTGAACTTAACAGTTTTATCAGCTATACAGAGTTACAGGAATGTTCTTACATTCTTTTAAAAGCTTATTTTCCTAAGAAGAGTAAGATTTTTTTTGCTTATTAATTTGCTCAGCTCAACTTTCTTTCTAGATCTTTCAGTCCAGGAGACATTACCAAAGGTCTGAACCAGCAGTCAGAGTAAACATTTTTAGTATCTATCCTTCTTTAAAATCTGCTAATCTCAAAGCATTTCACAATGTGAACAAGTAGTTCACAATGTGTCTGACACATTGAAAATGCTCAATAAATATTTGTCAGTTGTGCTAACTAGCTGATACCGTTGCTGTTACTAAAATGCATGCTTATGGACTTCTCACTTCACTCTCAGCCCCAGTAAATACTTAAACACTATTGTTAGGAGGAAGTATGTTTGGATGATGGTGACGATGCCCGTCCTCCTCCTCTTTTTCAGGGAAGATCTGGCTTATCTTCATGATCTTGCTGAGGATGGTGGTGATTCTCGTGGCCGGGTCCCCTGTCTACCAGGACGAGCAGGAGAGGTTTGTGTGCAACACTCTACAGCCAGGGTGCGCCAATGTCTGCTATGATATTTTCTCCCCTGTGTCCCACCTTCGCTTCTGGCTGGTCCAAAGCATTTCTGTCCTCCTCCCTTCTGCGGTTTTCAGTGTCTATGTGCTGCACAAAGGATCCGAGCTCGTCGCCCGGGAACCTTTTGAGCCAGATGGCTGTCCCGGGTGCCAGGACCACGCTGACTCGAGCCCTGGGGATAATCGCTGCCTGCTGCCCTGCAGAGAAGGGCGCAGCCTGTTGGTGCCAGATTTCTCCTCAGGCTACATCGTGCACCTCTGTCTGAGGACCCTGATAGAGGCAGCTTTCGGGGCCTTGCATTACCTCCTCTTCGGATTCTCGGTCCCTAACAGGTTCTTCTGCACCCACTCTCCCTGCTCTGGCGCGGTGGACTGCTACGTCTCTCGGCCCACGGAGAAATCAATCCTGATGCTCTTCCTCTGGGCGCTCAGCGCATTCTCGATGCTGCTCAGCGTGGCGGACCTACTCTGCAGCGCGCGCAGGAGGACGCTCGTGGGACCCGGCAGCGCAGCGAGGAGGGCGGATCCCGCGGCTCCCACAGCGCGGTGGGAGGAAAGGGCGGCGCTCGCGCACCCTGGCAGGTGGACCGGAGGGCAAGGTGCCCACAGCCCCAGTGGTCAGTCTGCTGTGTCCCGGCAGATAGAGCTTCAAGATGAGGACGAGAGTGAGGGGCTGTCTTCAGCCAGCGACAAGCTGCCTAGGGCTCGCACAAAGCCTAGGGGCAGGCCCCTCAGAGGGGACCCCCAGGACCCCAGCAGCGAGCATTCCTTAACATTCTGCAGTCAGTCGGCCCGGCACTCTCCGTCCAGTCCGCGGCAGCCCCATGCCGGGCCGGCGGGCACTGGGAGCGCCCCGCTCCTGGGGACCAGAAGGTCCGAATGGGTGTGAGGAGGGCGTCCAGGCAGTGCAGCGACCGACGCTTCAGTACTGGCGCCACCATTCTGTCCAAAAAGAGACGCGGGGCCGAAGAAGATGAAGCATCACCTTGACATGTGGGAAATTTTATCTCCACAATGTTCCTAGAGAATATTAAATGTTCTCTTACATTATTAGGCTCATTTACTGTTTTAATGTTTTCTGGCGAATTATTATGATTTTTTTTTGGTTTCTTTGTTTTTCTACTTTGATAAAAGAGGCATTTTCTGCATGTCATCGATAGAGAGATATTAGTCTAACTTCTCGAAACCCCTTTAATAAAATTAATGCTGATTGCATTGTGATCTTCCACTTTATACTTCATTGTGTTATAGGAGAAATGACGAATGCAGAAAATATGGCTAGTAAATAATTGGGGCCTTTGGGGGCATCTTCTGTGGTTATTGCATGTGGGTAGAAGGTGCACAGGATGTGGAGTGGGTCCTGGCTTGCTTGGTTGTTCCTGTGTGTGTCTCTGAGTGGCTGTCCTTACTGAGTAGAGGCAGAACTTGTGCTGTTGATGAGTGGCTGCAGAGTTGTCCCATGTTTTCTAGGCTGGGTTTTGTCTGTGTCCTTTAGAGAGTTGTACAATTCAGGTTGTCCTGAGAGTCTTCATGTTTCAGTGGAACAGATGAGAAACACTGGGAGTATTGAGGCTTCACAGTTTGTGCTCCTGCTTTCTGTGCATAAACTAGAAACAGCTGCCTCTGCTTGTGGTACGGGCTGCCTATAAGCGCCTCTCTGCACTTTTCTGCATTGCTCTGGTTTGTGTGACTCTGTTACAGCTTCAATGCTGCCTTTAACTGCCTGATAGGAGGATGCTTTGTAGTAGAAAGAGCTACTATGGGACAGGATAAACCTGCAAACTTTCATCAAGAGAGGAGGAAGAACCATCTGGTATACTTTCAGAATTTACAAATATAAATATCCTCTGGTCCCCAAACACAAAATGGTCAAGGAAGAGGAACTGCCTTCGCCCATTCAAATAATAAAAAAAGATGAACAAATGAACTCATGAAACCAATGGAAACTTTTAATCGTTCTAAAGAAAACTTTGACAGTGAAATATCTACCAGGATTGAGAATAACATCCTACTTGATATATCTGCAGGATGTCAAAGCAATTGGTTAAAAATTAAAATAATCATTCAAAATTGGTTTAGACATAAAGTTATTTGAATGATTGTACCTATATTTAACATATACAGTCTCTCTCTCTCTCTCTTTCTCCCCCCCCCCTCAATTCATTGAAACCGTAAGCCATAACTCAGATCTTTTTCTTCAGCACTTGGATCAATGTCTGCATATAGCAAGTGCTCAGTACATGTGATTTTTAAGTCTGATATTCCCAAACTATTCAGGAGCAAATCTGCTCTTATCCCTTTCAGCATGCAATTATGGTGGGCTTCTCAAGGTTGGGCATAGTCTTAAGAGATATAAGGATTCTCTGAGGCTTCATTACTAGTTCAAAAGTAAGCTCCACAGTCCCCTCAAGCACCCCCAGTATTAGCATTGATAATATTGAGTAATGGAATCAACTCGGTATTGATGATGTGTGCTCATGCAGGATGCCCAGATAATAGCTGGGAAAAAAAGGTGGCAATGCTGAGCTGGGGTTTCCTTTCGGCCATGCCCCCAGTGAGAACTAGGCAGATCCATCCTTCTCCTACTGGAGTTCATGCTCAAGTTTAGGTTTATAAACAAGTGTGATTTTATTTGGATGGCATTGGGAAGGCTGCTTTGGCTTCTCTGCTGATATCCACAATCTCACTATCAGAGAGTCAGAGCTTTTGAGTTTGTTCCTTGGAAAAATGTTCATACTATTCAGAGCAATGGGTACTTAGAGGGAAGCAGAGGGATAAGTTCACTGTTACTTAGAAGGTCATTTCATTCCTCTGGGCCTAATTTTCCTTCTCTGAGTGACAAAGTACCCAGACTAGTTGATTCCTTAATACTCTACAAGTTTAGGAATCCACCAATGAGATGTGCAACTGTCAGTCATTTTAACCTAATAGGGTTAATTTATTAGGTCCTTCCAGCCTACTAACTGCCTAAGCACAGGTTTTGATAAGATGAACGTGGTCAAAACAAAAGAGGCCTACATGTCCTGGGAAGAGCTGCATGGGAAAGTGATGGGGAAACCATGAGGGGACTCTGAAGACAATTCACTGACTTCACACTCTATTGAGTGATGGCAGAGGGCTTAGGGGACAGAACTGATGTGATGTAGTCCTGTGAGGAACAAGCTTGCAGATGAGGCTTTGAGTGTTCTAAAATCTGGTTGGCTGTGTTAGTTTAACTGTGAATGCATTGTCAGAACATGAAGAGGAAGGCAACCCTTTCTCTTCTCTTTGCTCTCATGCAAGACACTGCAAATCTCCCCCAGTTTTGTAGCTATTCAGAAAAACCTGTGGCTATCAATTTTCTTTTTCAAGATTTTAATTTGCTTCTATGTCTCTTTGACACACTGGATAAATGAAAAATGGTTGACGGGTTTGTACCCATACTCCAGAGAGTTACTGGATTGTCATTGCCTAAGTCGGAGATAGTGGCAAGTTAAGGTAATTATAGCTACTGTAACATGAAAATGCCAACCTTAGCCACTTAACAGAAGTTTCATAAAATGCAAAGTGAGTGTTCCTGATTGATGGGCAGATTTCCTCTGGGCAGTGACTCAGGGATCCTTTCCTCATCTTCCACTGATGGGGCCAAGATTGCTGTGTCAGGGGCAAAGCCAGTGCCATAGGTCAGACCTGGAGAGGACACCAGCATACCTGGCCACATTCTCCTTCAAAAAGTCAGTCTCGGCTGCTCCAGGACCTGTTAAAGGCAGCCTAATTACGTGCCCAGAAAGAAGGAGGAAAAATTTGGCCAACAACTAGCCAGTGTTTGCCTTGGGCAGCAACTATTTTCTGGGCACCTGACCCATAAGAGGCATTTAATAGATCTTTAGTGGCCAACGCACTAGTCTCAGAGGAGGGAAAGCTAAGCAAATATGTTAGCTTAGGTCCTTGGATCCATTGAGACTGGAGAGAAGGGAAAGGAGGTGACAGTTTGAAAAAAACTGCCTGAACTGAGCCTAGGATCCTCTTATACTCAGGGAGTGCCCTCTTAAATACAATCATTTCAAATAAGAAAGGATCTTAGTTGGTTTAAGTGTGTGTATGCATGTATCTTTGTTTCTCTCTTCAGTCTTTGCACAGTATGAAAAGTTCATTAGATACTGTTTAAGACTAACTTTCCAGGAACTTTAATTTAGAAACCTTCCCAGGTTAGTGTCCAGGTGGATCCTCAGGTGGTCCAACAGTGGTGGGAACCCACTGGTGGAATCCAAATGCTGAACCAATATGTACTGCAGCTGACTGCCTGCTGAGAGAAACACAAAAGATTATGAGAATCAATGAGATTATGATTGTGCTTCGCCAAGAAAAGTATTATTTACAGAATTAATAAATGCCTTTTTTTTTGTAGGATTTGCAATCTATTATGAGAACCTATTTCAAATTTTCTGACTGTAAATTTGGTTTTGGGCAAGAAATGATGAGGATGATGGTGCTTTGTAGATGAGGAGAGGGGCAGCTGGGCTTCTCAGGTACAGACTTGCCAAGTATCTCTTACAATGGAAATGCCTGCCACCCGTATCTTCAGTGTTCTGAACCCTCCAGGGACTGGGTTAGCAGCAGAGTCTGTAAATCCTGTTGGTTCTATTTTGGTTATGCTGTGGGATCAATGCTTCCTAAAAATGAAATAGATGTCTCTCCCCTATTGAAATATATGTATACATATATATTTTTTTTTCTCTCCTGTCAGTCATAGAGCCAATCTCTTCCTCTGTGCTGAGATCTAAATGAGATATATAAATGACAGAAAGTAGAGCCGAAAGAAGTGACTAAATTTTCTCATAAGCTGAAATCAGGTGAAATGAATTTCATGGAGAATTCAGGAAATTATAAGTCAAATGCAAAAACTAGATGTTAGTAACAAGAGTTCCCTTTTTCCCCAGACAGGTGTTGTAGAGAAATACACGATATGTTTATTTATTTTTGTTTTTTTAATTTTTATTTTTTTAAATTAAAATTATTTGGGTGATATGGGTTAATAAAATCATATAGATTTTAAGTGTACAATTCAATAATACGTCATATGTGTATTGTATTGTGTGTTCACCACCCAAAATTAAATTTCCTTTCGTCACCATATATTTGATCCCCTTTATCCTTATCTACCTTCTTCTTTCTCCGTTTCCTCTGGTAACCACTAATCCTCTGTCAGTGTCCACAGGTCTCTATTTGTCATGTTTGTTGCTTTCAGTTTTTTATCTACCATATAAGTGAAATTATATGGTTCTCAATTTTTTCTATCTGATTTATTTTGCTTAGCATGATAATCTCAAGATTCATCCTTGTTGTCGCATATGGCAGTATTTCATCTTTTCTTATGACTGAGTAATATTCCATTATATATATATATATATCTCACATATTTTTTATGCCATTATCTATTGAAGGATACTTCAGTTGTTTTCATGTCTTGACCATTGTAAATGCTGCTATAAACATTGGGGTGCATGTATCTTTGGAAATAAAAGTTTTCAAATTTTTTGGGTATCCAGAAAAGAGATTGATGGGTCATATGGTAGTTCTAGTCTTATTTTTTTGAGGAACTTCCTTACTGTTTTCCATAGTGGTCGTATCAATTTACATTTCTACCAGCAGTGTATGAAAGTTCCTTTTTCTCCACCACCTCTTCAACATTTGTTATTGTAAGGTGGTATCTCATTGTGGTTTTGAGTTACATTTTCCTAATAGCTAGCAAAGTTGAGTACATTTTCATATGTCTGTTGGCCATTTGTATGTCTTCTTGAGTCTGTTCAGGTTCTTTGCCCATTTTTTATTGGATTTTTTTTTTTTATTGTTGACTTGTGTGAGTTCTGTGTATATTTTGGATACTAGGCCCTTATAAAATAGTAAGCGATTGTACAGAATGTGCTTACGTGGCCATGACGTTGATTGAACATTTACTTCTGTGACCATCTTTACACCAAAAGACTCCCCTGTTCATCACCTGTGTAACACTTGGTGGTTCTCTCCCTTTAACCCTACCTGCCCCTTCCTCTAGAGTGGCTTCTTGGTCTTCACACTGCCCTGTAAGTGTTTTATCAATAGGCTGAGAAATAAGATATCAAATCAATGAAGCTAAATCAATTTTTACTGAGGCTCAGTTCTGCACCTAGCATGTCATCTCTTGCTTCTGTTTCTTTCTATAAAGCTAAAAAAACCCCCAACATATTACATGAGAGGCCAGCAAACTAGTGGGAGAAGTTCTAGTGCAAAGTCATTGTTCCAGTGCCACTGTTCAAACAATTCTAATTTCTATGAACTTTACTTTTCTCAGTGCTATAATGGGCATAGGACTGCCTTACTGGGTGGGCTTGCTGGGAATTTCAGATGGGATAATGGACATGTCCAAACATTTGCACAAGAAGGAAAATATCCATAGACTTAAGAATGCTCCAGCCTTCATCTTCATCCTTTCTGACCAGCAGAGGCCTCTTTGGACCATATTTAGGATGCAATATCTATAAGCATCGAAACGTTAATTTATTTCTGGTGGTATTTCTTGACTATTTTCATTCTCCTCTTTTCTTGCTTATCTCTGTCCCCAAAAAGAAGGATTTAAGAACTCTCAGTAGCAGATCTAGGAATTGTATTAGGTTGCTTTAGATGACAGAAAGTATGAGAAATTAGGGATAATGGAGAAATCATGGGCAATCTGGCCTCATGGGAAGGAGGTAATTTAACAAGACAAGAATTCATCTTCTTTTGGTTGTGTTGCAGCCCCTTATTTCTAATTTTTATTTTTGCTCACAAGTGTCTGATCTTGTCCTATCCTATGGCTTTTTACATGATCATGCTGCAACTGCAAAGGTTTTTCTCAAGATGAAGATTTGTAATAAAAGATGATAGCTGAGACAGACAATGGTGGTACTGGGTAGATACCGCAAACCTTAGGGTGTGACTGCTTAGGAAGCTATCTAGTGGTGCCAGGCAAACACAAATATTCTCTCTTCCTTCATTTGAGATTCCTTCTTTTAGCTGTTTACTAAATAGCTACAAAAATTCCCTTTTAGCTGTACCATATTAGATAAGGTATTTGCAAAGCTGCATGAAGTTTCCCCCGCTTCATTTAAGAAATAATGTGTTATTTTATGTTTAATATTTTTTTTCTCCTGGTCTTGTGCTTTAGAAAGTTAAAGTGCCTTTGATCTCAAAAATAGTACTTGGGAGGCAATTAAATATCTATAAATTGGCCTTTCTTACCTGGGATATTTGATTTGAAAAAAGCCTCAGGCATAATTAAAGTTGATACTAAGTATCTAGTGCCATTTCTTTCAGAAATGAAAATTGAGTAATTTTATAGAAATGATTTGTGAGATTGGCTGTTAGAAGGAAATAAAGCCTTATACTAAAGTAAGTTCATCAAATTTTGTCATGTGCCCAAAGTAGTTCTTTGGAGATAACTTAAGACTTGTACTCCAGGGGCAAAGAAATATTTCTATTCTCTCACTAGCTTAAGTCTCTGAGCACATTAGTGTTTTTTTGTGTATCTTCATGTACTCATTTATTTAAAAAAAAAATTTACCTTTTTACCCAAGAACATGATATTTATTGTCAGAGTGAATCAAGGGGATTTTACCCTTTTAGGGGTAAGCTAAGTTTAAATATTGACAATTACTCATTATGTTCATGTATTTATTGAGCATCTTTTATATGTCTGGTACTTACACAAGGCATGGGACAAGTTACAAGAGAAAGATAAAGCGAGATCATCCATGTGTTTGAAGATCTCTTTTGATGAGAAATGGGGAGTAAATGAGGACAACATATACTTAAAAATTAAATTTCATGATTCAGATTTAAATATTTCTCCATAAAATTTCTGTTTTTTAAATAGGTAAACCACCATTGAACAGAACAGCAAAAGTTTTGCATAAAGCAAAAGAACTGGGCCACCTCCCTTTCTTAGGGGATGGAAGACAACAGGGCCTTTAGTGTCATCCTTCATCACCTTCTGTGATCCTTGGCTTCCTCCAGGTGCCTCTCCCTCAGGTACCTGCCTCCTCACTGCCCTGTCTGACCCTGGCTCCTAACCCACACTTCACCGCCCAGGAAGCCACTCCCCCCAGTACTGACCTCAGCATCGTGGAATCTTTGATCTGACAGGAACTTTAGTGATTCAAGTTTAACTAGTTCATGTTATATCTGAGGACTGAAATTTCAGGAAGGTAAGGTAACACATCTAAGATAATCTGGTTATTTGGGCCAAGCCTTCTCATTCCCAGTTGGTTTTGGCCCCTTCCATTGCCGCAGGATGCTTTTTTGAAGGTAGTTATCCAAAGTAACTGTTATCCAAAGTAACCCAATACAATTTGTTCACAAAGTTAATGTTCACAATAGTGTAAACTTTCTAAGAGCATTCACAAATTAACAGAGGGTTCAGGGTCCCCATAAAATGAATCTATTAAAGATAGTAATATCTGAGGCAAGGTAAGAGGCCTACTTTAGACCTATAGAAGAACAATGAAATTGGGGTTTGATTACAAATTAGAGGCAAACATTTTTTGAAGTTAAAAAATTATAATAGAAATGTAACAACACAGAAGTTTTACAATAATGTCCCTCTCCTCCCTCTATAGCACAACATCATAACATTTCCTTAGCTTCTTAGGTTTTAAAATTTATAATCATATTGTAATGGTTATAGTCTCCTTTCTGTACTTGCTAATAAATCATATACATTTTCCTGGCTCTCTACTCTTCATACCTTCCAATTTGAATGACTGTAGAATAATCTGTCAAGATGCTGAAAGGGATGGGGAGAAAGGTGATTAAATACACATGGAAATCACCTGGTGTCCCTGTGGCTGGAGGAAGAGGGCATTACTGAGTGCCTACTGAATGCCAAGAGCAAAGATCATGTCATTTGATCATCCCAGTAGCCCTGTGACTACTATTTTACAGATGAGGAAAGTGAGGCTCACTTCTGATTTTCTCAAGGTCACACAGTGGAGGAAACTGGGGTAGGAATTTAGATCTGACTCCAAAAACCCGTATTCTTTTCTCATACCCCACTGCTTCCAGTGAGCTTTTGGCTCATTATGGAGAAAAGTACTCCCTATGCCATAATCAAGTCTTGGCTGACTCAAGGCTTTTTAAACACTCCTTTTCTAGATCATGAATAGAGAGGGGGCATTTATAGTGAAAGAGGTACTATCTTTGTCAGTTGCTGATTTTTTAATCAGAAGAAGATTTTTTGCCTGCTTAATGAACTCATCTAGGTGTCTCTCTGATCAGACATGTAGATGTCTGTTTGCACCTGATACTTTATCAGATACCCAGAATCAGTCTGCTCTGGGTGTTAAATCACTTCAACCATATGTTTTTACACAACTTAAATAGCAAAAATGATGTAAAACAAAATTCAACAAGTCTTTAAAACAGAGGTGTGAAGTAGTATTTCTATAACTCTTGGAATTTTTTTTTTAATTGGGTGGGGCCCACCTATGGCTGATTTTTGAAATTATCCATCAAAAATTCAGCTCCTGATTTAAATATTCAAACCTGCATACCCTTTACAATCTAAATGCTTTGGGATAAGCTGCTCTCAGTATCAGTCAATTATACTTTGGTGAACATGACTAACTGATATGTTAGTAACACCATCTCTAAATGGGGCCAGCATAGGTCTAACAAAGACTCTTTTAAGTTTGACTCAGTCTAAGATAAAGGAGGACATGCAGCCTTTTTTTTTTGTGGTAGGATGAATGGGCTGTTGGAAAACTCAGCCCAGGACCTTGCCAATAACCCTGGGTGTATTTCTAACACCAATGCTTTCTGATAAATTGTTACTCATTAGGAACTGCTGGGTCATAAAGCATACTTTCTATGTTATATTTTTTTATACCTCACAGAAATTCTGGTACAGACAAGGCATGTACTCTGTTCTGTATTCCTTTCCTTGGAGTCTTGATGAGTTTGGTTAGCAAAGAGACAAATAATTAATTTCATTATAAGTAAAAGGATTCAGGATAGAACTTGGTACTTGAGAAGGAAATATGGAAGTTATCAAAGAAAGAGGTCTTGAGGGATCTCAAAGTTATATTTCACCTATTGCTCAAAATGGTTCTTGCCCCAAGCCCAGCAAGTTGGTTCTAGATAGGCCCTGGTCCAGTGGAGGATATTATTGGAGATTTTAGAGGCAAAATATAGGTCTGAAGAGTTACTTAAAATAGGAGGTAGAATGGCATCCAAGTTGTTTCAGTAACGTCTTGATTATGCTAGGGAAATAACACTATTGTTAATCCAAATGGACTTAACACCTTATGTTGTTAACTTGACACTTCCCATACAAGTTAATGAAGAGCTTACAGTAAAACTAAATCCATAACTTTAGAGGTCTAAAGAAGAGTTATTAACCTACTTTAGACTCATCTATCAAAAAAAAAAAAAAAAAATAGAGGTAACTTCAAATGGAATTAGAGCTGCCAGGCCAGAAGAACTGTACTATACATATTATGTCTCAAATCTTGGAATGTTAAAACAGGACAAAATAACCTTGGACTGGGCCTAAGCAACCTTGTTTCCCAAAGAACCATTTTCAAAGATAAGAAGGCAATTATCACAACTGGCCTGAAAATTAAAAACATTCTTTAACATTAACATCACTATGTGATGTTATCTGTACCAATAGAAATGCTTTCCTTTTATTGATGTAATTTTTCCCCTTCCCTCTCTCATAAACACCATCTGAATTAAGGATTCCCAAATTTCTATTCTTATTGATCTCAAACAAATGCTTGTTGTTGCTTTTCGTTTTGAAAGGCTTTTTATTTTTAAGTGAGCACACCCTTACTTTATTGAACTTGGAAACATCCGTGTTAGTATTGCACTAATCCTTCTTGAGTTGGCAAAATATAATTGTGTTGGAAAGTCATTAAATTCACCACATTCATCTTTTAATTAGACTAAACTTGGATTTAAAAGATTTGGTGCGATTTGGAAACATTTGATTTTTGGTCCCAGAGTACTAAATCCTTTGAGAATTTTGAAGTGCAAATATACAAATCATAATACAGTGTTAGGTTCTGTTAATCTTAAGAGTATATGAGTCATTTTAAACTTAGAGTATTTTAGACTTAGTCATTTCCTTTGTATGAAATCCAACTTTCCAGCATAAAAATCACAAAGTGTAATTTTTCCAGCATATAGAATTTCAAGTCTAAAATATGAAAACTGTATATGGATGTAATATCGCGAATGTGACTTTTGTTGCAACTCTGACTTAATTTTTTTTGCTTCATCTGTACTTGTCTTCTCATAAAGTTTCTTCTCTATTTTTTCTTTCTTCTATTCACTGCTTTAGCTTTACTTTAAGTTCATTTTCTCTACGGACCAGTTAGTTTCACATGAAGAAAATGTTTACAGCTAAATATGGTGTTCTGAATCTCCTCTCATATCATGGTAGTTAATGGATACAGTAAATGTAATTCTCTGTGCACAGTAAGTGCTTAACAAATATATGTTGAATGAATGGAATTTTAGAATGGCATAGTTAAAAAAAATTTAAGATAATAGAAATTTTCTCTTTTGAGAAAACATTGTTTTGAATTAACGAAGGGTTAAAGCAGCAATACTTAACTATTATAAATACTTTGGAAGTCACAAACATCTCACTGAGGAGTACAACATCTTTAATTTTCTTTTTTTTTTTTGGTAAATAGAGATTTAAAATATATTGTTTTTCTCTCTGTCATGTCATTTGTTTCTCAGAAGAACTGAGCGAGAATGGCAGAGCAATAATTATTATCCTCATTTCATGGATGATGAAAATCAAGTCCAGAAAAATTAATGAGAGTACAGGCAAATGAAAGTAGGGCAAGAACATAGAAATTCTGATCTTAGTCTAGTTTATATTGTATTTTACTTCACTATTTTCAGGGTGAAGGCAAATTTAACTATGATGTAGAGAGAAGACATGTGAATAAATTAGTGGGGAATTCTGGGAGTTATTAATGCCATTCAATAACATTTCCAGTTTTCTTTTTCTGAGCACATAGTAAGATTATTTCCCTGTACCCTTTAGGGTGCCATGTGGCCACCTGACTTGCTTCGGCCAATGATATATGTGGATATAGAACATATCATTTTCCAGATAGAAACTTTAAGAATCAGTTGATACATTCCTTCTGAAACAGTGCAGGGATCATGAAAGCACAGATCAAGGTAAAGCTTTTGCCACCCTGGATCTCTGAGTACCTAAGGTAAATAGAATCCTTTTGCTGACACATGCTGGATATGTATGAGTGATAAATTATTTTTTTGTTATGTTAAGCCACTAAAATTTTGGAGTTGTTTGTTATTGTAGCAGAACTTAAGTTATTTTGATTGATACAGAAATTAAGGAGCATAAATGGATAAATAATGTATGGATCAGTTAATAAGTGGATGAATGGTTAAATGAATGAATAAATGGATGAAAATAATCACTGGTGACTAGATGATGTCTAAGAGATAAACCTCTTCTTTTTGTACCAACATTCTAATGCATATTCAAATAAAATGCAAACAACTGGGTTCTAGAAGGATATTTATACTGAGGATGCACTTATATGTTCATTTCCACAAGCAAAATGTCTACAGATACATATTGTACTTCTAATCCCAGTGTGATAGGCAGAATAATGACCATGTCCCCAAGGTATCTATGTCCTCACCCCTGGAATTTGTGAATATGTTACCTTACATATATACTAAGTTAAGGATCTTGAGATGGGATTATCTCTTATCCTGAATTATCTGGGATGGCTTGATATAATCATGAGGGTCTTTTTAAGTAAAGAGGGAGGCAGATGAGTCACAGAAAAAGATGCAATATTAGAAACAGAGGTTGAAAATGTGGATGCCTCTAGAAGCTGGAAAAGGCGAGGAAACAGATTCTTCCTTAGCGCTTCCAGAAAGAATGTAGCTCTGCTGACATCTTGATTTTAGCCCAGTAAGATCCATTTTGGACCTTTGGCCTCCAGAACTATAAGATAAAAAAAAAATGTGTTATTTTAAGACACTAAGTTGTGGTAATTCATTACAGTAGCAATAAGAAACTAATACACCCAGTTACCTATTATTATAAGCAAAGCCTAGCTTGAGTAGGAAAGTCTTCTTTCATGCTACCATCATCGAAAGTTCCTAAAATAATTATTGACAGTAAAACTCTCATGGATTTTGCCTTTTCTGCCTTATAGTTCTCAAAGAAGTTGGTGTTGCATTACCAGATATTTTTCTGTTACTAGAATAAACCAGTTGTCCATGTACCACTTAAGAATTGTCACTTAGAAGAGTCACAGAACTGAGAGAGAATTCTGGATCTATGAATCCCTTTTGATGCTAAACCAGGTCCTGTGTCACCCCACTAGTCCTTCAGCTCCTAGGAAACAGGAGCATGTCTTATGTTACTTTGCATCTTCCTGTAGGTACTATCGCAGTGTTTTAGGTCCTGTACAGCATCATAATTTTGAAGGCCAATTGTGTGCTTGATATAAAGGTGAATAAGACAGTATCTTGATTCTCAAATAGTTCACAGTCCAGTAAGAGAGAGATAGACATGAACAAATGATGATATGATGTGGCCAGTGTAATAATTGAGAAGGATGAATTGAGAAGGTTCTGCTGTAAACCTGAGAGAGGAGCAAAAACTCAGTGTGAGGAGTCAGGGTAGGGGAACAATTCTCAGCCCTACCAAGTCAGGAGTTAAAATTTTGGCAGGATCTTTTTTTTTTTTAAATTTTATTTTATTAGTTTCAAGTATACGCTACATTGATTAGACATTTATATAGTTTATAAATCAATCCCTCTAATTGCTCTTTACCTTCTCTGACTCCACCTAGCCAATACATTAATGCTGACTGCATTTCCTATGCCGTGCTCCCCATCCCATTACCATCTATCAACTACTACTTTCTACTTCTCTAACCTTTCACCCCTTTCTCCCAGTCCCCCAACCTGCCTCCCCTCTGTCCGTCACCAGATTGTCCGCTATATTCATGTATTATGTTTCTGATTAGTTTCTTCTTTTTGTTTCTTAGATTCCACATATAAGTGAAATCATATGGTATTTATCTTTCTCTGTCTGACTTATTTCACTTAGCATAATAACCTCCAGGTCCATCCATGTCATTGCAAATGGTAGGATTTCATTTCTTTCAATGGCTCAGTAATAGACCATTATGTATATAACTTCTTTATCCAATCATCTGTTGATGGGCATTGCTTAAAAAAAGACCCCTGTCAAGGGATTTGTTAGTAGAGCAGGGTCTTCTCTGCAGGGCCAACATATTCAAGGCATGGTGTATGTGAAACAGTGAGAGGCTGAGTGGGGCTGAAATAGAAAGTGCTCAGGGAAGGTGGTGCAAGTCTCTGGCTTTATGCCTACATTTTCAAGTACAAAATGTGGGGTTGGATAAGGGGAACAATTCTCAGCCCTACCAAATCAGAACTTCTGAGGGGAAGGGGTGGTCCAGGCATCTGCACTTTATAAACAGATTCTACTGTACAATCAAGATCAAAAACACACACCTAGATGTGCTCATAGTTTCCTTCTAGAACTGAAATAACATTAATCTATAAAACAATACCTTTTGTTTGGTTCTAACAATCTCTTTTTAATACTGACTTTTATTTTAAGAATAATGCTTCTGAAAATAGAATTTTTACTAACTGACTGAATAAAGTCTGTGCAACCTTATGGTTTAAATAAATATTTTATGCTTCTTAAGAGTAGACAGATTTTAAGATAATATTTTTGGTTTCTAAGAGAAAATAAGTTAATTGCATAAATTGGTATTTATTAGCCAGGAAATAAGATAACATGGCCTCTCTGAAATTTGCTTTAGAGGTGGTATAATGCTCTGTCCCTGGGGTGGGAATACAGTCAACCTCCAAACCCATCTCTGCCTTGAGACTTATGATCCTACAGAGAGCCATGTTTACAGTGAAACATTAGGCTTTGTCCAATCTGGGCAGAAAAAAATATTGAACTTTATATAGGCAGGTGTGTCATATGAAGTAAGGAGTATTATTAGGAAGGGCCAGCAAACTCTTCAACTTCCCAAATCCACTAGCATGCAAGGGCTCTGCTATTTATGCCTTTTGAAAATGACCTGTTTGTTTTATTTAATGCCACTGTCAGCTTCCCATTTTTCTTTCAAAGTGTACATGGTGAAGAAAGCATAGGCAAAAAGCTTCATGAAATTAGTTTGGCAATGATTTTTAGATATAACACCAAAAGCACAGACAACAAAATCAAATATAACAAGTGGGACTAAATCATTATTAAGATGTACTTTTGTACATCACAAGATACGACCAATAAGAGTGTAAAGGAACCCTATGAAATGGGAGAAAATATTTGCAAATCTTATCTGATAAAAGGTTAACAGCAAGAATATATAAAGAACTCCTACAACTCAACAACAAAAAATCAAATAACCTGACTAAAAAAACGGGCAAAGTGTCTATTGTCATACCACCCTGAACCTGCCTAACCTCAGAAACTAAGCAGGATTGGGCCTGGTTAGTACTTGGATGGGAGATCACCTGGGAATACTGGGTGCTATAGGCTTAAAAAAAAATCCATATACATATATATATATAATATATATAGATATAGATATAGATATATATAGGCAAATGACTTGAGTAGATATTTCCCCAAAGATGATGTGTAAATGGTGGTCAACAAGCATATGAAAAGATGCTTGACATCAGTAATCATCAGAGAAATGCAAATTAAAATCACAATGAGATAGATATTACATACCCATTAGGATGGCTACTACAAAAAAAAAAAAAAAAATCCAGAAAATAAAAATGATGGCGAGAATGTAGAGAAATCAGAAAGTTTTGTGCAATTTTGGTGAAATTGTAAATGGTGCAACCGCTATATAAAACTATGGAAATTCTTTAAAAAATTAAAAATAGAACTACCAACAATCCCATTTCTGGATATATATTAAAAGTAATTGAAAACAGAGTCTCAACAAGACCCTGTTTACACACCATGTTCATAACAACATTATTCACCGTAGCTAAGAGGTGGAAGAAACCCACTTCTTTGGTAGATAAATGAATAAATAAAATGTGGTATATATATCTACTAGAGTATTATTCAACCTTCAAAAAGGAGGAAATTTTGTTACATGCTTACGACATGGATGAACATTGAGGACATTATCTTAAATAAAATAAACCAGTCATAAAAAGACAAATACTGGATGATTCCACTTATATGAGGTACCTAGAGTAGTCAAATTTATAGAAACAGAAAGAATGGTGGTTACCAGGAACTAGGAGGAGGGGAAAATGGGAGTTGTTTAGTCTGCAGAATTTCAGTTTTGCAAGATGAAAAAGTTATGGAAATCTGTTTCACAACAATGTGAATATACTTAACACTACAAAAATGCACATTTAAAAACTGGTTAACATGGTAAAGTTTATGTTACATGTTTTTTATCACAATGAAAAATAAACAAAAGAAAAAATGCACGTGGAAACATCTCTACAATAAAACAAGCTCTTTAATGATAGTAGCTGACTCTTACTGCTCCCAGGCAGGTGCCATTCAACGCATTTTATCCGTATTAGAATTTAAACCTTGCAACAACTCCTATGAAGTAGGCACTATTCTTGTTTCCATTTTATGGAGGAGGAAACTGAGGAAGACAGGCTGAGTCATTTGCCAAAGATCATATATGAGTGATCTTATGCCTGGGAGTCAGGCCCTGGGGTCCAGAGTCATTGTTCTTAACGTCTCAGTTTTACTGGCTTTCTGCAGCTTACTGAAGTTCTCTGAGTTAATCAGGTAAAAATGGTGTTCATTATAAGGTATTTTCTGGAATGATTAAATTGAATTATTAGCTTCTTTTTGGTTCCCATTAAATATAGTCAAGAAGTACTCTTTAATGGTATTAAGCAAAGCTTGTATCCCTTTCATGGGTTTGACTTTCTGCTTAGACTTTTTCTTACAGAATTACAGTAAGGTGTACCAGTTAAGATCTAAAATTGAACTTGTTACGTAGACTCAGGAAAACCTCAGAGTTTACTAGTGGAAGTGCATCTCACTTTCTGGGTCTTCTTTCAGAGTACTCAAACAAAGAGTAGATTTCTGTATTGAATAAATCCTAAATGTATTCTAAAACTTGAGCAAGTTCTAGCATTAGGTAAGATAGTATCAAGTTCCTTTGAAAGATATACATACTGACATATATTCAGGATCCCAGCAGATCTGCTTCCTGGACAATAGAACAGACCACCTGGTCTTGGAAAGTCATGCCCATAGCAAGTCACTACAGGATGAGCTTTCATTTCAAGCTGAGTTGGTTTCAGTAAATAAACATTTACTAAACAAAAAGAGAACATTTTTAATATCTTTACTATTTAATACATCAACATTATTGGTTTGTCTTAGGTTCATAGGTTGGATCTACTTTCTAGTTTAATAGAATAGTACCCTGTGTACCCAGTTCTTTGTTATTTCTTTGCAAGTGAAAGAAAAAGCAGAGTTATCCAAAACTGCTCTGTGTAGTGAGATCTTCATTTCAAAATAACAAAGCATGAATTTTTCCATTTGGACCAGATGAGGGCACTCCTGTCCTCTCCCAAATATTTACTTAAGGTGACAAAAAGAAAAAATATATCACTTTCATTTAAATCAGTCAAGTTGGATGACAATAGCTAGTTTGCTTAATTAATTTTTATTTGTATTATTGTTTTATTTTAGATCATAACACCACCTTCAATTACATGCACTGGTTTTCAGTTTTGGCTACACATGAGAATCATCACATGCAGTAGTTTTAGAAAACTTTGAATCCTCAGACTCCATCCCCAGAAATTCTGTCAATTGGTCTGGGGTGCTGCCAGGGCATTGGTATTTTTAAGAATCACCTCAAGTGCTTATGCATAGGCAGGAGTGAGAACTACTGCCAGGATGTTAGTTAATTAGAAATGATTCGTGAGGGGATAAACACTGAATATTGTTTTTCTAATTTAAACTAGTGTATGGTTCACCTGAGTGTTTAAGGTGCTATAAATAAGTACTCTGTGAATAATGGTTCTACCCAAAGCTTGGAAAGCCATTAAAACTTGGTCATTCAGTTAAAATTTATCTTAATTTTGCTCTTTCCCTGGGTAGTTCTCATTTACTTCCATCTTTCTCTGGCCACCATTTCCCCTTTTCAGGTACCACCCATTTCCTCAGGTCATTTCCTAAGACCTATGGTGTAAATCAGTGAAGCTAATGTCCTTTTGGGTCTGTTCTCTCATTCTAAAGATTTCTGTGATGCTCCCCTTGGATTCTGTAGGTACTGCATGCTGTGTTCTGCTCCCTGCCCTACCCTGGCTTCATTGCCCAGTAGCTCTGCTGTCCATCTTCCTCCCTAGCCATGGCCAGATGTTTCCACTTCTAGCCCCTCTCCCCAGTACAAACTCCAGCTATCAGCAACAGAGTCCTCTCATTCCTCCAGGTCGCTGTAGTTCCTCACTAAGCTACTAGACAGACTCTGAATCCTTGGGCCTTTTGAATCAACTAAAAAAATGTTGGCTATGCCAGTGACTATATTTCTGCAAGTGCAGGCAGCATAGAGTAAGGAAACTGGCCCAAGCCAGCCACAGGCCTGAGAGGTAAAGCTTTCCAGAGTTATGCTGGCAGCTTCTGAGACTGTGTGTTCGAATGTTCCTGTGTAGGTCACCACCAACTATGGGGAAATCTGTATTCTGGTGTGATTCTGGAACTAGGTAGACACAGCCCTGGTCAGTTGAGATTCAGGGACAAATGCACATAGTGGTGGCTGAAGGGATTTACACAGACAGCAAGGAAGCTGGGAAAGGCAGAAGTATGAGTTACAAGTAGGATTAGTGGTTTCCAAGCCCCGCCCTGCCCTGCCCCTGACCATATGACCTTTG
Source organism: Pteropus vampyrus (assembly GCF_000151845.1). NCBI lineage: Eukaryota > Metazoa > Chordata > Mammalia > Chiroptera > Pteropodidae > Pteropus > Pteropus vampyrus. The sequence goes on from NW_011889262.1 coordinate 464,906, forward strand.
GCAAATCCAGTCCTCTTTGGCCTTCAGTGTAGGGCTAACCTGCGTGTGCTAAACACTTGGTGATCTCGTTAAAATACAACTTCTAATACAGTGAGCAAGACCTGAGAACCTACATTTCCATCATACTCCTAGGTCTTGCCTCTGCTACTTGTCTATGGAGTAACAAGATTCTCGATGCCCCCTGGGATCTCTGTCTTTAAAATTCCATGACTGTGGTAGGTGACTTCTAAGATCTTTAGTCTGCATCCCCTTGACCAGTGCTTCCTCCTTTCCTCCCATCTCCACCAGCCATCTGACCTCAGGAGCAAGAAGTCTTCATCCGTGGCCTCCATGAGGCTGCCTCTTTTCCACACACACTGGTTAAAGGCTTTGTCTTCCTACGCTGCTGTGCTATGGAAATCTTCCTCTCACAGGGCTCAAGTATTCCACAGCAGATGCTTCCCCTCTCTTCCCTTTGGCTGACCTCAATTCAAAGCAGTTTCTCTTCCTCAGTGTGTTTCCACAAACACCTGGCTAGACAATTGAGGAACAGCCTGCATCCCACCGACCCAAAAGCATTCACATGTAGCACTTGTGAGTGCCTTTTGGACTCAGCAGATGGACTTCTATGTGAGAAATTGTAAAGTAATAATAAGCAAGCAACTACATGCCCCCTCAGACCCATGATTCATTCTTTCCTCATTCAAAGGTGTGGTGGATCTTTGGTAAGCAGCCTATTCTTTAAATAAAAGTAACTCAGAATATATATATATTTTTAAATATAGACCTTTGAATTTCAGTACAGCCTAATTATATTTTTAGCATAATGCTTACATCCAAGATTTAATTCAGTTAAGGTCTGGTGGGACCTCAAACTGATGAAGTTTGGGGATTCTCTTCTTGAAAGAATCAAAGAATTCAAACTTATGAATACCAATGTTTGCAGGCCCTCTGGATGTTGTCTGTATGTGGGACAAGATCAGCACTGTGGGGCTCAGTATTTTTAAATGAATTGAATGAAAGAAACTGTCCGTTCCGCGGTTATGAAACCTTGTGATACCACAGGGTGGCAGTAAAGCACCAAGTGCGGAAAGCGGATCGCTACACTCGTGATTTGTTTGAAGAGTTTCAACGGAATGTTTGCTCCTATACTTTAAATTGCATCTTGTGCTCTGCAACTGCTTTTGTCTCTTTGTGTGATTTTTTTCTTTTGGCAAGATAATCTGGTTTCCGGCCCCCAAACTCTGAAGGATTTACGGAAACCTGCAACGCCTGAACACTGGTTAAAATGTAATGGTGAATTCATTCCTTAAACTTCTTATACACCTTTCCCCCTTAACTTTTATGGTACTTTTAAATTGCATTTATTATAAAGCAAAAAAAAAAAAAAAAGTGTTTCGCATAACTTTTCCTGCATGTAATTTTAATAAGCTTTGGCTTTACTAATGGTTTTAACCATATTAGACTTTATATTCATCTTCTAGTACACAGTAACCACACCCCCTTCTCATCCCCATATTTGACAAGATTTTCAAAAACTCACACTTGTTCCATATAGTAATTAAGGACACACATGTATATAGCAGAGAGGGTGTTCTGGCAAGGGATCCATTCATTTATGTAATGCAAATGGTTAAATATGCTTCCTCCCTTTTCTCATCCCCAAATTAATTTTTAATTCTATTAATAAATATAATTTGAGTATTGGCAACTTTGAAATTCAAGGTTTAGCTTTAAAGTCAAAGAACCAGCACTTGTGTTTTAATATCTCTAAAATCAGTCTCTAGTGATTATAGGTGCAGATATTTTTACTGAGAGCTGTCCCCAGAATGTCAATAGAGTTTTCTGTTTATTAAGTTTGGTTATATTAAGTATACTTATAGCCATTTTATAAAAGTTTGGCATTTTACAAGGATATACCGAATAACTTAACAGAGGGGGGAAAAAAGCTTCGAAGCTACATTAGAAAAGCTATATGCTGACTAGTGACTTTTAGCTCTCTGAATCCCACATATGTAGTAAAGAATCCTACTTCATAACTGAAAGTGTAAAGTCTATGGCTTGTTTAGGTGTACTACAGTCACCATGTAGGTTAGATGCAGGGCACTTACTGAAACCTAAGTTACAAAACCGTAATTCTTTAATAAAAAAACTTCTGGGAGGTGAAAATTTTATGGTGCTTCTTACTTTAAAAACAATCAACGTGATAGTTAAGGTGGGTGTTATTACTTAATTTCAACAGTCCAATTAATAACAAGAATGACTCTGGAAAGGATTTGCAAACTGTTTTACCTAGAAACTCTTCTTCACAGCCTCTTACATGAGAAAGATGGGCCAGGGAAGTAGTTTCCATCCTATTAATTAAAAAAAAAAAAAATTAAAGCACTGAATATTCTTATTTATAAGAGTAAAGGGAACAAACATCTTAGCTGGCTGCAGAAAACAAGTCCCCCCACCCCATCGTTTGCTGTCCCCATTATTAGCAGGGTAGTTGCCCATTTCTTATCTTGATTGACAGGTTAATAAGGGACCTGGGGCTATCTTTTCAGTATGAACACACAACCTTACCAATTACTTTTAAATTATTGCTAATCTGTCAGAAAATAACAAGCATGAGGAATAAAAATATCTAAAAAAAATAAAAAATAAAAACAAAACAAAATAAAAAACGACTGCTGATGAAGCTTTTACTTCCGGTGCTTTAAAAGCTTCAGTTCAGAAAACTTACCAGAATTTAGTCAATAGAATTTAGGCACCAATTTTTTTTTTTTTTTTAAGAAAAATTTGTAGTTTATAATAGTTCATTGGTTCAATTAGGAGCAAAAAAGAAGCGAGTTTTGTAATGCAATTGTCCAGCAAAGGAAAACGCTTTAAATTGGGGATTATGTGCGCAGACCACCTGTAGGGCATTCAGAGCTTTTTTATAATGCTTCAGCCCATGCCTAGCTGCCTGCAGGCTGGCTAACAATGCCAGGAAAAGCTGTTTAAAAGGCTGAGCGCACTTGTGCCTCTGGTCTTCACTAACTGTTACAAGTCTTCCTCTCCATCGCTCTCTCTCCTTTTTAGAGTAAAAGTCCCACATCCCTTTAATGGAAGAACTTTAAGGCTCCACGGTGGCCAATTGGTCTGCGCCAAGAGGAGCCGGGCAGCAGGGAAAGAAACTTCAGACTATACAGCACATTTGGAGAGGAGAAAAGATCAAAGTTTTTCAAACTCAAAAGACCAAGTTCCCTACAGATTAACCCTATTCATTTAGCTCCTCTTAAAGGAATGATGTGCTGGGCCACTGGGCAGACAGGTAAAAAGTTCAACAATTGCCAAAGCATTCTTCTGCTAATTCAACAGCCTTCTGCTCAAATAAATTAGCTTAGTCTTGACAGAGGAACAATAGCTTTTTCTCTAGTTAAAGAAGCACATTTGATATACACAAGCCTGGAAGGTTATTAAGATGTTAACCCGTTAGTTTAATCCATTGAAGACGCCTGCTCCACTATCAGAATGTCAAGTGACTTATACTGTAAAGTGTGATCGATAGTTTAAAACACTAATCTCTACACTTTAGCAGTGTATTCAGTCACCGGAAACCCAGGTGCTTTCTATGAGAAAGAAATAGATGTGGAGTTTTGAAGCTGTTAGTGATAGTATACAAGATAAATAACAAGGCCTGAGTGGAATTACTTCCTTGCAAAAGTTCCACTTACACTAAGGTGAGTACTGTTATCCATGGATCAAAAAAGAGCTACTATTAAAAACACCATATTTTTGGAAGGTGCAAAAACTCAGTTTTGATTTCAGTTCAACAATGATATTTACTTTGCTAATAATTTAAGAACTAGAGTTTAACAGGTCATTTCCTCCATGCCTAAGGTCAGTGTACAAAGAGTAAGAAACCAGAAAATGCCCATTTTCCCAGTAGGTCCTTAGCAAGCACTTTAAAGGTAACAGCTTAGAATTCTGAGGCAAGGGGTGAGGGCAATGTTTAAATCGTTTATCAAAAGTCATTTTATTGACAAAATAGAATAGTTATATTTGTTCTTACAGGCGTGGCCTCTAAACTTTTTACAAAAAAATGTACAGACTATGTATATCTTTAGATATGTACATATTTTACAATTTTTACAATTTAACAAATAATTATATAAATACATCCTCTAATGTAAGAAACCCGTATTTACTTGGGGTGTATAATTAAGACATTTCTTGTTTGTTTATTTAAGGCATTTGCCTGGTCATTAAGAATACCCAAACTGTGCAATCCTGTTAGGTCGCGACCATTCCTCCTCTACGATATGTAAGGAGTAAGAGTTTACGTAAGAGAAAAATAGGTTTCTCAGGTGAAATCTGTAGGTCTGGCTTCAAGCAAGGGCTCCAAACCTTGGGTTCTGGGAAACACTGGAGAGTCCACCCTCCTCTGCCAATAGAAATTAACGCCTGGCGGGAGGAGCTCCTCGCAAATCAATGGAGGAAAGGGGGATGGGTCTGGGAGCAGTCAATGCCAGGTACTTTGTTCTAAGAGAGTCATTTAAGTCCCAGCTAATGGATACCATTAAGAGTTCATTATCATGCTAATAGCAGTCAACAGGGTGAAGGGGTGGGAACCTCAGCCGTCTTTGTCCCTTCGCAGGCACTTGGCCTCCTCACACCCCCCATTCCTTCCGGTGCCTCCTCCCCTTCGCTCAGACCTGGGACAATGGCATTTGCTTTGGGTAAGACACAGAGCTGGCCGTGCCAGACCGCCACGTCAAACCCGTGCTGACGTCGCTGTAGAGTGAGCCCGCCCCTCCGCCCGGCCCACCGCACCCCCCAGACCCCCCACCCCCGCCGCCCCCCGGTCCGCCGGTGTCACCCGCACCCGCGCCGCCGCCCGCCGCGGCGCCCTTGCTGGCCCAGCAGCAGCGGGTGCACAGGGCCCTCCACGACTCGAGCGTCTTGCCTGACCAGACCCACACGCCTGAGGTGATGCCCACGACCAGGCACATGAAGTACTTGAGCATGAAGACTGCATAGTCAGGCCGGCGCGCCTGGTCCGGCTGCAGGTCCCGCAGGCAAGGGCAGTTGTGCGTGGCCTCCCAGCGCGGGCGGTTGTGCTGCTCGTAGAAGAGGCAGGCGACCACGACGGCGGCAGGCACTGTGTAGAGCACTGTGAAGAGGCCCAGGCGGATCATGAGCTTCTCCAACTTGTGCGTCTTGGTGGGGCCTCCCTGCTGCTTGATGACTGAGCGGATGCGAAAGAGCGACACGAAGCCAGCCAGCAGGAACATGGTGCCGATGAAGAGGTAGATGACCAGCGGCGCCAGCACGAAGCCGCGCAGGTTGTCGAGACTCTGGTTGCCCACGTAGCAGATGCCTGCCACCGGGTCTCCATCCACGGAGCTGAGCGCCAGCACGGCGATGGACTTGACACTGGGCACGAGCCACGCAGCCAGGTGGAAATATTGTGAGTAGCCAGCAATGGCTTCGTTGCCCCATTTCATGCCAGCCGCCAAGAACCACGTGAGCGATAGAATCACCCACCAGATGGAGCTGGCCATGCCAAAGAAGTAGACAAGCAGGAAGACCACGGTGCACAGAGCGGGGCCCGTGGTCTCGTAGCGCACGTGCTGCTCCACGGCACCCAGCTCCTC
>NW_011889262.1:471093-483584 GCF_000151845.1 Pteropus vampyrus
TGGCGGGCGGCCGTGGCCACTGCCGGAGGGCGGCTGTTCGCCGGGAGGTGGCGGCGGCAGGCGTCGCGGCTGGCTGGGAGCAGCCGTGGTGAGGTCCGTGCGGTTGTAGTCCATGCATAGCGTGTCGGGGTTGCCCTGTTCCGGCAGCCGGTCGCAGCGCATGCGGTCCGGCCAGGCGAAGCCGTACTGGCGCATGAGGGGCGCACATCCGGCCTTGGCGCGCTCGCACACTGAACGGCAGGGTGGCAGGGGCTTCTTGTAGTCCTCCAGGCAGATGGGAGTGTACATGCTGCACAGGAAGAACTTGAGGTCGGGCGAGCACTGGATCTCCACCAGCGGCCAGAACTGGTGCACCTCCAGGCCCGCCTCGTCCTGCGTGTCGTGGTTGAACTGGTTGGGCATATAGGTGTAGTTGTAGCCGATACCCTTGCACAGTGGCACGGTGATCTCTTGGCATGCCAACTCCTTGGTCGAGGCGGCCGCAGCGCCGCTGGAGCGCTGCAGCAGCGCCAAGGCGGCCAGCAACGAGGTCACTTCCAACAGGTAACCCCACTCCATGCTGCGTGCCCTCGCTTTCCAGGCAACGAGGGGGCGCCAGGGAATCCGGCGAAGGAGCCGGAGAAGGGGAGAACGGGTGCCCTATTGGTCTCTCTTGCTTCTCCTGGGAGAGGGTATGCCGATAACCAAGTCCCTCCTCGGGACACGTCCACACGGCGCGGTCCGCCGCACCTCCCTCCTGCCGCTCCGTGGAGCTGAAGGTGGCTGCAGGAGTGCGCCACAGTCCCCGAGAGTCTGCCTTGCCGAGATCAACCTTCGCAGAGCAGAGTGGCTGGCAGCCGGCTCATCATCCTTCACTTACTCTCGTTCTCTCCCGCGCGCCGGGCCACTTCTCCGCGCGGCGCCGGTGACTTGGCCCAGTGCAGAGGGCGGCGGCGCAGCAAGTTTCCTTTTGGGCCGCAGCGCGCAGTCAAGATGGCTGGGCCAGGCCGCTCCCGCTCCGGGTCAGCCCCTGCGGCCCCCTTTCGGCCCTTGGGAGCTCATGCTCGCTCCTGAAGCAGCGCTGCTGCTTCCAGAGCTGGGGACCTGCCTCTTTGAGGCCGCTGCCCTCTCTCCCCGGCGTTGGTCCGTGGGTCGGGTAAAAGTACGCGCCGCGCTCCAGCCAGCAATCAGCGAGGTCTCGCAGGCGGTCCCCTCCGCTCTAGACACGCAGAACCAAATCCAGACCGATAGGCGGAGCAGACACCTGAGCAGCGCGGCCCGTGCCCACGGCCACTTCCTCCTTGGCGGGAGCTGCGCCCTTCACCCAACTTCACGGCTGCGGCCCCGCTTGCCTCCCGGCCGGCTCATGAATATTTATACGGCACGGACTTGGTGTCCGCCCTCGGCAAGGCGCGCCAATCGCCAGGAACGGGGCGGAGTCTCTGCGCTCCCAAGGCTCTGCGTTCCTTAAGGCGGTCCAAGTGTCCGCACGGCCATGCTTGCTCTCTGCGGCTGGAGTTTTGATAACCTTGGGATTGACCGCAAAGAAGGAGCTTTTGCCATAACGGTCTCGACGGCGCTCAGTGCGCCTTAGGACTTGGTTTCATTTCCGAATCTGTACTGGGGTCGAGGTATTTAAACAGCACGCGCTTTCCTAGGCCCGTTTCAAACCTACCTGCTTACGATTCTCCCCGAATGTAGGTGATCTGCGGGCGGTAGGGGCCCGTTCCATTCCGTGAGCCGAGGCCAAGCGCTGCGGGAGACCCAGGAATGGTGCCCTTCTTGAGGTCCTCAGAATGATGGCTTTTGAGGCTTTGATATGTGGGAGGATTGGAACGAAGGCAGTTTATTCTAGATGATGGGGCTGGACTGGGGACACTCCGGCAGGAGGTGTGGACATGTGAAGGATGCGGGGCACAGCGGCTGTCCCGAGGTTCTCCCGCCTCCGCCGAGTGACCTGGGTGATAGTACATATCTCGAAGCGGGTCTGATAATTAGGTGAGAGAAAATATATAAGGCATCCGGGACCGTGTGCTTCCTTAAGAAAAATAAATCCCTTTCTCCTTGAAAGAAAAAAAAAAAAGAAGGAAAAAAAAACTTATAAAAAGAACAGACTGGAAGCTGCGGCTGGATTCTCTACCCGCCTTGTACTTTTGGAACATACGTACGTCTATCCAAAGTTCACGTGTTTTTGCCAGAGCCTTCTCTACGGTGGGAGGCGGTGCTGCGCCTTGGCGTGGACACGCGGACACGTCTTCATGAACTTGCAAGGAGCCGAGCGGAACCTAGGCTGCTTTTAGCAGCCTCTTGGGATGAAGCCAACCAGCGTTGCCCGCGCCAGCTCCAAGACCACCTTAAGACGCGGGGGTGGGGGGAGTGGGGGGTTGAGGGGCCGACGGCCTGGCAGGTTCATTTACGCTTGTTAGGACGACCCAGGGGGTTGTCTTCCTCCTAGAATGGAGTGTTTATTTTTTAATTGATGTGCTGTTTCATTTATCGCTTGTATGGAACTCATGCTGGGGCTGTAATTACTGTAATCTCAGGAACAAGCATTTCAGTTAGCCAGGAGGGTGGCAAAGTGGGTTCTCCTCTCTTCTCCCCCCTCCCCCTTCTCTTTTTGCTCGTTCTGTGTCAAGAATTTTGCTATTTGTAGTTTCACATTAGGAATGAGGAATGAGTAGGGCTAGAGAACCAAAGTTGTTGAGGATGTGGGAACAGACGAAGCAGGTACATCTGAGGCCATTTCACTTTTTTGGAAGTGGTGATGGTGGTAGTTGGTGGTCATCTTTTAAAAAAAAAAGACTCGTGGAACAGAACTAACTAGTACATTTGTGTATTGCTTGAGATAATAGAATCTATGTCTTCCTCCTGTCTTCTCCAGTTTAGCAGCCTCATTTTGCACCACATTCTAAACAAACAGGCAGGACCACCCTTCCCCACCTACCCTGGTTTGGGGCAAGTTGTTTTTTTTTTTTTCCCAAGAATTCTAGGCATATTAACCAGGCTGTAGTTATACTTTAACTGACTTTTTCTCTTTTCGAAAACTGAAGTCTAGTTAGAACCTCTTTATACTGAAAAATACTTCCCACTTTTGTTTAGGAAAAACCAAACTCCATAGGAATTAGAAATTCAAAGGCTTCAGAAATATTACCTGATTCATCAGAAAACTGTTCTCTATTCAAAAATGCAAAGACTTGACCTTTACTTGGTCTTTCTATAGATTCCTTTTCCTACTTCTACTCGGAATTCCCTTTTATGGTTTATTAAATGTAGAAAGTCACCTATTCCTTTTGTTGGTATCCAGTTAACAGAGCGCTATTCTCCAGAACATTGAAGAGCAGAATAACGACTTTCCTGTAGTTAAAGTTCTCAACACAGTTGTGAAGGCAAATCGCCCTTTTAAGGCCCAGCCAAGGTGCTGAGTCTCCTGGACCACAGATGGAAGGGGCTGGTTTCCAAAAGCAGCACAGAAGGTGAAAAATTTCTACTGGTTTTCTTCAGCAGGGAAATGTCAAATAGCAAAGTTTAGAATTACACTATATAAATTTACTAGAATTAGGCAAAAACAAACTGACATTTGAAAATCGAGGCTGAAAATAGTTGATTTTGGCTTTTAATTGGCATTTAATTTTTTTCTTTTTTTTTTGAGACAAGATGAAAGCTTTGATGATGCGGAATGTGGAAATTTTTGGTAAGTATATTAAACTTGTAGGAGAAAATAGGCAGACAAAAGTTCAGAGCTTTTAAAAATCATGTTATAAACTAGGGGATCTAACTGATTTATGTAAACATTTACATACAAATCATTAAAAATTTACTTTTAATTGAGAGAATATGAAGATAGCATTTAAAATTTACTATTAAATTAAATGACTACTTGATGATCTTTGAGAGCAAAGAGATTTAAGAAGCCAATTAGTATATAAAAGGCAATGATAGGTCAGTTAAAAGCAAACCAGAATTAACATTGCCTGCTAAATAATGATTTTTTTTTTCCTTTTGTATGTAAAGCAGCTGTTTTTTTAAGGGAGGAGAAATAGCTTAGTAGTGACATAAATAATGTAAGAAACTTTCTAAAGGGATTTCTGAACAGATGTCTTGTTCTTGAATAGCCCACAAGCTTAATAATATAAACAGTTGAAGGCATGAATCTAACTCAGAGGAGGATATCTTTTACAAAATATTGGATACCAAGTTAGGAGATAATCGACATATTATCTCTCGAATTTAAGAAACTTTGGAGAAATTATATTTCAGTGGATTTTAATTTAAAAATCCAATATAAAACTCTCGATACAAGAATGGGTCTAACATATACCATTAAAATGATATGTTCCAGAGGTTAAAAAGAGAACTAAACTAATGAAATTTCTCAAGTGTTTTATAAAACAACAATTGTTTCTCCTAAAAGTTTATTTTCTTTCAGGGGAATAATCAAATACTATATTATTAGAGAATATAAAACTCTATCAGGTAATATTGGGGTTTCTTGGTGTTTTAAAATCTGTCTTTCAAAAGATTATGTCTTGAGTCACCTATTCCATAGCTGGAAGGGAAGGCAGAGGTTAATTGGTCTTGCTTCAATCTGTTAGAATTAAAATAGGTGAGACTGTTTTTATATTCTTCTGTATTAAATTCTAGTAAAGGTCTTCCTCCTCCCCTTTCTTCATCACTAGGAAAAGGATCCTGTCAGAAGTATCCATTGCTGTGCCTGTTATAACAAAGCTAAATTTTGAATGGATTGAGATAACTGAGGCAAATATGTGCCAATGGCTAAGAATCAGATTCTTTACATGCAGCTGCTATTTTGGAAAATGGCAACTATATTGTCATTATTTAATTTTAAAAATGTTCTAAAAATCACTAATTGATTTTTTTACCTTTCATTTATAGTGGAAAATTAACCAGATACTGAAACTCTTATGACGTAGAATGCATTATGCACTAGTTTGGGAACTTTCAGGTGCAATAAAGACCTCCTGAGTAAAACTGGCTTAGCCAAGAAGGACACTTGATTAATCTCACATATCAATAAATCTAGAAGCAGGAAGGTCCACCACTAGTTCATGCTGTCACTCAATGATGTTAGGCCCAATGGTCAGTTTCTAGTCTCTTGGTTTGTGCTTTGGTTACATGAGGCTAAATCATCATATTTGACAGGACAGCGACTAAGCAGGAAGAGTGGCAGGACCTCCCCTTGTGTAGCTGTTCCTTCTCCCAAGGCCTTTGACCAGCTTCCTCTTTTGTCATACTGGTCTGAACCTGTCACACCACTCTTAGCTGCAAGGGAGGCTGTGAAAGCAAGAATCTGACTTCAGTAGGTGGCTGGTGCCTGGTAGGCTCAAAAGGAAACTAAGTAGGAGAGACTGGCTGTTGAGTAGACAAACAGCAGTCACCCACATTACTATTTGGAATTAACTTTCAAGCAATATCATTTAGCCAACATGCTTTGTCTTCCAGAGTACTTTGTTCAGGGCTATGAATTAAATATGATCTAGATGCAAGAAAATAATTTTTTTCCTTTTGAAGTTCACACCATACATTTCTCTGTACAGTTGGTATAAAAAAATGTCAAACAGCTTACTACTTGTTTTATTTAAATGTGTATAAATTGCACAGTATAACTCCTTAGTTCCTTTTTGTTAAGCCCTTCCCCTCCTTTTCCTTTTTGACACTTCATTAAAAACATTAACACAATTCTGGAAATTTCGATTTCTTTTAAGTCTTATACCATTTAACTTTTAAAATATTGACAAAATTAAATATAACGTAGGATAAGTGTATTGTTTGAATCTCATCTCTAAAGGCCTTATGGATCTGAAAGAACCTTTATATCAAAAAAAATTTTGGTGTAGGCAAGAGTTTACTTCTGGTAAAAAAAAAAAATCATTTTAAATGGTGATACAAAACAATAATAAAATTTACATTAGTAATACAAATAATTATTATTAGGATGCAAAGGGCATGGAGGTGGTAGAATTGACAGTGGAATTTCTATTTTGTTTCTCTTTGACCAGATTCGGATAAACAGGTATAATTTTTTTTTTTCAAAGGTGACAGCACTTGATTTCTTTTTCTGGTATGAGTCTTGCTAGCTCTTGGAAGCAAATGTATTTGTATAGGATTAACCTTGTAATTTATAATATGTATAATTTGTAGTATAATTTATAAAGATAAAATAATAAAAATTTGGTGCAATATGTGTTGAGTTTATTGAAGTAATATCACAATACTAATATAAAATCCTGGTATGCTTTCTCAAAACACAGCCCAGTAGTGTTCAGTTTAAAAATACCATTAAGTGAAATAAAGCAGGATATATAACTATATGGTATGAGCCCAATTACATTATTATACATGCATTAAAAAAAAGACCAGAAGAAATTAATCAAAATATTACTTATAGTTATGTTTAAATTGGGTTAATTAGGTGTAATTTTTATTTTCTTTTTTAAAAATAATGATATGAATTTTATACTTAGAAAAAATAATCTTAAAACAACCCTGGACTTTACACTTATTATGTATTATTTTGTGCTGTTCTTTATTTTATGTATTTTTTTTTTCTCCTTTCATGGATCAAAATGACCTAAGAGCAAGGACCATGTCTCAGTTATTTCTTTTTCCCCACACAGATTTTACATCATGTGTAAGCATATGCTGTCCAAATACATTGTAACTAATTCACAGATTGACTTCTCGTCCATTTTATCTTGGCTTGGTTTCTCTAATCACAGTGCTCCAGAGCTATCCTTCTGATTGAGAATCTGTGGTTTTGAGAGAGGAGGAAGAACGTTTGTTTTTGGAGGGCCACAGTATCGTTGTCATTAGAGGTAGAACTCTAGGTGTGCCTTATCTGTTCTGGGCACCATGTCCAATTTTAGCCCAGGCAGGTCCAGCCTGTTGTCCATGACATTAGGTCATCACCATAGTATTATAGAGTGATATACCAAACTATATGAACATTTCTTTTTACTGGTTATAGGTAAAGTAAAAGTTACTAAAGACGATTGTGTGCAGAGGTGGATCAGGCAGCCCTGGGGAAACTACAGCTCGGTTATTTGCTCCCAATGTGGACAAGCAACCTAGAGAATATCTGAGCTTCACTTCCGTGTGCTTAAAGTATGGAATGATAAATATCAGAGTCCCTCATAGGTAAGTGAGGTTAAGATGAGTTAAAAGCTGAAAGGCACAGACCACAATGTTTAGACATTTATATATGAATTGAGATTCATAAGAATTCACTCTTAATGTACAGAGTGATAAGAAATTATCTATGACCATAAAAATTACCACATAATGATGTTATCCTGTTCTTTCACTTAAATTTTTTTTTAATGGTAGGAAGATCTCTTTGGCATCTCACTTATAAATTAAATACATATTTATGTGATACCAATTGTTCTGGTTACTGTTGATGCATAACAGTGACCATAAAACTTGGTGGCTTAAAACAATCATTTTATTTTGCTCACAATTTTGAGGGTCAGGAATTTAGGAGGGGTTCATCTAGGCAGATCTCGTTTGGGATCTCTATCGTAGTCTGAAGGACTGTAGTTATCTGAAGGCTTGGCAATGATCAAGCTGGCCAACTCACATGGCAGCCAATTGATGCTGGCTGTCCACTGGAGTACCTCCATGTGTCCTTTCCAGTATGGCAGCTTCAGAGTAGTTGGGCTCCTTACATGGTGGGGTATTCTAAAGACTGAGCATCTCGAGAACCAGGTTGTAACTGTATGACTTTTTTTTTTTTTTTTTACTTAGCCACAGATTTGCACAGCGCTGTTTCTGCTTTACTCTGTTGAAGAGGTAAAAGTCAGCTTAGAGTCAAGGGTAGGGACACGGACCTTCTTCCAAATGAAAGGAATAGTAAACATTTTGGAGGCTGTATTCTAAAACTGCTATACCAACTAGGTTCTAGGTCCTATGTTAAAAGTCAGGGCTATAAAGATGAATAAGACAATGTATGGGTCAGAGTTTTCCAGAGAAACAGAACCAGTGGAATATATGATTTATTATGAAGAATTAGTTCATGCAATTGCAGATGCTGAGAAGTCTCACAATCTGCCATCTGCAACCAGGAGACTCAGAAAGGACAGGGTTATAGTTGAGTCAAAGTCTGACAGCCTGAGAACCAGGGGAGCTGATGGTGTAATTCCCAGTCTGAGGGCAGAAGACTGAGATCTCAGTTCAAACAGGTAGAGAGGGGGCAAATTCTCCCTTCCTTTGACTTTAATTTTGTTCATGCCCTCAGTGGGTTGGTTGATGCCCACTCACACTGGGGAGAGCAATATGCTTTACTGAGTCCACTGAGTCAAATGTTAATCTCACCCAGAAATAGCCTCAGATATACCCAGAAACAATGGTTAGCAAAATATCTGGGCACCCTATCAAGTTGACATGACAAATTAACCATCACAGACATTATCTCTTATAGGGAATTCATGTAGGACAGACATCAAGGCAGATTCACAACTACAATGCTGTTCAGTAGAAATATTTACAAGATACACAGAAATGATATTAGGGAACAACTATATGTGCCTAAAAGAGCTGAGAAAGACCTTCGCAGAGATTTTTGAAGATGGGTCAGGAGTTTGCTGATTTGAGGATAAATGAATGTTCTAAGAATGTGACGAAGCATTTAAAAATCACTAAGATGAAATTGCCTTTGCATTTGTTATATCGTTCATGGAACAGCAAGAAATTTTCTTGAACGAACATTTTTATTTGTATTCAATCAGTTGATACAATTTGCACCTTTGACAGGGTTAAATTTGGATCTATAGAATTCAGAATTTGTTACTACGTTTTCAGGTTCCAGTAAAAGGATGATCACCTAAAGTGGCCCAGAAGATACATTGTCTTACATTACCTAGAATCTGGAGGTGGGATGGCTGCAAAGTTGGTGAATTCTGTGATTCCATGACACTATAAAGGTTCAGGTTCTGTCTATCTTTTTTCTCTGTCAACCTCAATATGTTGGTTTACTTCCCCTCATGATTCCAAAGGCTACAGATGGAGGCTCACATCTTCACCCACCAATAACCAGAGGCAGAAAGAAGAACATTCTTCTCCCTAGGTCTCTCTTTAAGAGGCGAGAAAGCTTTCCTGGAACTGACTTCCTCTTACCTCTCATGGGGCAGATTGAGGAACAGGCCACATCACTGAGCCTTGGCCTGGCCGAAGAGGGATTACTTTTAAAAAAATGTGGCTTTGCCAGCTAGGAAGAGCCTTGTGTAGTACCCCAGAGTGTCTGCTTGAAACTTAGGGCTTGTTAGAACACACAGTCAGAGGCCAGCATCAATTTGAGTTGAAGTCCTGCTGTCCAAGGTCAGATGCTGTCTAGCCTAGTAGTCATTGAAGAAGATTCTTATGCTTTTTGTGTGTTACATCAGCAAAGCTCAAGTCTTTTCTCCTCTCCTCCTCCTTTCCCCTTAATTGCATGCAGATGGAATCTGTTAAGGTTCCAGTTATTTATTTCACTAGAGCAATGTCTAAGAGCATAGTATGTTTCAGTTTCAGAAATTTAGTTGCTTCTCCGGCCTATCAGCCAGGTTGTAGAGCAACTTGTCTGGCCAAACAAGCTGGGTGGTTTGTAGTGTTTGTACACGTCCCTGTCTCACCACACTCCTTGCAGGATATTTACTTGGAGGAACACCACACTAAACAGCTGAGAACCATGACTATTAAGGACTGCCAAAGATGAAAAGTTATTTCTTACCTGTGTGGTTTCCAGAGCCTTGTGAGGCTGAGTAAGGAACACCCTCCAGTAACCTACAGAGAACGTGGAGTCCAGGGTAACCATGTGGTGTTTCTGTCTGTGGATATGGCCAACTCCCTGCAGCCAGTGTCCCCCATGAAAGTACTCAAGTTTCCTTGTTCTTTATCTTTCCTCTAGCATTTAGGTCTTTTTTCACTTTTTGTACATTATTCCTATCTTTACTTCACTCATAATTCTCAGTAAAGTATTTGTGCCATAATGACTGAATATTTTTTCTGTATTGATTTTGGTAATTGCCTTTCCTATGTAGGTGCTAGTCAAGAGGCTCCTTGCTTCCTAAATTTTGCCTACAAACCTTTTAATAGAAGGTGATTGCTGAACATGTTAAAACAGGGTTTTCTACCAAGAGATTCCTCTGTCCCACTCCAGAGGAACAAGATTCACCTTGGTGGCTTTTACAGTTCACATTTGCCCCCCTTCCGCCCCTATTTTCAAGTTTTTGCTTCAGTAAGCAACTGTCACTTTTGAGGGAGAGTCTTTTCTTCAGATATATTGGCTTTATCATGTTCTGCTACTTTAGGGGCTAAAAGGAAGAGTTCTTTTTGTAACTTGTTGGTCTATCGTGCTGTTCACTATTAAATCATTATATTTTCCAGCAGGATCCATGTGGTCTCTGGACTCCTATTTCCAAAAATATGTCTATTTCTCTATCCACCATGACATCATCTCTTTATTTTGTGATATCTTTGGTTCTTTCCTTCAGTCTTAAAAAAATAGAACAGAAAGATTCACTTTATGTTTTATCTGTAAAAAATCTGAAAGGATTTATTTTCTATTAGGATTCTACTGGAGTTTGGTTGCCTAATGGTAATAAAATACCAAGATTTCTGCTGGAAGGTAATCATTGAATTTTTTTTTTTTTTTGATTAGCGTAAAAAATGTGGGTATGAGTAAACAGAATGAATTCTAACCTATAATTCGTAATTGCAGACTGATGAGCATGAGCCTTGTTCCTAAATCCTTCAAGTGAGTAATAAAAACTGCACTTAGAAAATGAAGTTTGGATTCTGTGCTAATAAAGAATAGTCACTTCACTTAAGAATAGGAGTGACCGGAATAAGGATGGAAAGAGTTTGATCTGTATTACATTGGTAATATAGTGGAAGGTATTGAGAGGAAACTGAATGGGAACAGTTGTAGGAAAATAATGTTAGCTATCATTTATAGCATGCTTTGGTGTGCGAGGCTCTGGGCTTGATCTTTTTTTTAATTATCATTATTTAAGATGCTTGGCAACTAGTAACAGTTAACCCTCCTCAAACTGGCTCATGCAAGGTGAAATTTATTATCTCACATAACAAGAAGTATAGAAGTAGGGTTAGCTGCCAGGTTTGTTGATAACAGATTTTCAAAAATATCAAGTATTTAGCTTATTTCTATTTCTATGTCTTGCTTTAATTAGGGTGTTGGCAGTGATGACCTCAGGGTCAAAAGATGGCTGCAGCAGTTCTAGACTTCATACCCAGAGATAACATCCAAACGAAGTATAATAAAACAACAAATAATATTGGGGCTATTTCATTCCTTTTTTCTTTCCCAGAAGTCTCCTGGAAGACTTTATTGGCTCTATTGGGCTGAATCCCCATTCCTAAACTAATCATTGGCAAAAGGAATGGGGTTATCATAATTGGCTTAAATAAATCAGGTCATCCCATCTTCTAGAGATGGGAATTAGTTCCTTTTTCTCCAAAATACCTGGCTATGTGTAAGAGGGTGAAAATCTGAATAAAATTGTAAGGAGGAAAGAAGGGAAGGAAAGATAGATATTGGCCAGGCAACCAATATTCTGCTATATAACTGTATCCATCTCTATCTTTATCTCCATCTCTCTATATTTATAATGTCTAAGCCTCATGGAAAATCTGCAAGATATATATTAAAAGTCATGTTTTACTTATGGGGCTCATTCCAGTACCACATATTTTATGTATCTCGATGTTTTAAAACATGGAAATCCTTTCTTCCAAGCAAATCTTGCACTAAACTGCAATATATAAACAGATAAAAATATGTAAGTTCCAATGATGAAATAGACAAAAAATTAATTAAAAATCCCAATGAAGCTATTTTGATAAACATAAAAATTTGAAAATATCACTTATGGATAATTGTGGTATCATATGCACGCCTAAATTCAAAAAAAGACCAGTGCTGATCTGTACCTTTCCTAAACAAAGAACGTCTCATAAGAACTTTAGGTATATCCACAGGAAAGACCAAAACAGCTTTATTCTTAGTGCTTCACATAAATGTAGATCTCATAGTACAATTAACTGTGTTGAGAGTTCTCAATTAGATATATAATTTTGGGGAGTGTTTTCCCCCATTATGATATTCCATTCTATGTGAAACATGTACACTGGCACAGGGTGTTGGCTGTTCCCTACCTGCTCACTCACTCCTCCTCCTACTTATTTGGCTGTAATCTTGGAGGCCTTGAGTATGCATTGCCCAGCCCCACCTTCTCTTCTCTCTCTGTTATCCCTCTGGCAAGCTCTGTTGATGCAAAGAGAGACCTGCCTCTCCCCAGAACTGCCAGCGACCTGGAGTAAATCTACTCTGTGCTGGGTTTTAGTATTAGCAAGCAGCCCATAAATAAAAGCCACACTTTCTAATATCAGCTTTGTTTGTTATACAAGCTGTATTTTATCCCCCATCAGCTAGCTGCCTCATATCTTATTTTTCAATTGTTTTATAATCCAAAGAATAATATAGTTTTTACTTATTC
>NW_011889262.1:483974-550137 GCF_000151845.1 Pteropus vampyrus
GACTGTATTTCTCATGTTGTATTCTACATCCGCATGACTATTTTGTAACTACCAATTTGCACCTCTTAATCCCCTTCCCCTTTCATCCATCCCCCAACCCCTTTAATCTTGCAACCATCAAAATGCTGTCTGTATCTATAAGTCTGTTCCTATTGTTTGTTTGTTTATCCTGTCCTCTAGATTCCATGTAACATTTGTCTTTCTCTGTCTTACTCCACTCAACACAATACCTTCTGGGTCCATCCATATTGTTGCAGATGGCAAGAGTTTATTCTTTATTTTATGGCTGAGTAATATTCCATTGTGTATATGTACCACCTCTTCTTTATCCATTCATCCACTAATGGAGTCCCAGGTTGTCTCTGTATCTTGGCTATTGTAAATATTTCTGTAATAAACATATGGATGCATAAGTCCCTTTGAAGTAGTGTTTTGGGTCTCTTCAGATACATACCCAGAAGTGGGATTACGGGGTCATTCATTGTCTCTTGTTATAGCCTTTGTTTTAAAGTCTATTTTGTCTGGTATTAGTATTGCTACCCTAGTTTTTTGTTTGTTTTTCCAGTTTCATGAAATCTCATTTTCCATCTCTTTACTTTCAGTCTGCATGGGTCTTTTCACCTGAAGTGAGCCTCTTGTATTCAGCATATGTAAAGGTCTTGTTTTCTTTTCCATTAGCCCCCCCCGCCCCCCCCCCGTGTCGTTTGATTGGAGCATTTAATCCAAATTCAAAGTAATTGTTGATAGATACGTAGTTATTGCTATTTTATTATTCATATTTTTTATCTTTTTTTCTTCTTCTTAAAGCAGTTTCTCTAAACATTTTGTAATACTGATTTGGTGTTGATAAAGTCCATTAGTTTTTTTAATTTTCTGGGAAGCTCTTTATCTGTCCTTCGATTCTAAATAATAGCTTCACTGGGTAGAGTAATCTTAGTTGTAGGTCCTTGCTATTCATCACTTTGAATATTTTGTGCCAATTCCTTCTGTCCTGCAAAGTTTCTGTTGAGAAATCACCAGACAGTCTTATGAGGTAACTAACAGCTCTTCTCTTTCTACTTTTAAGATTCTCCCTTTGTTTTAACCTTTGGAATTCTAATTATGATGTGTCTTGGTGTGGGCTTTTTGGGTTCACCTTGTTTTCTGGGCTTGCTTGTCTATTATCTTCGCCAGGTTAGAGAAGTTTTCTGTTATTATTTCTTCAAATAGGTTTTAAATTCTTTGCTCTCCCTCTTCTTTTTCTGATATCTTTATGATGCAAATGTTGTTACACTTGATGTTGTCCCCAGATTCCCCTTAAACTATTCTCTCTCTCTCTCTTTTTTTTTTTTTTTGGTATTCTCTTTTGTTGTTGCTGTTCTGATTGGGTGCTTTCTGCTACTCTTTTTCCAGATCACTGATTTGATCTTCTGCATCATCTACTCTACTATTGATTTTTTCTAGAGTATATTTCATTTCAGTTATTGCATTCATCATTTCTGAGTGGTTCTTTTTTATGTTTTCTATCTCCATTTTTATGTTACCTATCTCTTTGTCGAATTACTCACTGAGACCATTGTGCATACTTATAACTAGTGTTTAGAAATCTGCATCTGATAGACTGCTTGTCTCCATTTTGTTTAGTTATTTTTCTGGAGCTTTGTCCTGCTCTTTTATTTGAGACATGTTTTTTTGTCTTCCCATTGTGACTGTCTCCTTGTGTTTGTTTCTATGTAAAGTAGAGCTGCTATATCTCCTGATCTTACTTAGTAGAGAGGCCTTATATAGTAGATGTCCTGTGAGACCTAGTCATGCAGTCTCACTGGTCACCTGAGCCAGGTGCTTCAGGTGTGTGTCACTGGCATGGGTCATGTGTGCCCTCCTATTGTAGTTGAGCCTTGGTTGCTGTTTGCATGTCAGTGGGTGGAATTGACCCTCAAGCTGATTGATTGTGAGGACTGGCCATGACTACAGTGGAGGGGTTATTGTGCAGGGGCTGAACCTACAGAGCAGGATTTGCTTTAGTAGAGTTCTGCTGCCTGATGAGTCTGCTCTTTGGCTATGTTGTTTGTGGAGCAGCTGCTTGGTGCTCTCACAAGGCATGCTGGCCCTGGGGCCTCCAGTAAAAGACCACCAAGTGATCTGAAGCTATCTTCCACTTGGGCTGGCCTTGGAAGTGCCTGAAAGAGGCTAAACTGAGGCCAGCTGTCACTAGTGCCAGGCTTGGAGCTATCTAGCAAGAGGTACAGGGCTGAGGCCAAAGGCTACTTTTTTGGGCTTTATAAACCTTTAAGAGATTTTAGTAAAGCTGCAGCATGAGCAAAGACAGGACGTTTGTATGGAAAAGCCATTGGAAGAGGCTTGGGTGGGCCCGCCAATTGGGTGGGGCAGGATCTCAGGGAATCACCAGGGTAGGACAACTTGTGTTAGCCAGGTCATTGGAGACTCACATATGGTGCCTACCTTCCTCTGTACACCAAGAAGGAAGAGGGCTCAACAAAAGAACAGTGACCTCTGCCAGCATTCTGTCTGGTGGAAATCTGCCCTTCCAGCCCTCGACTTAAAGCCAGACAATTCAGTTCCTCCCCATATGTCCCTGGTGCCTTTGAAGCTGCTGCTCCAGTACTGGAGATCAGAGCAGGTGAGTCCATCAGTAAGTCTCTGCATGTGCTCTTTAATAGGAATGCCTGGGATTCCAGCAGCACACTATCTCACTCAGCCACAAACTCCACTGGTTTTTATATCCAGAAGTTATAGTGATTTCTGTTCTTGGCACTGGAATCTTGGGCTGGAGATCCTGGTATGGGGCTGGGGCCCTTTGCTCCTCAGGAGGTACCTTGCCAGTTGAGATTCCTTCCCGATTCTCAACCATCACACAGAGGTGTGGGATTAGCCTGTTAGTGTCTCCACCCCACCTACCAGTCTTGAGGTGACTTCTTCTGTATATTCTTAATTATAGGACTTTCGTTTAGCTAGACTTCAAGTGACTTTCATTGATAGTTGTTCTGTAGGTTAGTTGTAATTTTGATACAGTCTTGAGAGGGGGCCAGCACAGCATTTACTTACTTGACTGAAACTCTGAATTTCAGAAAGTATCTCAATTTCTAAAGTAGAAATTGAATTGCTGATGTGCAGACTGAGCTTACTTTCAAATTGACTAAATATTGCCAATTTTTTCTTCAAAGTGGTTGATCCAATTTACATGCCACAGAAAATATTTTTATTTCCCACAGCCTCCCCAACACCTGAGAAGTTAGACTTTAGCAGTCTGAATGGATTACAAAGGAAACTCATTGTTTTAATCTATGTTTGAGTACTAATGAGATTAAACAAATTTTTATACTGTTTTTGACCATTCGAGTTACCTTTTCCACAAGTTACATCTTCTTATTCTTTGTCTATTTTTTTCTCCTGTGCTGTCTTGCTTTTTTTGTTTTGATTTAAGGAGTCTCAAAAATATCTTGGATATTCATCCTTTATGCTCGCTTTTTTTGTTTTGATTTAAGGAGTCTTAAAAATATCTTGGATATTCATCCTTTATGCTTGGATAATCATCCTTTATTCATCCTTTATGTTTTTACTGACTCTGTGGCTTATCTTTTTGTTTTGTTTATTATATCGGTGATACAGAGTCATAGAATTTTTAATCTGCTCAAATTTATCAGTCTTCTCCTTTTTGTTTTTGTTTTTTTCTTTTTAAAGAAATCCTTCCCTAACATGTTGTAAGATTTTTATGCTATATTTTTTTCTAAAATTTTTAAGATTTTTCTTGTCATATTTAAATTTTAATCCAAAAGGAATTTATTTTTGTGATTTGTAGACATTTAATTTTATTTCTTTCCATATTTATTAACAGTTAAGATGGTATAGTTATTGAATGGTCCATTTTTTGTATTCATTTGTAATGTTACCTCTGGTATATACCTGTATTGTATATGTACCTGGTTTGAAACTAGGTTTCATACAGCTACATTGATCTATTTTCTATTTCCACACTAATAACAATATTTTAATTACTATGGTTTTATAAGCCCTAGTTTCTATAGATGAGGACACCTTGATTTTCCTTTCCCTCTAAGAATTTCCATTTCCCTCCAAGAATTTCAGGACGAATTTGTCAAGAGATCTGTGAAAACTCTGTTGTATCTAATTTTGTTTCTCTATTATTCCTAATTTGTATCATTTAAAATTTTCCATAAATAACTTTGCCAGAAGTTTGTCCATTTTTTAGTTTTTTCGAGGGATTTATTTTTGGTTTCATTGAGTCTTTCTCATTTTTATTATAATTTCTTTTTTGAACCAAGAATCATTGAGAAGTTTGTTTTAATTCCAATTTTTATCACATTTTGATCAGAGAACACGTTTTGTATGATGCAATTTTTTTTTTTTGAGACCATTGTGTGGTTGAAATGAATACAATTTTTGTGTTGTCTTCAGAATTCTATAAAATATAATTTAATCGACTATTGAGAAATGAAGTTAAAATCCTCTACTAAAATTGTGAATTTCTAGGTTCCTTCCAGAAAACCCATTTCATTTGTTTGTTTGTTTTGGGGCTCTGTTGCTAGGTGCATAAAGTTTCAAAAATGTTATATTTTTTTCTGGTGAATTGTTCTTTTCATCATTTATCCCTAATCCACTCCCTACCGAATCAGTTTTGCTGATGGTTATATGGATATTTGAGGCTTTGCTGTTGTTATTAGTATTTTTCAGATACCCCTTCATTCTTTTACTTTCAATTGTTCTGTGTCAATATGTTTAAGGCGAGTCTCCTGTTAACTACATATAACTACATTTTCGAAATACAATCTATAAGTCTTTGTATTTATTTGAGAGGTTTGATTTCTTTATATTTTTTACGCTTACCATTATACTATATTTCATCAAATCTTAGCTGCCAATGATTATAAGATACAAAATCTTTTTAGTCAAAAAAACCAAAAACAAAAACGAAAGAATTGTATTTAAACAACAACACAATGCTTATTTTGAACGTATTAAAAGAGCCATTTTAGAATTAATTATGTATTAAAATATTTTAAATATTTTAAAGATCATATGTTGACCTTAGGCATAAATGTAAATAAAATAAATTAATAAAGTTATTTCTAAAAATTGTCACATACAGAGTTTAACTCTTTTTGATTATCTTTTGACTCAGAGTCACCACTGTTTATGCTTTTCTAGGCCCATATCATCCTCCAAGTTATCAAGAGCAGCATTTCTCAAAAGAATTAAAAGCCTTAGAATTGGCTCTTAAACTGCAATTATGTAGAATAAACCTCTTTTTGAATCAAGCTTTGGGAATGTTGTTAAACCTGTTCCATTCATCTCCTTCTCACTCTTTCCCCACAGCTGTTTGGTTCTTAAGAGTTAAAATACCTCTCTAATACTGTTTTCAGCATTTTCTTCTTAGAGACTGACACCATTTATAAATTTTGATGCTGGCACTTTTGATTATGCATACATATTCTTGTATGTATAATCATTGACATCCATGTTTCAATTGCTGCATGGCCAGCAGTGATTTTAAAACACCATCAATCGAAATATATATCCTGCTTTCAGAGATGTCAAAATGTGGACACATGTGCACTTTAGAATTGATGAAACATTTTTTACTTTCTTTCTTTTACTTTTCTCTCTTTTCTCTCTCTCTCTCTCTTTCTTTCTTTCTTTCTTTCTTTCTTTCTTTCTTTCTTTCTTTCTTATGATTTATTTTTATACTTTCTTTCTTTCTTATGAGTTATTTTTATACTTTCTTCTTTCTCTTTGACATACCTTTTTTTTTTCCTTGAATATTTTCTCCTCTTTTTCTGCCTTCTATTGTATCAAGTTTTCTTTAGTTTCCTTTACTGCACTGGAAGTTGCATGTTTTATTTTTATTCTTTTCTGTAAACTTGAAGTTTTTTAATGTCTATATGTGATGTGATAAAATTAATCAATATCTTTATTCACTTCTTTAATAATAATTCACTAAATTGATTGCTTCGACTTTACTCCTTCATTTTATATGGTATTGCTTTCTAGTATTATAATTCCAAATTGTTTTTAACCATCCAACTCTGTCATCATCATTATTATTGTTATGATTTTTTTAAGGGTCAAAACTTACTCAGATTTATCTACACCTCTAACATGCCCTTTCTTACCTTTACTCCCTTATGTACTTCTTCAAAATGTATTACCTCTTTCCTTCCTGAGTTACACATTTTAGTTTGAAAATGTCTGTATTATGCTCTGCCTCTTAAATAATAGCTTAAATGAATATAGAATTTGTGCAGGGGAGGGTTATGTGGTTTCTGGTACCAGGGATGTAGTGTAAATCAGGTTTTAAATGTGTTCATGCCCTCAGTTTAAAAAAAAATAGCTAATTATTGTTGTCTCCTGTTCAGGTTAGTAAGCAGGACTTTTCTCATTCCCCTTTCCCTGAGGTAGAAACCTGTTCATGGTTCTGGCTTAATTCCACATGAATTAATGGAATTTGCCTTCCATTCCTGCTCACCCTCTAGCTTTCAGGCTCCTCCTTATTGTTAGCTGTTGAGAATTTCTCTTTCTATTCTCTGAGTTCAGGTCTGCATTTTTATCTTGCATTTCTAGGTGTTTTGTGGCAGGAATGTTTTGCATTTGCTCAGTCTGCCTTTCTGTGGATCCTCTGGGAATACTGTATTTTTCTTTCTTTTCACAATGTATATTTTAATATTTAAAATAGTTAAGAATATATTAAAAATAGAAATTCAAGTGTTTAGTTCAACTTCTGGTTCTATGGAACAATGCTTTCTGCAAAATATGGTCTTTAAACAACTGCTCCATTGTGTGGCTTTAAAAGTCCATAGTTAACTGACTGCCTGGGATTGAGATTAGAAGCCTAGAGTAGATAGAACAACCTACAGGCAGGAAGTCTCCCCTCACGATCTGCCACCCTATGGCAGATACATATCTCCTAAGGTATCAGAAAGTTGCTTCCTATGACAGGCTCTGGGTTGTCACCTCTCAACTCAGCATAGCTGATATCAGTGCACTTCTCCAAGCTGCTGATTTGTAGCTTCAGGTATGTTAGATTAGAATAATTGGTCTGGGAAGGGCAGAGTAGTTAATCATTATGTAGAAATAAGAAGATAATATATTTTTGTATACTTATTGGCTGGTTGCATTTTTTTCTTTCATGTAAAAGAAAATTATCTAATTATTTTTCTATTACATGATGTCAAGGAAATGAAAACTCTCATAGCTGGTTGGTATGAGTATAAAATGGTATAGGCAATTCGATTCTATCTCTTTCAATCAGTTACATTTTGGTGTGTAAAAGACCTTTCCAAAACTTAGTGGTTTAGAAAAAACAAACATTTATTATTTCTTATATTTTGTGAGTTGGTTGTGTAGTTTTTCTGGTCTGGACCAGCTCAGCTGAAGCTGGATGGTCTAGGATGGCTTCATTCACTTAGTCTGAGTGTTTGTTGGCTGATTGGTCTGGGTGGGACTCAGCTGGAACATCTTGCCTCTACTACCCATGGGCTAGCCTAGGTTTCTTTATACAGTGATCTTGGGCTTCCAAAGAGCAGCAAGAGAAAGCAAGCTCAATCCACGTGCACTTTTCAAACTTCTGCTTGTATTATGTTTGTTAATGTCCTGCAGGCTAAAGCAAGTCATATGATAGGAGGAGATGAAAGTCATATTGAAAAAGAGTGTATATGTAAAGATGGAGATAACATTTTGTCCATTTTTATAATCTACCATAGTATAAAACACATATTATGGTATATATTTTGACCATTGAACAATGTGGGGGTTGGGACACCAGCTGCTGACACAGTTAAAAAATCCACATATAATTTTTTGACTCCCCCCAAACTTGCCTGCTAATGGCCTACTGTTGACCAAAAGGAAGACTTACTGATAACATAAACAGTTGATCAACACAAGTTTTACATGTTATATGTGTTATATATGATATCCTTACAATAAAATAAACTAGAGAAAAAATATTATTAAGAAAATCATAAGGAAGAGAAAACACATTTATAGTACTATCTTGTATTTATCAATACTGCGATTCAAGCCTTAATAATGAAGAAGCAGCAGTATGATTACTTTTTGGTAGCTTAGCGTAATTAATGTGGTTACTTCACAGTAGGCTAACATGTACACTAATGAATTAATTGTTATAAAATTTTTATGGCATACATTATTATAGTCATGTTCATCATATAATATTGGAAATATTATTACATTAAAAATCTACTTTCCTGTGATAATAGGCTGATATCTAGTTTCTACAATTATATGAGAGAGAGGCATATTGTATGGTAATATAATTCTTAGAAAGCAAAATTGTAAGACAGTAGGAAAACAAACACATTGTTGATTTTGTATTAAGTATCGCTCACCTTATGCCTATGTAAGGATATGGTGTTCGCTTTCATACAAGCTTTGCACATGATGTTTTACATGATGCATACTTAGGTGATGATGATGAAAACACGTAAAGTCTCATACAGTTCTTGCTGTACAGTATTAGATTTTCACATGAAGACACACACAGCAGATAAGTTATTAACTATATGGCATGATGATTATTTACTATTCGTTAAGTAGAAGTGGATCATCATAAAGGTCTTCATTCTTGTCATTTTCACGTTGAGTAGGCTGAGTGAGGAGAAGGAAGAAGAGGATGAGTTGGTCTTGCTGTCTCAGGGGTGGCAGAGGTGGAAGAGGTCGAGGAGGTAGAAGGGGAGGCAGGAGAGGCAGGCACAGTCAGTGTAACTTTACAGAAATACATTTAATTTCTGTCTTTTTTGCTTCTTCATTTCTTTAAAATTGTTTCTATACTGTACCAATTCTTCTTCCACCATTAGCTGTAGATTCAATGCCTGATCATAGAAGGGTCTGTGTCGTAAAATAAGTCAAAAGCAGTCTTGAGTAATTGGAACCCTTCTGTCAGATTGTTTTAATGTCAATTTGTTTTCTGGCATTGCTTCTTCTACCTTTTTTCCCTCATCGTCTGGCACTGGTTCAGAAGCACTCATCTCCATCAAGTCATCTTCTGTTAATTTCTCTGGTGCAGTATTTATTAGCTTTTGGATTTTTCCAAGATCTATATCTTGAAAGCCTTTATCCCCCTACCCATGACCTTTATTTTCATATCCAAAAATCTCTTTCATGACTTTCTCCATTGACTCTGTCACAAATACTGTGAAATCATGCACAACATCTGGACACAGTTTTCTCCAGCAGGAATTTATTGTTTCAGGCTTTTGGCTTTCACTGCTCTTTCTGTAGCAACGATGGCATCTTCAATGGTGTAATCCTTCTAGATGTTCATGATATTCTCTCTGTTGGGGTTCTTTTCCATAACTTTGACAATTGTTTTCATAGAGTACTCTGTGTAATTTGCCTTTAAGATCCGTATGACCCCCTTATCTAGAGGCTGAATTAGAGACATTGTGTTTGGGAGCAGGTAGACCACTTTGACACCTTTGCTATTGAACTTACGGGGTTCTGGGTGACCAGGCAGACTGTCCAATATCAAAGAACTTTAAAAGTCAGTCCCTTATTGGGTACTTCTTGACTTTAGAGCCAAAGCATCAATAGAAGCAATTCAGAGAAAATATTCTTGTTGTCTAGACCTGCTTGTTGTATAACCAAAAGGCTGGTGGCTGATTTTTTTTTTTTCTTATGGCTCAAGGGTTTGCAGCTTTATAGATTAGGAAGTCCTGATCATAAAACCAACTGCATTTGCACAAAACAGTAGAGTTAACCTACCCCTCCTGCCTTAAATCTTCATGCTTACTTTTCTTCATTAATGAATGCCCTTTGTGACATTTTTTCCAGAATAGGGTGCTTTTGTCTGCATTAAAAACCACTTCAGTGAGATATCCTTTCCTTTCAATGATTTTCTTAATGGTGCCTGCTGCTTCTATTATCTTGACATTTTTTAAGCCAAACCTCTTCTAAAATTATCAAACCATCCTTTGCCGGCATTAAATCCTCCAGCTTTAGGTCCTTCATCTTATTTTTGCTTTAACTTTCCATATAATGACTTGTCTTTTTCTCGAATTATATCAGTCTCTAGAGTTGCCTTTCTTATAGCAATTCTGTACCCACATTAAAGCTGCATTTTCAGTAGGAAATAAAAAGGTATTTCGCAATAAGTACAAGATTTTAGAGTCTGCTGCTGTAGCTGCAGTGATGGCTTCATAAATTTCTTTTTCTTTTTTTACAATAATCTTTATGCTGGATTCATTTTTCTTGAAATGGTGAGCAACTGCCGCAGCAGATCTCAATCTACAGTACATATCAAGCAATTCAACTTTTTCTGGTAATGTCATGACTTTTTTCTGCTACTTGAGAACATTACCGGCATCACAAGTGGCACTTTGTATGGGTTCCAAAGTGTTATTCAAGGTTTATGGTATTGCACTAAACACAATAAAATATATTTGAGGATGAGAGATCACTTTTGACTGTGATACTCAATTTATTGGAGAGACAAACTACTTATGCAGAGATGATGAGTATCACAGACCAGTTTAGGTGGATCCGTGCTACACAAACTAACTGCAATAGCAACAGGAGCTAGCTATGAAATTATTTTGGTAGCACAGTATGTATTACAGTTAATTTCACACAGTTATGACTTAATACTGTATCATACTTTTGCTTACATTTCTCTCTACTGCAAATTATGCCATGTATGAACTGTGTTTATGTGCATAAGTTTTGCTAAATTTTAACTTTTTATAATAGCTCTGTGTGTATTTTATGATAGTAACTAATAAAATAGACTAGTATCTACATATATTTTAAACATTCATGACATCACTAACTTTTTCTTATTTTTTTCTTATTTTTGGCTATGTGGTTCCTCTGTGAGTTTTTTCAAATTGCCACAAATCTCCAAAAATTTTTCCAATATATTTATTGAAAAAGAATTCAGGTGGACTCACACAGTTCAAACTTGTGTTGTTCAAGGGTCAATTGCACACTCTTCTTGGTGTCTATGCTAGAGGAACACTTTCATATGTGGCATATAGTGCATAGTGTATGTTAGGCATGTACGAAGATGTTGCTCTCAATGTCTCTTTTTACAGTATAAGAAAATTGGAAACTACTTAAATTACCTAAGTTGAGAAACGATAAAAAACTGTGTATTGAATACCATAAAGCAGTTAAAGAGAATGTAATAAATTCATGTACACAATTCTTAAAAGACATATTTTTAAATGAAAAAAGCCAGTTGTTCAACCATACACATTTCATACCTCTCGATATACACACAAATTGACACTCCTGAAGGTACATCTACATCATGTCATGCACACACATAATAAATTGTTCAGAAGTACACACTATAGGTTGATAATAGCAGCCACCTCTGTGGAGACAGTAGGATTGAGTGGTGGTCAATAGGAACTTTCATTGCATTTTGGAGGATCATTTGTATTCTTTACCAAATTAATGTATTCACATATTGTTTATTAAACATGAATAAAATTTAAATTTAAACTTAGAGAAAGGAAAAACTTAGCGTGATTCTCATGCATTGGGCTTCAGTCTTAATTGTTTGAATAACTGTGGATATGGTATTGCATTTGTACAGAGACTTTCTTCTCTATTTATTTCCCTGCAATCACATGTGCTGCTTGGTTGGAGTAGTTCAAGGTTAGTAAACTGGATCCAAGTAAGAGTAAACTTCTCTGGGACTTATCTCTTTAAAATACAGCATCCAGCCTAGTCATTATGATGTCCAAAGTGCCAGCCAGCATAATTCCTGTTTATGTAGTTTTGGAGTCCTATCTAAACATATCATGGAATATGTTATGGTATCATTTGTTTTCCCCCAAATAATTTCAACATAGTCTGAAGTTAGTTGATAATTACTCTTTTGTGAAACATTCAGAATCTAGTGAATCGTAATTTTGAGGCTGACACAAGTAAAGATTAAATTTTTGCTGTTTCCTGTTCATTCCTGATATTCTTCTATAATTTCTGATATTTCCACCGTGTAGTATATAAAGTTAGGCCACTGTCCACTGGGACTGACTAACCATTTCATTATTCTCTATCTGTCTATACCACCACTTTGTGGTTCTGTGGGAAAGGAGTAATGCCAGGCAAAGTATCAAATTTATCCCTTTGGCATGTGGGTATAACTTACAGAAAGCAGGGCAAGTAATGTTTCATTTTATTGACCAATTAGAAGAGAAACAAACAACAACTAAGAATAAAAACTCAGAACAATTATAACTATTTCAGAAACCACAGACTACTAGTGATGATAATTTTTTATTTATTTTCTTATTGATTTTTTGGATCTGTGCCTAATATTGTTATATTATTAATTTGTTATCTTGAAGGGAAATTTTCAAATATAATTTTTCTCCTCTGTCAACTTGCAGGTTTTAAAATTCTGTGCTCTTCCCTACTACTCTGTTTTTCTTATGTGTATATATGTATGGCTTTACTATAGAACACAGACACATATACACACACCCACATTAAACATTATTCATTAGATCTCTAAAGAAGACCAGTTTGCTACAAGGATAAACCAAGTGTGCACTGCTCATTTACACTTATGCCCATCACTTTACATTTGGAGGGGCTGTCCAATCTCTGAAGAAATGTTAGCTTCTTAGATTTTTTGGTTTGACCTCACAGAACTAATGGTACTAATTGTATACAGACACATCTATGAATTATGATATGTGGCATATAGATGATTTCCATAAAGCTTCTTGGTTCAGGATATGTGTGGAGTTTCTATTTCGATTATAACTTTTAGAGCATCATGTGTTCTTTATAAGTATGAGAGTTCTTATTGGGACAAATAATGTTGTAACTGATGCAGGTGTAAAATATTTTGCTGTTAACATTTAAAATTTTCTTCAAATTTAGTGAACGATGAAGTACATTAGATAAAATAGTTAAAAATCAGAAAACTTAAAGCACTTCACAAATTAATTATAAGATAACTATTAATTATTGACAGCAATTGAAAGCAAACTAATTGGTCTGACAAAAAACATCTGGACAAGTAAAGTCAAAAAAGTATGATTTGTCAAAATGTTTCCTATATGTCAGTGAAATATTAATATACACATAAAACTTTCCTTATTAATAAATTCACTTATTGTTAAATATTTGGATGTTACAGTGAAAGTTCTATAAATATTTAGCTTTGAGTTCTCAGTTTTCCTAAAAGTGAACGCGATTATCTTGTAACCACATTTTTAGTCCAAATAAATGAACACAGTTTATGTTTATGTCAATTCTATCACTAAAAGTTTCAATTAATACTGACAAATTAGTTTCTGAGAGGGTGTTTATTCTAAAGAGGTCTAAATTTTCATTCAGCAAAGATGATTTATCTGCTTGATTTTACTAAACAATAGTTGCATATTTAGAAGCCCATTTTATCTAATGTCATGTTAAGAGTATAGACTTATATACATAGGAAGTATTGATTCTAATGTTCTTCTCTTAACTACTTTCATTATTTTATATACTGTATTATTGACATACAGCTATTTGTGTGTCATAACTTGGAGCTCTTTAATTCCTCCTCTATTTCCATCCTCCTTTTTTTCTTTTTTCTTTTCCTTTTTTTTTTTTTTTACAAGCAGCATTGCAGCTAATTAGTTTTGGGGAGGAAGGAGAGAGAGTCCTATACATTCTCTTGGTTGTGGCCCCTTAATAAGAGACTGTTCTTATACCTGAGGAAGCTTCATCTTTCACTCATTATCTTCAGTAAACAGAGTGGGTCCCTTCAATGACCAACTGCTGTGTGCACAGCTTCTAGTGAGAAATTGAGCAATTTGCCAAATTGATTTTCTCCCTTTCAAAGTAATTTTTGATGGGTTATGCCTCTGTATATTCACTCTTACCTGGATGATTTCTTAAAAGTATGCTTTCCAAGATGGAAAATTTGAAGATGCAAAAGGGCCATCTTTCCTGCCTCTCATGACTGATTTATATAGTTTATTGAAAATTGTGTTTTTGTGGTTACATTGTGGAAATGTCTTTTTAAAGACTGTTGGACAATTTTGAATTCATTGAAAGCAAAATACACTGATTTGTTTACACTTGTTCTTTCTCTGGTCATCTGATTGTAATGAAGACAATAGGTTCTGAAGTATTCTTTCATAGGTGTTTCTGGAAGAGACAGCTCTACCTGTTGTCATGTTCTCATCCACACATTTTGAGTTCCTGTCTGTCAATATAGAGTACCCATAGTTGTAAAATCTAGGCATTCATATTTAATTCTTGCCCCACTCCCCAACCCCCAGCAAAAGCCATGGTGATTATTTCCACAAGTCAGCACTGACTAGGTGAGATTTCCTCCCTGAAATCTTTTTAGGGCAGTCACTGGAATTTTTACTCAGACTTCTTTCCATATGCAACATCAATAAATATGGAAATTAAGGATTCAAATGCTGTCTAAATTCAGTTAATTGTAAGGTACTTAGTGTTGAAAGACAAAGCTATGCTAATCTTATTAAAATATGCCTGGTTAAATTTAGCTATAAATTTCATTCAAGAACTCCTGCTTTATGCATAATTCCAAGTCAGAATGACTGGATAGAGAACCGCCTACTCTGCAGGATACAGAGTTAGTGATTCGGAAAGGTGAAAAGTTTAATTATGAGTCTATCTTCTGGGGAAAAAGTGAAACAAGGATGAATTCTTAATTTTTTTGTTTGTTTAGATTAAATTAATTGAAAGCCTCTTTCACATTGTTTACATTTTGATTGCTTTCACAGTAAGAAAAGCTTTTAACATTTTTTCTGTTTCATTTTAATTGAAGTTGTTTTAAATATACACAAATGAAAGAGACTTAACTGAAGTAGAGTTCAACACTGTTTAAACAAATTCAATTAATTTTTAATTTTTTTATATAAAGTGTATAATATTTTGTATTGTGGCTAAAGGTCCAACTAGGAATTTAGAGACCAAGGATTTCAATCCTGACTTTTTTGTTCATCTTGTGCAACTTTGTAGACATTATGGAGCCTCCCCATACTTCAGTTTCTTTATATTAATCTGTGGTAAAACAATGATGTATTTTTAAAAAGATTTTATTTTTATTTATTTTTATAGAGTAAAATATATGTCCTTGATAACATTTATAAACATTCATATATAACATTTATAAAATTTGGATAAACATAAATATATATGTATTCACACACACACATATTACTATCCATAATCCAACTACTCAGGTGTAACTCTATTCAATTTTGGCTAGATTCCCAGCCACTTAGTCATTCTGCATGCATACATCCATGAGCAAATATTGGATCACACAGTAGCTATTTTTTATAACCTTCTATATTCAATTACTACATGGTTACTATCTTTTCACATTGTTTGGTATTATTCCATATCATGATAATAATTTAGTTTTGCAAAAACACCCATTATTTATTGAACCAGGACCATTTTGTTGGGCATTTAGGTTGTTCCAATTTTTTTTTGTTGTTAATAATTGTAAATAATGATGCAGAGAAAATCTCCATGCATTATATCCTTAGACATACCTATGATTATTTACTTAGTCTGATTTAAATTGACTGTGATCATGTATTTTAAAGAAATGTGTATATATCTCATTATGGATAAATTCTTATGGCATTGTAATAAAGATATTT
This sequence comes from Pteropus vampyrus, assembly GCF_000151845.1. NCBI lineage: Eukaryota > Metazoa > Chordata > Mammalia > Chiroptera > Pteropodidae > Pteropus > Pteropus vampyrus. The sequence continues at coordinate 499,607 of NW_011889262.1, forward strand.
TCAATAAAACATTGATTTCTATTTTTGATATTTTTAGATTATGATAATTCACATCTGTTTAAAAATATAAATTATTCTAGTATTTACATTCATACTTAAAAATCTGTTTGACTTTAGTGGCAAAAGTTAAAGAAGTTAGAAGGACATAGTCCTCTGTAAGGACCACATGTAAAAATGGCTTAAGTCTCAAATTTTTTTCTAAATTCCTATTATAGAAAAAAGATTTTGGAATTAGATATATGGAATATTATGTCTGCTTTACTACTTACTAGCTGTGCGATCTTAGTATCTTTAGGACAAAAAGTGGGCATATAGTACCTAACATAAGAGGCTGTTTAGAAGAGTGAGAGAGATATTATTTGTATAAAATATGAAGGCGATAGTGGTAGAAGCCAATGTTTTGCTATGTATATGGTATATGAGAGCTATTCAGCCTCATTCACTTTCCTGATCCATGTATCAACCAAACCTTGGTGATTCTACTTCCAAAATCTCTCGGGTTCACACTCCCTTTCACAGTCCCATTCCCACTGCTCTGGCCATTGTTCACTTGGACTCTGGACATTGTCACAACCTCAGCTTGTGACCAACTGAAGTTTTCTGGTGAATCAGGCATCACTGACTTTCAGGGTCTTTAGATTCACCAGAGTCATACACTTTCTAGGGCCTTTGCCCTGCTTATCTCTGCCTGGAATGCTTCTCCTTCCCAAATAACTCTTCTTTCACCTCATTTGAACTTTGCATAGTGGGCGTTTGTCATTTTGCTTTAAGCTTAAAAATTACCTTCTCAGAAAGGCTTTTACTGGCTACCCAATCTAAAGTTACTCCCTATGATGTTATCCTATTTTAATCTTTATTGATCAATTGTCAATTTCCTCACATGTACAATGGAGGATAATATAGTAACTATCTAATGGAGTTGTGAGCATCAAATGAGTCAAATATCTGGCACAAGGATAAAACTAAATAAAAGTAGGTATTATTACCACCTCCATTATTATCACAAGAATAAACTTCCATCACTACCATGACTGCTGCCACCTCCACCACACCATCATTACCACCAGCAGCAGTACCACCACGACCATCACTATATATAACTACTATGACTACCACCACCACTACCACCACCAGTACCACTATGATCATCACTATAACCACTATCAATACTATTTCTACCCCCTACACAACACCATCATCACCACCACCACCAGCAGTACCATTATCACTTCTATCACTACCACCATCACTGTCACCATTACCCTTGTTGCCATCCCCCTCTCCTAGTGTCCACAACAATGCCTGGCACATACTAGATATGAATGTTTGCCAAATAGATGAACTTCAACTATTGGTAGTAGCCTCCTGACTGAGATGTTCCCATCCTCCATTTTTTTTCTTTCAAGTATACTCTATATATGTGATGCAGATATTTCATGTGAAACTATCTAGCTGATTATGATAGAAGAGATGCCTTCTGTGTGATGTTGTTAGACTGTTGGCTCAGAATTGCCTTGATTCTTCTTATGTATGCTATAGGAGCCATAACTCCTATAGTAGTAATGATGAAATGACCAGCATGGTCCAGCTTGCAAAGTTAACTCTCAGCGCTGTCTTGGTATTAAGGTAAATTCTGTGTTTACTCAGGTACCCGAATGTCACCAAGTATTGTGAATTAAGTACTGACAATTGAAGTGAGTCCTTTTCTAAGGTACTTGGAAAAAATTATGCAACCCTGTATTTTTGAGGTCAAAATTAAATCTTGAAATAAAGTACTTCTTGTCAATGCAGTATATATCTATATACCTATATCTATATATCTACATTATACCCATAGCATCTATTTGATGTGTGTGTTTGTGTAGCAAATAATATAAAAGAACAAATTTCTTGGTAACAACATTCAATGAATATCTATAACTGTAAAGCAAGTCAAAGTACAAAATAAATTTGAACACTGTGATAGATTGATTACATACATGACCACCATTTTCCACTTCTTGTATCCAGACCCTTGGCAACATGGATCTTCCAGCTATTCCCAGTGAGAGATGGACTCTACCTTCCCATCTTTGAGTCTGGTCTGCTTTGTGACTTATTCTGGCCAACAGAATGTGGCAGAAGTGACCATGTGCCACTCCTGAACCTAGGCCTCAAGAAACTTTGTCCATTTTTAATTGGTTTCTTGGTATTTGTCCCTGCAATGAGAATAAGCCTGGGCTAGCCTGATAAAGGATGAGAAAGCACATGGAGAGCTGAGTTTTCCCTGCTGAGACCATCCAAGAATAGCTAGCTCCCAGTCAACCCATCCACAGAGTAAATTCTTGAGTTACCCAGCAGAATCATCCCCCAACCTCTAAAACTGTGAGCAAAAAATAAGTGTTTATTTTTGCAGGCCACTAATATTTTGTGATTGTAATGCAACATTTTTGTGGCAATAGAACACTGAAAAAAAAATTCTTATATGACAAGTAAAATACAGTAAACTGGAATGAGTTATTTCTTTATACTTGGCCACAGGACATGGAGACTAATATTTTTAATATATGTGAGTACAGCAAAAAAAATTAATTCAAAGGAATTCCAGTGTTATTCTCATGGATGTCCTAAAGCATAGTAATTGAAGAATAATCTAAAAATGATTTAATTTAAATAGAAACTAGAATTTTGGTATAGCTGCTGAATGAGTAAGAATGTAAAAATACTTTTTTTACTTCTCTTTTTCATCAAATTTAGAGAATCATTTTCAAAGTGAATTAAGTTATTATCCCCTCTGATTTACTTACTTACTGCTATTCGCTGCAGCAGAAATGGTCATTTTTATTTTCTAACAGTAAAGTCATTACTATTTTCAAACACTCATGTATAGACAAATGATGCATGATCTTTTATTACCAACCTTGTTAAAATTGTAGAATCTTAGAGCAAGCAGCATACTTTCAGACCCAGAACTTAGGAAAAAAGAAGAATAAGGGAAAGTAAATATTATAAAGGAGACCTAAAGAGAATAATTAGATTCAAGAGGAGAGCCAGAAGAGACAGCCAAAGGAGGAGAAAATTCTTAGAAAAGAGTGGTCAACAGAGTTAAATGCTGTAGAAAGGTTAGGATGATACAAGAAAGTACAAATTCAATTTGACAGTATGGCATTATTGATCTTAGCCAGAGTAGTTTAAATGGTGTGAGAAGATGCCACATTTCTATAGGTTGGACAGGCAAGTTTCAGGAGATAAATACAGTATACAGTACCTGCAGATTATCCTTTTGAAGAACTTGACTCTAAGAAATGGTAAAAAAGGAGATACAGGATCAACTATGTTTTTCTTTTGTATGATGGAGATATCTTACGACTATTTGAAATTGACAATGAAGGAATTAGTAGAGAGAAACAAGTGTAGTAAGAATAAAGAAATGAGCGTGTTCAAAGAAAAGCCTGCTGTAAGTAGAGACTGATTTACTGGAATTTAAAATTTTAGAAATGATTCCATTATGGGAGGCTGAAGTCGGCGTGACCATAGGAGGGAGTTGCTGACAAGAGATTTAGAAACTTTGAAATATATTGGCTGTATATTTCATATGGATGTTAAAGGATATTTTCACTGGATATAGAATTGTAAGTTGATAATATTTTTCTTTAAGCACATTAAAGATTCATTCCATATTTTTCTTCTCTGAGATTTAGCAATTTGATTATAATGTGCCTAGGTGCTTTTTGTTTTCTTTTTTTTCTTTTGTTTAAATCTTGCTTGAATCTGAGGGGTCATTCTTAAATTTTGAAAAATGTTTGGAAAATATTTATTCTGTCCTTTTTTCTCTTTCCTCTTTTTCTGGGACCCTAATTACATGTATTATGGTATTATCCTAGAGATCTCTTATGTTCTATTCAATTTTTTCATTTTCTAAACTTATATTTCAATTTGGATATTTTTAATTCATCCATATTTGAATCCTCTATTGTGTCAGTCTATTGTTAGTTTACCCACAGAATTCTTCATCTTGGATATTATATCTTTCAGTATGAATTTTTATTTAATATTTGAAGAACTTCTAATTCTGTGATGAAATTTCCTATCATTCATTTGATCCACATTTTCCTCTAAATTCTTTAGCACTTATGATATTTTCTTTCTAAAATCCTTGTTGGCTATTTCCATCAGCTGGATTAGTTATGGGTCTGCCTGTGTTGACCTTTTCCTTTTGAATATTGGTCAATTTCCTGCTTCTTTTCATGATTTAATTTTTTTTCCCCCTCTTTAATTCCCCCTCCTCCCACCACTTCCATCCCTGACCTATGGATTTTTCAGTATCCCCTTAAGAACTGGATCTTTGAAGGCGGGGCGTCTCCTCTCACCTGCTCACAGCGTGTACCTGGGGCCTGGAGCATCTGGATGTGCTAACCACTACACCATGGAGCAGACGTGCTAACCACTACACCATGGAGCCACCCCATCATGACTTAAATTTTTAAATGCTTGCTGGGCATTTTTTAAATAAAGAATGGTGGAGATTAAACTAGATACTTTTTGTTTGGTTTTATTTTTTCCAGATAGGGGATTTATTCCATTTCCTCTGTGAGGCCATTAGGATAAGGGAATGACCATTCAGATCCTAGTCTGAGGCAAGCTGAGCTGGAGATTAGCCACAATTTTATTCAGTTTTCCTTTGGTTTTAAATGAGATTATAGAGATCTCTCTTTGCCCTTCAGTTCGACTCACAACTCCCCTTGCCATCATAGATTTATCTTGCTGATATAATCAGGATTCGGGTTGGCAAGAAGTTTGGTTCCATCTGTAGTTAGGTTTAGTTTACCTCTAAATTCAATAGTAGCAGGCCCTGGAACATAAGCCCTGAACAAAACTATAAAAATCTCTTTCTAGTTTCCAGTTTTATTCCTAAGACCTGCAATGTTCTTGCAGGATAAAATTTTAGGCCAATAGACTTATTTTGTGTGTGGGACTCTCCCAGAATTCAATCTGTCATGCCAGCTCCAATCATTCTTAAAAGTTTTACTTGCTTCCCCTCATACTGGCAAAATCTTTTCATTTTATGGCAAGATTTCATCTTTGTTGCCTCATATCAGACAAGGCAATACCCAGTCCCAAGTATGAAGGCAATTGCTGAGTGTTGCTTTTCTATGAAGGCCTGGCTCCTTTCTGAAATTTAGTTCATTTAGATGACTTTGGACCAACTGATTATTAACGATATGCTTTTAGTTTATCTGTCTTCTTTTTATAACAGGAGTGAAGGTCTTTCATGACTGTTTGCATCTTAACTGAAGATGGAACTGCTCCATATGAACACTGATGCCAAGCAAACATAGTGGTGGAAATGTGATTGAGATGGAAATGAGATTGAACCACTGTCAAAATCCTTAATAAATCAATGTGTGTGTGTGTGTGTGTGTGTAGGGGGAGAGATAGCCTGTGATGATTTGGTTATTGGATTTGTAGATGACTAAAAAGAAGAGGAATGGTACATGTAGATAGAATCCATCACATGAAGGGAAGAAGGGATCAAGATACAACAGATTGGGGGTAAAAGCTTATTTACAAAGAAATAAATGGTCCAGAGAATATTGTGGAAACAATAATAAGGAAGACCAGAAGAAGTTGGAGGGGAGGAGTAAGTGGGAAGAAACATATTTTTTAATACATGAGAAATGATTGACTAGAGTTTCTTGCATTTTGGCAAGTGGTCAAGTTTGGATTTAAGGGGTCAGGTTGGAGTGATGACTCCATGAAGTAGGACACCTGCGTAGAGTAAGTTTCCAACATTGTTAAAGGTCTTTTGAGGCTGGCAGTCTGCGGTCTTTAAAATATTTTTATAGCATTGAAGAGCATTCTCTCTTCACGAATTATTATGATCATACTATTTGTGTTCTTTGTTGTTAGCAGTTCTCTCTCTCTCTCTCTCTCTCTCTCTCTCTCTCTCTCGTATACCACATAGTGATTAGACATTTATATAACTTACGAAGTGATCACCCCAATAAATCTAGTATTCCTCTGATATCATATGTAGTTATTACAATGTTATTGACTATATTCCTTATACTATACTTTACATTCTCATGACTATTTATAACTACCAATTTGTACTTCTTAATCCCTTTCCCCTTTTCCCCACCCCACAACCCCCCTCTCATCTGGCAACCCTCAAAATGTTCTCTCTATACATGAGTTTGTTTCTGTTTTGTTTGTTTATTTTGTTCTTTAGATTCCACATGTAAGTGAAATCATATGGCATTTGTCTTTCTCTGTGTTACTTACTCTAGTCAGCATAATACCATTTATATCCATCCATGTTATTGCAGATGACAAGATTTCATTCTTTGTAAAATATTTTACTGGCTGAGTAAAATTCCATTGTATATGTGTACCACCTCTTCTTTATCCATTCGTCCACTGATGGACACCCAGGTTGCCTCTATATCTTGGTTATTGTAAATAATGCAGCAATGAACACATGGATGCACATGTCCCTTCAAAGTGGTATTTTGGGTTTCTTCAGATATATATACGGAAGTGGGATAACTGGGTCCATTTTTGTCTCTTGTTATAGCCTTTATTTTAAAGTCTATTTTGTCTGCTATAAGTATTGTTACCCCAGCTTTTCTTCTTTTGTTTCTCTTTTCATGAAATATCTTTTTTCATCCCTTTACTTTCAGTCTGTGTGTATCTTTCAATCTGAAGTGAATCTCTAGTAGGCAGTATATGAAAAGGTCTTGTTTTCCTATCCATTCAGCTACCTAATCTTTTGATGGGAGCGCCTATTCCATTTACATTCAAAGTAAATGTTAATAGATATGTAGTTATTATTTACATATTTTCTCTCTCTTTTTTCTCTTTTCTTCTTCTTCTTCTTAAAGAAGTCCCTCCAACATTTCTTGTAACATTGGCTTGGTGGTGATGAATTCCTTTAGCTTTTTCTTGTTTGAGAAGCTCTTTCTCTGTCCTTCAATTCTAAATGATGACTTTGCTGGATAGAGTAATCTTGGTTATAGAGCCTTGCTTTTTATCACTTTGAAAATTTTGTGTGAGCTCCTTCTGACCTGCAAAGAGTCTATTGAGAAATCAGCTGACAGTTTTATGGGAGCTTGTCGTAGGTAACTAACTGCTTTTCTCTTGCTGCTCTTAAAGGTCTTTCCTTGTCTTTAACCTTTGGTATTTTAATCGTGTCTTGGTGTGGGCTTCTTTGGGTTCATCTTGTTTGGGACTCTACATTTCCTGGACTTGTATGTCTATTTATTTCACCAGACTGAGGATGTTTTCAGTCGATATTTCTTCAAATAGATTTTAAATTCCTTGCTCTCTCTTTTCTCCTTCTGGTACACCTATAATGTGAATATTGTTACACTTGATGTTGGCCCAGAGTCCCCTTAAACTACCCTCATGTTTTGATTCTTTTTGCTTGTTGCTATTGTGGTTGGATGTTTTCTGCTACCTTATTTTCCAAATTGCTGATTTGATCCTCTGCTTCATCTAATCTACTGTTGATTCCTTCTAATGTATTCTTCATTTCAGTTGTTGTATTATTCATTTTTGACTAGTATATTTTTAAGTTTTTTTTTAATCTCCATTTTATTGTTTTCTCTTTGTTAAAGTTCTCACTGAGTTCATCTACTTTTCTCTTAAGTTCATTGAACATCCTTATAACCAGTGTTTTGAACTCTGCATCTGGTAGAATTTACTTTTCTCCATTTTGTTAAGTTCATTTTCTGGAGCTTTGTTTTGTTCTTTTATTTGGGACATGTTTCTTTGTTTCCCATTTTGGTTTCCTTCTAGTGTTTGTTTCTATATATTAAGTAGGGCTTATAAGTCTCCTTGTCTTAGTGGCCTTATGTATTAGGTGTTCCGTGGATCCCAGTGGCGTAGTCTTCCCTGGTCACCTGAGCTGGGTGCTCCAGGTTTGTCCCTTGTATAGGTTGTGTGTGCTCTCCTGTTGTAGCTGAGCCTTAGTTGCTTTCTGCATGTCAATGGGAGAAATTGATCCTTGGGCTGATTGGTCGTGGAGACTGGCCAATGTGGGGCTGATCCTATGAAGCTAGATTCACTTTAGCAGGGCTCTGATGTCTTCCTTTTGAGTGTATCATCCTTGGATACAGCCCTGGGTGTTGCTCCAGCTCAATCCAAAACAACCACTGGGAATACTTCTCCTAGAGCCTCCTGGGAGGGCACCCACTACAGGCCAAGTTCAGCCACAGCCTTTGTACTACCTGGGGCCACCTGGAAAGAGTTACCAAAGAATCCTCAGATGGCCACCACCTGTGCGGGGCTTAGAGGTGCCTTGAGAGGTCAAGTTGTGAACAGAGGCCTGCTGCCACTAGTGCTGGGTTGCGGCTGCTCAGCAAAAGGTGCTGGTCATGCCAAGGTCAGATAGAGCCTGTTTGGGTTTTGTGAACTTTTACGAGATTTTAGGAAAGTTCATAGCATGAACCAAGATAGACCATTTGTATGGAAAAGCTGCTGGAAGAGGCTTGGGTGGGTCTGTAAGTTGGATGGGGTGGGGTATCAAGGAATCAGTAGAGCAGGACAATCACTATTAGCCAGGTAGATGGAGACACAGATGTACACCTGCATCTGTACACCGAGCATGGGGAGGGCTCAATAAAGAAACAATGGCTTCTGCCAGTCTGGGAGAAAGCTGCCCCTTCAGCCCTTGCCCTGAAGCCAGACAAATCCCTCTTGGAATGTCGCTGGTGCTTATTGAACTGCCCTCCAGTGCTGGAGCTCAGAATGAGAGCGTTAGTGAGTTGCAAATGAACTTGAACTTGAGTGCAGAAGGAGAGGTGGAACAAGCTGCCTTATCTGTGAGCAAGGGAAAATTGACTCCCTACGTATGCTAGACTCTTACCAGATTCAAATCCTAAGGCTCCTTAGGAGGAATGTCTGTGACTCCAGCTGCCCTTTATCTTGCTCAGCCACAATCTTTGCTGGTTTTCATAGCCAGATGTTGTGGGATCTTCTCTTTCCGGCACTGAAACTCTGGGTTGGGGAGGCTGGTGTTGAGCTGGGGCCCCTTGATCCTGTGGTGGGTACTCTTCAGTGGAGATGTCCTTCCCGATTTTCAACTGCCACACGGGGTGCGATGCCATCTGGTTTCATGTCTCCACTCCTACCAGTCTCAAAGTGTCCTCTTATGTATATCCCCAACTGTAGGACTTCTGTTCCATCAGACCTCAGGCAACTCCCAATGATGGTTGTTCTGTAGTTTGGTTGTAATTTTGATGTGGTTGTGAGAGGAGGTGAGCACAGTGTGTACCTACTTTGCTTAACTAGACAAAGTGATGTAATTGGTATTTTTCTGGGTTTTGGTTGACAGTGTTCATAGATTCCTGTAGCTGGTGAGTCTAGGTGAAAATCATAACTTGATAAAGCTGAATTCATCTGAAAATCTACCTGATACTAACATAACATCTCTAGAGTTATGAAATCTTAATTTGATGATGTTGACAATAAAGTAAACATCTGGATGTATGGTGAAAATTTAGTTTTATGATCTATACATCACCAAAATGTCTGTATGTTTTGGCTTTATGTAGTTGTGTCACTTCTCTCTTCAAAATTTTTTGTCCTCTTTCTGAATCTACTTGGCCCTAATTGCTGCACATTTCAATGTGCTTGTCAGGAAATAATTTATTCATTTTGTTTTTCCCTCTCTTCATAGAAATTTCTTTAAGTTTCAGGTTTATTTAAGATTATTATTTCCATTTAGATTGAATAACTATGTGCAGATTAGTATTTTGTGAGAAAATTGAGATAGGCTATCCTCTTTGTTAGTCTGTACTTCAGTTTCTTAATATGGTTCCAGCACTGAAAACCAGTATCTGCAACTGTTTGAAAACTATTTGAATCTGGTAGTAATCTAGTATGTTTATGGGGTCAGTTTTTCCTTGCCCATAGCTAAGGCAACTTGTTCCACCTCTCTTTTTGAATTCAAGTTCATTTGCAACTCTGTACTCCTTTTACAGTATCATTTTCCTCCAGGCCATGCACACTTAAAGAGCAAGGGAAGGACATATTTGGGGCCTTACCCTCATTAGTTCTTAACTTAAGTAGGAAGATAAGCGGTCTCCTTGGATGTTTGCATTGGCCAATCCCCCATTTCCATGTCAATAAATATTGAAACTTTGTTCTAAATCTGTACCTCAGTTCCTACAGCTCATCTCTCATCAATTACAACTGCTCAACTAATTCATTCACTTGGTTGTTTCCTACCTATAACAGGTATTTATATCTCTAGAACTCCAGAGGCAGCCTCTCCTTCCTCAAGGTCATTCCAGAGCCCGTGCTCACTGAAGCATATTCTCATAAAAACCCAAGGAAGACACTAGGTCCTGTCCTCAGTCTCTGTCCTAACTCTGGGCCAAGCTCCTCTACATTGGTTCCTAAACCACTTAGCATGTCAAATTATTCCTCTTTCTTATTTTTTTTTTTTATTAGATTTGTTGGAGGTAATATTGGTTAATAACATTATATAAATTTCAGGTGTACAACTTTGTAATATGACATCTATATACTCTATTGTGTATTCACCACCTGAGGTCTAGTCTCCTTTCCATTTTTGTTTCTTATTATCTACTTTTTCACCCTAATTGCTCTTTTCTGCATTAATTCATTTATTCATGGATTCATTTATTCATGAGATGTTTAGTAAGTTCCAACAAGGTAGATGGGGCCCTCCTAAGTGTCCCTGAAATGAAAGGTATTAGGAGAGGAACTGGGAGAAGTTATCTCAACTTTCTTCAAATAATTTGCAGTCTGGATGGAGACTCAGGCATCTATTCACAGAAAAGTTGATACTGCATATGATTAAGTGACATATGTTTGGTACAAGTTGGTACAAGCAATTATGTGCCTTGGGATGTCAGAGAAGAAAAACATTTTCTTTGATGGGAGGTTGGGGTTGAGAGATAGACGGGTAAAGGAGCTGTCCTTGAAGCGTGGATAAGATTTGAGAGGCAGGGAGGATTTAGAGAATTCTACAAGGGAGGAATAAGACACAGCCTTGATGGAATGGACAGGATATGTAGAGACACAATACTCTGCTGAGAGCCCCAGCAGTCATTTGTTTGAGGAGCATCCAAGCAGCACTTATTCTAGCCCTCCTCTACTTTCTATAGCAATATTTTTAATTGAAACACAAAGATAGAGGCTTTTTTTTCTGACTTCTGATAAATGTTAAGAAATTTAACAAGTGATTTTCTATTGCTCTGAGGAGTTGTTTAAGCCTTCATAAATATTCCATCAACCACATGGGGACTCGTCTACTTTGAGAAGGATTTTGGAGGTTTTTCATGGTCTTGCCTTCAGGTACTTTCTCATATACCTGGAAATGTTTCATTTATTTGTATATAGTGTCTTCAAACTTCTATCTGAAAACATAAGATTCTTTTTCATGCCTGCCTACTTGCCACATGAATATACAAAGTATAGTCCTTGTATTTTGTTGAGGTTTGAAGAAGATTGTGTGTTCAATCTTGAGAGCTAGACCCTAATTTCTATCTGTCTAGTTAGCTGTTATCTCTCTCTGGCTAACAGCTCTCTCTTTTTGTCTTCCATATTTCTCAGTCTCTCTCCCATCTATCTTTCTATCATCTATCTATTCTCTATCTGTGTGTGCGTGCGTGTGTGCGTGTGTGTGTGTGTGTGTGAGTGTGTGTGTGTGTGTGCGTATGAATATATAAAGGCTATATCCTTATTTTTAGGGAAAATTGGATTAAAATGGTACTTTTTGTCAGACTGGTAATAAAGTAACATTAAAAGAAGTGCATGAGAAAAAGTCACTACACACAAAAAAAGCCAAGATCAGCAAAACCGACAAAGAGTTTGGAATAATTGTAATTTAAAGTGCCCTGGGATTATTTTCACACTCAAAATCAATTTTTTTTTCTCTTCGAAAAGGTTTGATAGAAGGGAAAATTACTCCTCTTCCCCAGCTATATAGTTAAAGAGCTATTCCTTCTTCAGCTATTCATAATTCTTCCATAAATCTTGGCAAATAAGCCATGACTCTAATAAACATCAAATTGTATGAGTTGGAGAATATTAATACAACTCAGGATTTTGCTCAACTTGTACAAAAAATACCATTTATGTGACAAAGATTAAAAGGATGTTCTTTCAATGTGTTTCTGTGTAATATATGTTCTATTTAGAAAGCTGATTTGTTATTGGTTTTAGGTACTATTCATAGACTTGATTTTGTGTTCATTCTGTTTCCCAAGTTTATCTTACACCTGAATTGTACATGTTTCTTTGCATCCACCATGATTTTTCAGTGAAAGCTGAGTTCCCAAGTCTTTCATTCATTCTTTCTCTCTTTTACATTTACCTCCTACACCTAATTATGAAACGACTTCAAATAAGTATAAAAATTTAAAAACAAAACAACCCATTCTGCTTCCTGTGAACAATTGACTAGTTTTTTTCCTCTTTTCTCTTCAAGAGTTCAAATTCACTTGGAATGCTGTGCAATTGGCGAGGCCTGGGATTTCTGGGAGCTGTAATTGTGTCTCATTAATTCTTACAGTAATGGAGGATAACTATAAGGAACACGCAATTAGTGATTTGGTCAATGAACAGAGCAGTTAATCAGCAGACAAAGGATGGGGCTCAGAGCCTATTAGGCTGAAAGGAAGTGTTCGTGCTGTCCCAGGCTCCAGGAATGCACATGGACATTCCTGCCAATTGGATGGGTTCAGAAGACTATGTCTTTTTGTGAAACTAGCTTTTTTTTTCTTCTTTAAATTGGTATGGTATGTGTTTATTCAAACACTTGAGAAATTCCTGAGTATTCTGTTATAGTACACTATGTATTTTTCTTACCTCTTGTTAGCTGGCATAGACTTTTCTTTTTTCTCCTACTGTGGAAATAAACCCCAAATACACATACAACAAAAAAACAAAAATGAGTCAAAAACCAACCAACCAACCCTTAGCAATAAAAAAAGGAAGAAAAAAAGCACAATACTGCTTTACTGAAGCATATTAGTAAGCATATAGATCCTTAGCTGACTCCTCTGTCATCAGAAAATAAATTAATGTGGAGACCAATAACATTTAAATAAGCCTTAGTATTGTCATTTGGTCGTACTCTCCATATTCATTTCTATAAAGTGGACCTTTATATTTCTGAATGGAGGCACTTTAAATTTATGTAAATTTTGTATACAGACAAGCATATGAGTCTTAAAATGTTGTAGGCTTTACAGCTAAAAGTAATTGTAATTCTGTGTTTTCTGTGAGAAAGTCTTGTCAAATTACTTTGGGGCTTTTAATACAAAAGTTAACCCATCAGAATAAGGTTGCTTTTTCTGGGCAACATGGAACTTAGTATCCTTGCCTAGGAAAACCATGTCAAGGTTACAGATGGAATCCTGTGAAATGTTGTAAATGTGAAGTGATGATTATATAAGAAAATGGATTTATCAATAATACATTGCCCTGAGGTAATTCTGAGCTCAAGCAAACAGTTCTTCAAATAGAATGACATCTCTATTCCTAAGCAAAGCATACATTTGGAATAAAGAAGAAATGATTACATTTGCTTTTTAAAAATGAAACTAGTTTAATAATTAACTTATTTCCTGAGTCAAGTGTAGACCTGAAAATAAAGGTAGGGTTATTTTCTTTCTCTAAAACCGTCTGTTCTTTTATCTTCTTATGATTCACATTGGAAACAAAGAAATGTTCAAGAAATGAATTCTCTTAGGCATTATATTAGAGACTCAGCTATTTCTGAATAATTAGCTTCATTTGTTAAATATTTGAAACATTTTCTACTCTGAGGTAAAGAACAGCATAGTGGAAGATGAGAATTACAAATGACATGCATTTTCAGCAGAATCCTTCTTATCAATTAATAAGGAGGAGTAAGCTATTCTACCTCCTTTTTTCTCTTATTTAGATTTTCTTCTCTAAAAATTTTGTATTCACAACAGCACAAAGTTTCCTTTTTCCTTGAGTGACATGCTATATGCATTGTTTCAGAAAATGGAACACTATTGAAGCAGGAGATAGGGAAGGTGGTTTTGTCCTCAGCTCTACATTTGCTAACTGTGTATACCCACGAGAGCTGCCCTCTGAGCCTTGGTTTCCCCATCCACAAAATGAATATTTTTAATCTAGGTGATCTCTTAGCTTTCTTTTAACTGTGCTCTTTTGACTTCTTTGGACCAACAGCGAAACTATTTCAAGTATTATTTGTGTCCTGGAATTTAAACATAGGATTTACAAGCTATAGAAACTATGATTTGGGGTTGCAGCTGCCGTCTCAGCTGCTGTGGGCTATGGCATCATTAGAGGCTGTATCTAGCATCAAATTATTTGTGAAAGGGCTTTCTCTCTCATCATTTTTTTTCTCGTTGTTCTGATGTGCCTAATTGCTAAAAATCTACCCTGTTTCCTAGTGAATCATTTTTCTGGAGATTGTTTTAATTACCTTGGTCTTTTCCATAGCATACTGTCAGCCTACTTGCATCTGTGAGTGGTCTCTGCTGGGCTGGTTTTTAATATAATGTATTAAAAATCAGCAACAAGTTGACTTTAAGAACCTCTGTAAGACTGATAAGATTTTTTTGGCTGCACATTGCTTTATAAAGCAAACTGCTTGTGAAATATATCTCAGAACCATCAACATACTAAGTTTCTCAAGATTTGTTTTCACCTCAACCATTTACTCCATTCAAGAAAAGAGTTGTTCACACACAGGGTGGCCACGCTCTGTCCTGGCTGGAATTCCTGGTCTCGTTCCACCCTATGGTCAACTCAGTCCTTTTGCTTTCTAAGTCTTAGTGTCTACTCCTCTCTCTTCAAATATTTAACAACTTTTCAAATTTTTAGGGATCCTTTCTGCTCATCAAATTGCACTAGGCAAAAAAAGTCTTTCCATTTGTTTACACCAAGATTTTCTTCAGGATAACCATGACCTTTAAAGAACACAAGAAAAATCAGTAAATGATAAATATACTTATTACTTATTTATAGCTCAGGGTCAGAAACTCTTATGCCAACATGGGCTAGGGAGATAAGTTGGGAGTCCAATGAGCCAGACAGAAAATTACAGAAGGTGGTGGGAGGCAGTAGAGCACTCAAGAGTTTAGGTCTCTGCTAAAGATGGCAGCCTGCACTCAGTCCAGCCAATTATCGCCATATGGGGACACAGCCTGATACTGTCAGAACTTATTTTTAAAAGAAAGTCGCAAATACAGGTTCCATGAGAACTCTCCCAACTTTTAAGTATTAATTCATAAAAATCTACATGCTATCCTGGCCAAATAAATTACGTCTATGTCCACATCAGTCACTGGGGCTACCGGCTGGTCACCTTGGCATCAGGCAATAGCAGGCACTGTTTCTTTCCATTAAGAAGTAGATGAAGAGGCTGAATTATTTAGAAATCTCTCCTGTCCTTTGAGAGTAATATGTTCAAGATACATTTAGATCTGTTTTACTGATTATATAAACTAATTTGATTGAATTTTTGTGGAGAAGTTTGGACATTTCACTCTGGAGGGAACATGCTTTTGCACGTTTTTCAGTGGGTCTTCTTTTTATTTATTTATTTTTAAAATAAAAAATAATAATTTATTTTTAACTTAAAAATTTTTAATTACAGTTAATATTCAATATTTTTTTTATATTAGCTTCAGGTGTACAGCATAGCGGTTAGACGTTTATATAACCTATGAAGTGATACCCCTGATTAGTCTAGCACGCCACTGACACCATACATAGTTATTACAATATTATTGGCTATATTCCTATCAGAGCCAAGCTGATCAAGAAGGGAAGATTTTGGTGGTGAGACACCCAGTTAAAAGAATGTACAAAGAGCTGACATGAGAAATGAAACAGCAGGCACGAACTTTATTGCGGGGAGCATGCTTCTGTGCTAGGAGACTGCATAGGCTTCATAGATGCCAGAGAACAATAGTGGCATTCTGCCACACATGCATGATACAATAAGCTGAATCATGCTTACATGAGTTAAGTGCAGGCGTCCTACTATATTAATGTAGTAGGACATTCTAAATCTATATATACATTCTAAATCCAGAGTCCTATCCCTACCCGCGAGCCTGGATCACAGCCAGACCTGGGACCCACAATTCCCTATGCAGTACTTTACATCCCTGTGACTGTTTTGTAATTGCCAATTAGTACTTCTTAATCCCTTCACCTTTTTCACCCAGTCTTTCAACATCCCTTTCATCTGGCAACTATCAGTTTGATCTCTGTATCTATGGGTTTGTTTCTGTTCTATTTCTTTATTTTGTTTTTTAGATTCCACATTTAAATGAAATCATATGGTATTTATCTTTCACTGTCTGATTTATTTCACTTAGCATAATACCTTCTAAGTCCATCCATGCTGTCACAAATGGTAACATTTCTTTTTTTATGGCCAAGTAATACTCTTTTGTATATGTGTACCACATTTTCTTTATCTAATTGTCTATTGATGGACATGTGGGTTGCTTCCATATCTTGGCTATTGCAATAATACTGAAATGAACATAAGGATGCATATATCTTTTCAAACTAATGTTTTGGCTTTCCTTTAATAAATACCCAGAAGGGTCTAGTTTCATTTTTTTTGCATGTATCTGTTCAGTTTTCCTAACAACATTTTTTGTAGACTGTCTTTACCCCATTGCATATTCTTGCCTCCTTTGTCATAGATTAATTGATCATGTAGGTGTGGGCTTATTTCTGGGCTCTCTATCTTGTTCCATCAATGTAGGTGTCTGTTAATATGCCAGTACCATGATATTTTGATTACTATATGCCAGTAGTATAGTCTGATATCAGGTAACATGATACTTCTCACTTTGTTCTCTCTCAAAATTGCTGAGGCTATTTGGGGTGTCTTCTGGTTCTATATATATTTTTGGATGATTTGTTTTTGTTCTGTGAAAAATGCCATTGGTATTTTGATAGGACTTTCATTGAATCTATAGATTGCTTGGGTAATATGGCTATTTTAATTGTGTTAATTCTTC
The DNA here is from genome assembly GCF_000151845.1 of Pteropus vampyrus. Classification (NCBI taxonomy): domain Eukaryota; kingdom Metazoa; phylum Chordata; class Mammalia; order Chiroptera; family Pteropodidae; genus Pteropus; species Pteropus vampyrus. The sequence continues at coordinate 516,607 of NW_011889262.1, forward strand.
CTATCCATGAGCACAGTATGTGCTTCCATTTACTTGTAGATTCTTCAGTTTCTTTTTTCTTCGATGTCTTATAATTTTCTGAGTATAGGTCTTTTACCTCCTCGGTTAAATTTATTCCTAGATATTTTATTTTTTGATGCAATTGTAAATGGGATTGTTTTCTTAATTTGTCTTTCTGATAGTTTGCTATTGTTGTGTAAAAATGTAACCAATATTTGAATATTAATTTTGTATCCTGCTACTTATTGAATTTATTAATCAGTTTCAATAGTTTTTTTGGTGGAATCTTTAGGGTTCTCCATATATACTATCATGTCATCTGCCAGTAGGTCTGCTCTATTACTGTAAATATCCTATATGGTTATCTGACTTACGGTAAACAGGGCAGGTAACAGCTGATTTGATTTTAGAGAGACATTCTAATTGACACCTAGCAACTCAATTCTCCTAGAAATCATTAAATGCTTGTTCTGTGCTGAGCACTGTCCAGATGTGGGAGAGAATAATTCAGTTCCTTAGGTGTCTGCAAAGGACTGAAAGTTGGTATTCACCCTTAATTCTTATGTTGAAATCCTAACTCCCAATATTATTAAGAGGTAGGACCTTAGGTAGATAATTAGGCAGAGCCTTCATGAATGGGATTAGTGCCCTTATAAAAGGACCCCAGAGAACTCTCTTCTCTCTTTTCACCTTGAAGATACAATGAGAAGTGGGCAGTCTACAACCTGGAGAGGGCTCTCACCGGAACCAAACCATGTTGGAAACATGATCTCAGATTTCAAACTTCCAGGGGTGTGAGAAATAAATTTCTGTTGTTTATTAGCTGCCTAGCCTAGAGTACTTGGTTATAGTAGCCAGAATTAAAACAGTGTCTCTTGTTAAATTAAACACGGAGGCCATTAAACTGAGGTAGTTTTAATACCTTAGCAGCCTATGTAAGCCAATCAAAATCTAAGTCAACCAACCAGAACTTGACTGCTCAGCTAGTCTGGTTACCTAACCTAGCCTAAAAGTTACTCGTTATACCAAATAAGAAAAGTAACCGTGCATTAACAGTCCATGTTTGCCTAGTATAACTTCCTAATTCCTGCTTACCTGACTCCATAAAATCCTTTTGCTTTGTATGGCTTTTTGGAATGCCTTTGTATTTTCTAGACTGGATGCTTCCTGATTGAGGAATTGCCAACCAAATCAGAAAATTAAATGTCTCTGAAAATTTCCTTTCATATCCTTTTGATTTAAGTAACTTTTTTCTTCTTTCAACAATCCATTATTTGGATATAAGTGCAATGATTGAAATCTTCTGTTACATTGCAAGTTCTAGAGAAAATAATGCATGTAGATATTAATTGTTACCTATTTTTGGCAATAAAACTTGAATGCTAATATATTAGAATTTTTCCTGTATGAGATTTTGGTTGGGGAGAAGAGAAATAAATCCAGTTCTGACATTATTTCTCAGAAAGATTATTCATTAGGTTTATTTTTCTATGTTATTCTCAATGAACTGACTTGAAAGTTACCAAATGGAAATGACTTATGCATTTTAGAGAAGATGCCTTTGTGACCAATGTAAGAGAATGTTGCTGGATTGCCAAAGAGGGCAGGGAGTGAGCTGCACCAGAGCTTTCTGGATAAGGACAGACTTGTAGATTCGAGCATTCATTCTGGGCTGGTAGTTCATACCAGTGGTATGCCAAATGCTCCCTTACACTGGAGTGGAGCCCAACATTATCTGCAAGAATTGATAAAAAGGGGAGTGCTGTTGAAGAATACACTGTGCAGTTTTAGTTTGTATAGCAAGAAAGCATGAAATCTGGAGCTTTCAAACAGGCTATGAGAAGTAGAATTTCAGGGTTAATTTAGCTCTAGGGCAAGAAAGAAACTGATGGTTTTTGGAAACATGATCCTGCCAGGTGAAATTCAATCTTAGGGCAAAGATACATCAAGCCTTCCCCTGACTTTTCCTCTTATCTGCTGCCAGTACCAAGTGTGCGTTTCATGCTGGAATGTTGGTGGTAGAGGGTTTTATATTTATGTGCTGTACAGAGAGTGTGAGAGTTGGATCTGTAACTTTAGTGTCAAGAGAAGGTTGCTGTAGCTTGTGCCCACCATCTTCAAAAGCAGCCTGGGGTCTGGCCCCCTTCCCTCTTCTGCCCTCTTGTGCCTCTTCTATTTCCGCTTGTCCCCAAATCCTCTATGGTGCAAATTAATACTAGAAATTCATGAAACTATTTTAAAGCTCCTGTGAGAAGAGGTTTGTTGTTGCTGTTATTGCTGTTTTTGTTTGTTCTGTTTTTGTTTTGTTTTGTTTTGAAAGGATAAGTGAACTGAGAAAAAGATTTTAAATTTTTAGATTAGTCAAACTGGTTTGCTTATTTCTTTAATTCTGTGGAGTCGAGTGAGACAATATGCATTGCCCATATTGTCTCATGTTTCCAAAAACCATAACATGCAAAGATGGTGAAGATGTTATTTAACTATACCTGGATTTACTAGGCCAACAGGGCAGTTAAATATCAGGTACTTTTTACCTTTAATTCTCATACCATTCTCATATTTTACTCGTGGAGAAACCAAGACTTGTCACAAAATTAGTAATAATCAGTTTGTAAGCTCACTGTCTCCTTGACTCTAAGGTACATGCTTATAAACCTCTCTGAAGGATCACTTCCCTACAGAGTGATCTTGAAAGTTCTCTAGCCAGATATTCCAGGACTCCAAGTTGTATGATTACTCTCAGGATAGGACAGTCATTTTCTGTTTTAAAAGAACTATAATTTTAATAAATTGACGCTTTTGTTAGATACTTGGTTGAATGACCTCAGAATACGTGTAGAGAATTCCTTCAGGGTATTCCTGAGGAAGGTCTTTTTCCCTGAGGGTCTTTAAGCATAGAAAGCAAGAAGGTGGGATTTACTGCTTCAGTTGACCACATGGTTACATACTGTGTCTGATTTAGTTGGGCTGCCAAAGGCCTCTTTTCAAAATAATTTCATTACCAGACTGCTACATTATTAGACATTCCTACCATTAAAAATTCATCCCTTTGGGTATAAAATGGTCTCTAGAACTCTCTTGATAATCTACAAATAGTAGGAGACTGACTGAAATAACACATTAAAACTTTAGCCCAAATGATTTGATAATATTAGCAAATCCTTGAAATAATAAGAAAAAGACAAATGAATTATAATGTGTATAAAGGCACTTAACAGTGCCTAGTAAATAGTAAACAGCTAAATACTCGTAAATGAAATAAAACAAAAATTGGAATTTTGGAAAGGTGAGAGAAGCAGAAACATTGTGTGGACATGGTGGTGAACCAATCGAGAATAGGGCATCAGAAAGGGGCAGGGAGGTGAAAGAAGGGAGAACGAGGCAATTTGACCTGTCATGGAGGTCGAATTCAGCTGTGTGCTTTCTCCCTAAAATTACAGCAGAAATCAGGCAGAAATATACCCACAGTCTGATTCTTACAGGTGCTTTCTGGTTCCACAGTCTTAAGACATTCAGAATTTTACTTCAGTTATTTCAGACAAGATGACCACAAATTTAAGAAAACTATAGAAGAGATAAATGTGATACTAGAAACAAAGAAACAAAAATTCTAAACTTCTTTCTTTGTAAAACATGACAATGATAAGCTCATAACCCCAAATTCTGGTAAAATCAACTACAATTGGTTATTCAGTGTGAAATTTATGTGCACTTCAAGCATTTACAAGCTTCCTGTAATTCTTGTTTTCAAATATTATTTTAAATTGAAAGTGGTGGGAAGGGTAAATTACATGACAAAGAAATTTCCTTTCCATTTCATTTATGATCAAGAACTACCATTTGCATCTGTGTTACAGAGCTACTATAGAAATAGACCAAATGTTGAGGGATAAAAGGCTCACAGACCTGAAAAAAGTTAAAACAAATATGAAAAGACCAATAAGAGGAAACTTTAGAAAGAACAAGAGATACAGGCTCATCGGACCATGTGAACCTGGATTTTTGCAAAACGTGCCTCTACAGTTCTGAGCACATAGCAGGTTAAGGAACATGATTGATTCAAGCGGAGATAGGCTCTCCTGTACATAATGCAGGCTCTGGGCCAATCTGGACCCATTAGGCTTGTCGGAGAAACTGAGTCCAGGGAACCATGCATCTGACCAGAGTCTTAGATGGGATTCCGAGGATGTGGAGATGGTAGTACCACAGCCTTCTTCACCCATCTCCATTTCAGGTACAAACTTTTCACTTGAAATGCTTTCTATTAAAGACTTTCCAGAAATTGAGTTTAAATGGTGAGAAAGAGGGATGAGTGAAAGCTAACTCTGAATTATTGCTTCAGGTTGCACATCAGAATGGGCCCAAAGCCTTGTAGATCCATCTTTTCATTCCATAACCCTGTAGTCATCTGCCATTATGGGGAGCAAATTTAAGGTGGAGAGAGAGTAGAAGACTGGCTCCTTTCATGCTAAGAACAGTCAAGACAGAGAATAACTCCAGGCAATATAGGGTAAAGGCAAGATTACACGTGTACAGACCCTAGTCTTTCCAATGTAATGCACATTTAGAATAAAAATGTATGCATCTAAACTGTTGGATTTGCTCCCAAAATGGAAGGGCCATAAGTTGACAATTCAAGATTGTTTTGTGAATGACTAGATTCCAAACTGGGGTGAAGAGGAGGAATAAAACTCAATTACCCCCAATTTGGACCAGATTAAAAATGCCACCGCTTGAAAGACAAGGCTAGAGGGTGTGTGTGTGTGTATAGGGTACAAGATCCTTTTCTCCTCTCAGGTGCTAGTACATTGACTTCTTCCTGAGGTTCAGTAAGTGGCTACTGGTGTAAATATGCACCAGGTACCTAAGGAAAACTCAGCTGCATGGGTTTTACCAGGCTTCAGGATTTATAAACCTGTGATTGGAGCTGGAGACTTTCAGAAACTACCACCAGAATAGAACAGGGAAGGAAAACTGATATAGCTCTGCATGCCTACTTTTTATTTTAATGAGTGGCTCTGAGCAGGCTGCTAAACCATTTATTTTTCAGATAATACCAGGAGCCGACTAGAAATACATTCAGAAGGAAAACACAGTAATTAATTTGTCACTGAAACCTGAGGGGTCCGGCTCCACTTATAGGTGATAATGAATGTTTTGCATGTAATTAGCAAGAATAATTAGCACATTCCTGGTAACAAATAGACTGACTGGTCCTCTGCACACAAATTAATTGTGCTAACAGAAGCAATTGTGTCTCTTTATTGTCTGATTATGTCCCTATTTTCACTAATACCTACTTTAGACCTTTGTGGCTTTGTGCAGCTATGAAGAGTACTCTATAAAGTTGTACCTTTTCCACCTGCTTCTCAGAAATTTCGGGACCACCAGGGGACTTGTTTGTCAAAACTTGTTAAACTTGTTAAAATTTGTAATCTTTAACATGTGTTTTACTGTATTAATGGTTGAACCATTCAAATCAACTCACTAGTTAAGCTGGGAAAGCTACTTTAATCAATCAAATGCTGACACTTTAAATTCTGGGAACTTTTTTTGAAAATCTTCTCTGGAAAAGGAACATATAAAAATATTGAACTAGAAATGAGAGGGAGAAAACTTCAAGTTAGGTTCTTCTGACACAACTGAGATGAATTCTGTCACTTCGGGGTGCATCTACATGGCTTGTGCTTATAGGCTTACAAATGTGCTCCTAAGAAGAAACATAGTAGAACCCATTCTATAGTCCTATAAGCCATTTTAAACAACATGTAAAATTTATACACATAGTAGACTTCTCTCTCCCTAATTTTGAAACTTTTTCTTAAACGTCTTAAGTATTCGACCTAAGAAAATAATTTTAATGAACTTGAATATTCTATTTTAGGATATTCACAGGTGATGAGTGACATAATTTAGAGAGGACTCTGTAACAGAACCTCAATACATGATTACGTAAACTGAATGGAAGCTGAATTTTGGCAGTCAGTGGGTACCAGCCTTTTCTTTTCAAACACTAACCTGTTTCTTCTTGTGAGGAGCAAAGTAGGGTGAAGTGCTTGAGGAAAGGACATGTGTAAATCTCACAGTTGACCTCCTTGAGGGGCTACTCATGGGAATTTACTTCTTCTGGAAATTGTCTACTCTTGGATTTCTGTGACGGTTTTCTCCTGGCTCTCCTCTCATTCTCTTCAGCCCCTTCTCAGCTTCTGCCCTTGTGCTGTACACCTGCCCTTGGAGGGCTCTCCTCTGCTGCTGGTGCCTTGGCTATGACCTTCAGGGCCCAAAGGTAGATGGCGTCATAACTCGATTTCCATTTCTGTCTCATATTTCCAATTCTTTCTTGGTTACTTCAATCCAGATGCACCACATTCCCCTCAAATACCAAGAAATTTATCTGGAACAGAATTGATTTTCCTTCTCAAAGTCCCATTTCTGTTCACGAAACTACCATTTTATCAGCAATAGAGTCTGGACATCTCTGGGTTATCTTTGTTTCCTCCAATTCCAACTAATTGCTAAGTCATATCCAGTATTTTCTGAATAATATCTCTTATCACTCCATCTACCACTACCCTACATAAGCCCTCATTTGGACAATTCTATGAGCCTCTTCAATGATTTTCCTGTCATCAAAGAATTGTGTCTCCTATGGCTTCCTCTATTTATACTAATCTTCCTAATGAACTAATTTGTATCATGTCATTCTCTGGCTCAAAATGTCTAGAGGGCCTCTTACTTAAAGTCCAAAGTTCAAACTCCTTCACTTGATGTTCAGAATTCTCCACAGTTTATCCCAGTTTTTCTTGTGTATAAATATGCTCTAGACAGACATGCTGTTTTCAAACAAATTTTGTACATTTTGACTCCATGAAGCTTCCTGGCCTGCTGTGTTCTACCTTCTTTTTTCTCTCATCTAAATCTATCCAGTCTCCAAGTTCCTGTTCTAATTTCCCTTCCTCACTGAAGCTTCCCTGACCACTGGAAGCAGTAGTAAAATGCTAATCTGAACACTGTATCACCTCAGTCTGGTCATCAGTTAGGACTCAACATATATTACCTACTATTGGTATTTACTTTTTCCAAATCTACTTCTTGTCTCCACATTTAAATTTCTCAAGACTGGGGACTGTGTCTTATTTTAAAGTGGTTGATAATTCAGTTTTGTATTAATCATATTTTATGTTTGTTTAAACCTAATTTTCATTAATAAGATGATTTTCTCTTTTTTGAGTTCTAGCTTAGCCTCTGGGTTTTGCTTTATCTTTTGTTTTTCCAGAAGTTGGGAACTCTTGAGCAACAATTTTAACTCATGCATGGGAAAAAACACTTATCCAAAGTTGTGCATCCTGTGCTTTCAGTGAGGAGGGGTTATGTACTAGAGAATAAATGGTAGCTCTTGTTGGCTAGAAGATTTTGCAGGTCATGCCTCTGGAGAGGAAACATGATTGATGAGGTGAAAAAGTGACTACAAGTCAGAGGATGCAGGTTTTAGTCCTGGCCTGCTGCTGACTAGCTGGGTGACTCTGGGAAAATTGCTTTGCCTCTCTGAGTCTAACTTTCTCACTTGCAAAATTCATCCATTCATTCATTCCTACAGTAAGTAATTTTAACTACAGGATTTTCATGTAATGCTGCTTGTAAAACAGTTAGTTCACACCTATATTACAACTTACATTACATTGTTCTAAAATCGTCCTATATTTATCTTCTCAGTTAATTTCTTGATAGAAGAGGCCACATCCAATTATCCTGGTATGTCCAGCACTGAGCAGAGTGCCCTTGGACCAGTGTTTTGTTTTATTTATTTATTTTTTGAATGATCATACAGGCACTGTCTTTTTCCATCCCCTTCCTTTTAGTCTGTGTGTGTCTTTTAATCTGAAGTGAGTCTCTTATAGGCAGCATATGTAGGGGTCTTGATTTCTTATCCATTCAGCCACTCTATCTTTTGGTTGGAGCACTTAATTCTTTTCCATTTGAGGTACTTATTGATAAATATGTAGTTATTACCATTCTTTATTCATGTTTTTGATACATGTTTGTTTGTTTGTTGGTTTTTCTAAAGAAGTCCCTCCAATATTTCCTGAATACTGGCTTGGTGTTGATAAATTCCTTTAGCTTATTTTTGTCAGAGAAGCTCTTTATCTGTCCTTTGACTCTAAATGATAGCTTTGCTGGATAAAGTATTTTTGGTTGTAGATCTTGGGTTTTCATCACGTTGAATATTTTGTGCTAAGCCCTCTGTCCTGCATAGTTTCTTTTGAGAAATCAGCTGCCAGTGTTATGGGTACTCCCTTATAGGTAACTAACTGCTTTACCCTTGCTGCTTTTAAGATTCTTTCTTTGTATTTAACCTTTGGCATTTTAATTAAGATGTATCTTGGTGTGGGCCTCTTTGAGTTCCTCTTTCTTGAGACTCTCTGAAATTTCTGGGGTTGTATGTCTATTTCCTTCACCAGGTTAGGGAAGTTTTTCATCATTATTTCTTCAAACAGCTCTTCGATGTTCTGTTTTTCTTCAGGTACTCCTATGACATGGATATTTTACCTTTAATAGTGTCCCATAGGCTCCTTAAATTATTATTATAGTCTTGGCTTATTTTTTCTTGCCATTCTGATTGAGTGTCCTTGGCTTCCCCAACCTCTACATCAGTGGTTTGATTCTCTTCTTTATCCATTCTGTTTATTCTGTCTAATATACTCCATCTCAGATAATGTGTTCTTCATTTCTGACTGGTTCCCTTTTATAATTTTCATTTCCATTTTTATGGGTTTTTTTTTTTTATCTCTGTTAAAGTTCTCACTGAATTCATCTACACTTTCCCTAATTTCATTGAGCATCTTTATAATCAGTGTTTTGAACTCCGCATCTGTTAGATTGTTTAACTCCATTGTTTTTGGATCTCTGTTCTGTTCTCTCGTGTGGTTTCTGCTTCTTTGTCTTCACATTATGACTGCCTTTCTGTGTCTGTTTCTATGTACTAAGCAAAGCTCCTAAGTCTCCCGATCTTATTAGTGCAGCTTTGTGTAGTAGGTGTCCAGTGGCACAGTTCTGAGAAGGATTCAGCTGAAGGCCAAGTTTAGCCTCACTCTGTGCACCTCCGGGGCCACCTGTTAAGATTCGGTAAGTAATCCACAGATACCGTGCCTCAAGAAACCACACTAGAAACCGAGGCCAGCAGCTACTAGTGTGAGTCTTAGCACTACTCAGCAAGGAGCACCTGACTCTCCGAGGATACACTTGGATGTGGCTTGGGTGAGACCGTGAGGTGGGAGAGGCAGAGTTTCAGGGAATCCTCTGGGTGGAGTGACTTCTGTTATCTAGTTAGATGATGTCTCAGCTATGGTGATGTGAGTCCACACTCTGGGAGTGGGGAAGGGTCAACAGAGGAACAAAGGATACCGCTGGCACTTCTGTCCAGGAGAGATCCTTGCCTCTGGCTCTTACTCCGACAACTCAGCATCTACCCGTAAGTCCCTGGTACCCTCTGTGCAGCCAACGCAATGCTAGTGCTCAGAGTGAGCAGGTCTGTCACTGTGAAAGTCAACTCACAGACACAGCCTCTTTAAGTGGCATCTGCAGCTACCAGCTGCTGCTGCCATACACTCTGTCTCACTCAGCCACTTGGGACCATTGCAGCCTCAGAGTGTTCTTGACCTGTCCTACCTCTTCTCATTGCAGGGTGATTTCTTATTTCTCTCCCTAGTTGTAGGGCTTATTTATCTAGATCCCAGGAGACTTTCCTCGCCGTGTGCTCCGTGTTTCTGTCACAACTTTGCTTTGGTCACAAGAGAGATAAACAAAACCTCTATCATCTACGCCATTTTTTTTTTCTCCCAGGAACCTAAATATTTTAGCTCTTTGGAGAAGTAAAACAAATATTTTATGGAAATTTCCTACTTTGGTAAATTGACCACCAACTTTAAACAGAATAAATTATAATCTTTTGGCCCTTAAGTTTTTCTCTTATGTGAAAGCAGTCTGTAAATTTTGCAGTTAGGTGCTTGATATTGACTACTTCTTATACTGATGTCACATATATCTCCATGGTTACCATTAATCTAGTTCAAATGATCACATGCAGTTTTGGTGAAAGGAGATTGCAATGAAGTTTATGTTCTTCAGTAATCAGTCAGGAGGTAGGAGACTACTCTAAAAGGGAAAAGGTTGCATAAACCCAACCTCAACAAGTGGAAAGATTAACCTAAGATTTACTGTGTCTTGTAGACAAGCTGGTTTTAGCTTCCAACTGGGTCATTAACTTTAATGGATCAAGATTGGAAGTGACTCCTTGCTTTCTAATACAGCTGGATTTATATTTCTGGTCTCCTCACGTTCTTATTTATAATGGGTATTAATACAAAATATGGCATTGACTAAATTCTTAAAGCAAATATGAACATTTTATTAGGCTAAAAATTACTTTAAATTATTTTATTTTAGTGTTCAGTAAGGATTCTTAGGGAAAATCATAAGTTTAGAAATTGTTCCAGTTTGACTTATCACTAACCATTTCTTTATGATGTACCTTAAGGTTTGGACTTTTTTCCTTCTTTATTTAGCCACTCTCATCATTTCTATATCATGTGCCAAAGCACAAGATAGTATTAGTTATCATCATGGGTGAGAGAATAGTTTCTGACTACTATGGATTGCTGGCCAGTTAGGAGATAGTTTTCTAGCTGAGATTTTTGCACAAGTACAGCAGGAATTCTTTTCACATGCTCAATAGAAATGGAAAAGTATATTTTTTGAGTAATAAGACACTGGAATTTTGTCAGTTGAGAAGGGTATATTCAGAGGTATGTGACTGTTGCCATTCAGAATTCTGAAATATCTTTAGGTTAGGGTTTTCTGAAAATATGTGAAATTAATCAGACCATCCTTAATTTGCATGTTATTTTGTTTTTCACTTGTATTTAAACTTGACAAAAAGAGCATAATGAATGAATAGTAGAAAATTAGGTGTAAAGAGTAAAGAAATCAGGAGGAGAATATCTTTTCTTTTCATCTGCATTTGAAATAAAGGAGAAATGCCTGTTCTGTTCTGGAAATTTGTAGATGCTAGTGAGTGGTCCTTTAGGCCTAAGCAATTAGGTCAAAGAAGCTAGGAAGGGTAGCTGACTTAAATCTGAATCAAAGAAGCTGCTATTTTAATATTAAAAGTCCTGTCTTACTAGAAAATTATTCACAGCAAAATTTTAGATGACTACTTTCAGTTAGAACATTTTCAATTGCTTAACCTCATTCAGCAGGCACATAGGGAATTCTTCATTCTTCTCATTTAGTTATATATTAACATAGCTTTTCAGTATGTGAACTCCTTGCTATAGTGTAATGAGTCAAGTGTGTCCTTGGGTTAAGTACACAATCATGAACCCCTCCCTCATTTCCCTTCTACACCCCTCTGCACCTCATCTTCCCCCAGCCCAAACAGTATCTTAAACTTAACTCATTAGTTTGACTTCCCCTGAACCAAAGCAATGAACTTATAGAATGATTTTAAGGTTGAGTAATTATGTCTCCAGGTGTTTGACATTTAAACTTTGAAGCTGAAACAGGAGTCTGGTCTCTCTGTATTCACTTATGATGAATGTCCTTGAAATATTGCACTTAAATACTCAGCTGTAGTCAGTTTGCACTTCAACTGTGGACATCATTAGGAAATGAATAAAAGGAGTCTTTCTTTGTTAATAATTGGGAGGGCAGCCAGTCACTGGAAGTGGGAAGGCTTTCTTCTGAGCTGGCATAGTCTGATATTTTTTCCTTTTCCACTTCTCTTCAGGTCAGAGTAGAAACTGGTGAAACCCAGCAATGGTGAATTATTTTAAGTTGTCTGTATGTTGACTGATATTTGGGAACCAACTGTTTTAAAACATTTATATACCATTGCAATAAATGACTTTCTAGGAGTAGACTTGCATGAGACTTCTTAACATTCCAAAGGGATAAATTAAATTTCCTTGGCATATAAATGTTACACTAATGGACAATGTTATCAATTGCAGTAAATGACTTAAATAATTTTTGAGCTAGATTGAAATAAATATCATAATAGTAGCAGGATTGTTTTAAAAGTTTCTTTCTTATTGATATATTCTCTTCTAAGGGAGAAATATTTTGTTGTCTCAAAGATGTTTAATATATTCTACATGCGTTTGGGACATGTATGGACCACTTCTACATTCACATATGTCAAACATGAGACTTTTTCTGAACATATTACTCATTCATTGTGACTCAACTGGACAGTTATGCGAAAGGAGGAAAAAAACTGGAAAAAAAATAGCTGAAACCTCACCAAAACAAATTTAGAGAAAAATATTAGCTTAGATATTGGAGAAGTCTATAGCATCAGCGCTAAGCTATGAATTTACTAAGGGTTTTGAGAGTCCTAGTGTCTCCATTTTCTCATGTCTGTATACCCCTAAAGGCATCTTTCTGATCTCACCGGTTTTACAAGTGAATTTGAACTCATTGACTAAACAGGTAGCCTGCTTACATTAGATAGCTACCACTTTTAACTTTAAGCACTTTTCAAAATTTCTTCTTTGACTATTACTTTACAATCATACCCTAAGAATGGTAATGTCGCATCAACAATTAATACTTGCTCAGCACATTGCAGCGCCCTGTAACATCTGGTGAGTACTTCAGCATCATATGTACTGACAATCTTCTCCACGAGACTGGTCCCCTTCAGAGAAGCCCCAGGCCATGGAGCAGTGATGGCACCAGGTATGTGATAAATGTATATTTTCATTTGTTCCTTACAACAATCCTGAGATAAATACAGCAGAAGAGAAGAAACCCAGGTCCAGAAAGAGGACATGCTCTGCTTATGGCTTCAATGGAGTGTGACAGAGCCAGAACACCAACCCAGGACTTCCAACTTCAACTCAGGGCTCATTTCATGCCACCACCATGAAGAGGAACTGTCATTAATAGTTTAAATAGTTGGTTAAACATACATACAGGAAGTTCTGGGAAAGCCCCTAAGTCTTTTTTTCTTCTTTATCAACCCTCTCCATTGACAATGGGGTGAAATCAGATTAGCTAACTGACTGAGGGCCACCATGTGCCATGTTCTGGGTATTCTCTACATATTGGCTTGTATGTACCCTAGGGGTACATACAATCATTATCCTCATATAATAGAAGAGGAAACTGAGGCACAGAGGAGTGAAGTAACTTGCCTGAGTTTTCTCAGTAAGTGGCAGAGTTGGTATGTGGCCCCAGGCTATGTGTTGCTAGAACCTATACTCTTAATTCAGTGGACCTCATGCTTTCACCTATTATAATTAATGGAGTGCTAGTTTATACAGTATGAACTTTACTAAACCCATTCTTATTAGAAACTAAGTTTAAGGCTTTCTGAGGAGATCCTGACTCCATTAGAAACTCCCATCAAGATGTGTGTCCCCCTCTCACCCAATAATCAATGCCTCCACCTTTAGTGCATGAGTCTATCTCTCAGTCTCTCCACCTTGAGGAAAATGCACAGAGGAACTGGCTTTTCTAGACCTGAAGAGAGAAGCCAGCTTCCCCTCTGCTTTTTGCATCCAGGAAAACAACAATATCCCACTTTTCTTTCTTAGGCCTATTTTCTGCATCCTTGGTCAGTCTTTAATCTTCCCTAAATCTTCATTCGTATGTTCATATCTCTCTTTTAAAATATGAAGATAAAAATTGGACACAATACCTTTAATAGTCAACTAACAAGTGAATTAGAGCTCTGGATCTATTTCTAGCACTTGCATATCATTGCCTTGTGATTACATCCCAGCTCCATGCTAGCTTTTCAGTAGTAGCATTGACTCATGTTCAGTGTGTGAGCAGTGTAATCCCTGGGTCTTGACAGTCATGTTAGTGTGGCCTTCTTGATTCAATATATCTCCTTTCATTGAAAGAAGGGTATTTGACAAAAAATCCAATCTTATACATACTTTATAAATTTTTATTTAGTGTCGAAACCTAAGCACAAATTGCCAAGACTATATGCTCTCTTCTGCTATCTGACCTGTTGCAACACACATACACACGTACACACACACACACACACACACACACACACACACAACAAACACATATACACACTGAGCAAATTTTCCCCTACAAAACCCAGAGTAAATTATAACAAAATCTACATGCAGCTTTGTTTTCTATGTTAGCAAAAAAAGGTGATGAAAAGTCCAACTATTTTAGACTCATAACTGAGTTGGGAAAATATTGGAAAAGACAGAGAATCGCTGTATATTGGCAGAAAGACAAGTAAATAATTCAGAAAGTTGTTGTGGTATGTTCTACAAGTGTTGGCTTCTTAGTGCCAAAGATTTTCTATTCAAATTTAATACTATTCAATGGCCTACACAGAAATCTGTTTTTTATTACATAGTATAATTTGACCATAAGCATATTATAATATAATAAAACATTTCATTGTCTGTTTAGAGAAAGAAAATTTTAGTTATAAAATTACAATCACTGTATTCTCAAGGTACACAAATGAATTCATTACTTGGGACAGATTTAAGCATAGAATACTATTTGAATAATGTAAGTCCTTAAGAATTCACTTAATGATTTCTAAATTATTTTTAACATTGATTGGGCTTGTTTCCATGATTCAAAAATTGGGAAGTGTGCAAGGAATATAAACATAGAATTAAAATAAAACTAGCTATAAGGACATTTGGTTGTTGTTAATTGTTATGTTTAGATAATTATTTTTCTAGTAGATATGTTTGTCATGTGTAGTATATGTATGTGTGGTGTGTGTATATACATGTCTTTAGCATGTAGGTACATGCATGTGTGTTGTGTGCATTCATGTTTATATGCACATTTGTTATGGCATGTATGTTGTGCATGCCCATGGTGTGTGTGTACATGTGTATATCATGCATGTGTATGGCATGTGTATATGTGTGCATGGCCAGGTACGTGCACACACATTTGTGTGCCTATGAGTTGTGTGCATGTAGTGTGTGTGTGCATGTGTGCTATATGCATATATGATATGTGCATGCATTGTGACTCTATGTGTATGTGTGTGTGCTTGTGAGTGTGTATGCTTGTGAGTTGTGAAGCCAGAAACAGTGTGAGTTTAGGCATCTGCTTTGGCAATTGGGTCTGCCTTCCTGGACTTTGCAGTGTTTTGACACTGTCTGAAACAGAATCTTTATTGCCTGAGTTCTACTAATTGCACAGACCACATTTTTCTAACTGGGTTTCTCATGACATTGCTGATGACACACAGCATTAATGTCCAAACTCTGAAAAAGTATTTTTTAATGAGACAAATGTACGTACAGCTTTTTTCAGATATAGATGTTTTCTTATGGTAACCATTGACTTCCAGCAAGACATCCTGGAGAGACAAGAGAGGTGAAGAAGAAATAGGATACTAAAGAAACAGAGAACATTTCCCAGTCAGCCTGCCTGTGTTCCACCCTAGGGCAGTTGCATCTCATCTTCATAGTTTTCTCTCAGGCTTTGCTCATTTTTTTCTTACTGTGTAGAAAGTAAACTTTGTTTCTATTATTTATTGGTTTCCTTTGAAATTATACTTGTTAAACATAAGATATATTAGTAGCTTTCTTTCTTCTCTGTGAAAATATAAGGACTTATAACAGAGCTCCAATCACCCTTACATGCCTATATGCTTTGTTGCCCAGTCTTTGAGATTCCTCTGTTTTGTAAACCTCACAGATCAGATGTTACCAATGTTGTTTTTATCATTTAGATTTCTTATGTCTGATTTTTCCATGTTTGTCAATTACTTTGCTGGACATTTCTTTTTATATCATTGATTTTCTTTCTGAAATAATTTTCCTTCTTCTTAAAGTTCTTCCATTAGCAGTTTTTCAGATTTTTAAAAAATCTGAAAATGTTTTTATAATTATTTTGTTTTTGAAAGAGAGTTTTGTTTGATACACCATTCTATACTAATAAACACTGTCTCACCATTTTGAAGATATTCCACTCTTGTTAATCTTCCACTATTGCTGCTGAGAAGTCTGCTGTCTGTCTAATTGTTCTTTTGCTGGTGATTTAGGCTTTCTCTTTGAATGTTTCTAAGATTTTTTTTTCTGTTCTTAAAATTGTTCCTCAATCTGACTATGTTTTGAAGAATTAATGTTTTTGCTGTATTTAATTGTTCAGTATACTTTGTGTTTCCTTTTTTATGGATTCATGATTTTAATTGATTCTGGAAAATTTCAGCTATTACCTTCTTATGTTTCCTGTACTCTATACCTTTATTCTCTTTTGCTGAGATTCTATTTAGATAGATACATGTTAGAGTTTCTTCTTGCCTCCACATCTCATAAGAATTTTTTCTTTTTTTTCCTCCTCTATACTGTATCTTAGTAATTTATTCAGTTTCATCTTCTGAACTAGCTGAGGCATGTATTTAGTTTTCCAGGGTATTTTTGTCAGTTCTATTTTCTTATTATTCTACTTGTGATTTTCTTCTTACATTTTAACCTCTAAGCTTCACTGGCATGTATGTATGTGTGAGGCTGAGAATGTTGAAATAAATGCAGCTGTTCTTACTTCAATAATCAGGCATGTGAATACTGGCCCAGATTTTCATCCATATATAACTTCATGGGAACTCTCCCAAGACATGATTCAGTTGAATGACCTTAACAACCACCTCCCTGTTCATCCATCAATCATTCACAAATCCATCTGTTTCTGAGTAGGTTACTGCAATTGCACTAAAATACCTAGCATCAATAGTCTCAGGAGAAATGTATTGCAATCCTCATCAGTGGTAATTTTCTGTAAGGAAATGTTCATACAGGAAATAAACCTTTCATAATAAATTGTTGAATTTATTGGTATCTACTTCAGTAAATCCGGGGACAATGATTATTTGGATTGCACACAGTGAAACTAGTAGTTTACCCAAGAAGGAAATTTTTTTTTGAGATGAAAGTAAAAGCTCTGTATTTTCCATCTGCTTATGCTTTGACTGTAAATATACTGTTGTAACTTTTGCTTTGTTGAGTGACTATGCTTGCCTCAGGTTGCTGAGTGACCAGATTATTTCCTTTAGTTGAGTCTGTGTATTTTCATTCATGCAATGCCTTTGGATGGAGATATTTAGAAATGTTCCATAATGTGGGAAGCTTCTGTTCAGGTGTGTGTGTGTGTGTGTGTGTGTGTGTGTGTGTGTGTGTGTGTGTGTGTTTGGGGTATTTAAAGGACTCAGGAAGAAAAGATGAAAAAGATGTGACTGTTGCCTTCATCTTCACTTTTATTATTATGCTACTTCTTATTAAGATTCAATTTTTTAATTAAATTCAGCCACAATCCCAATCACAACACCAACAATCTTTCTCAAGAGCACAAGAACTCACCATTTCATATGCTCTGCTGATTCCTCTTCTTCCTTTATCTTCTGAACTGAGGCACATCTCATAAGCTTTTGTATTGAGGACTTCCAGTTACCAGAGCCTCCCTCTACAATCTACTTCCTCGAGAAGATCATTCACTTTCTTGTTTTTTAAAAACACCTTTATACTATTGATTTGCAAAATATGCATGAACCTAGATGCTACATTGCAAATTACTTACTGGCCATCTTCATTTAAATTTCTTTAGTTACTTCAAGTTCCACAAATACAAAATCAAAATTATTCTTTCCCTTCAAATTAATTTCTCTTCTTAACTTCTTCACTTCTTTTAAAGGTGCTACCATTCTTCCAGATTCTCTGGTTAAAAATTCTGCAACCATTTAAAATTCTTATCTTCCCTCTATCCCCCCAGCTAGGACTAATTTAGCCATTAGGCACAGTAAGCACAATGGCTAGGGCCTATGATAGTTTTAGGGGCCCATGAAAAGTCGTAATTCCTCTTAAAAATGAAGAAAATTTTAGATAAAAAACCCTATTCTAATATATAATACTGACATATATGTATAATTACATATATTTATATTTGTATTTATGGAAGGGGGGCCATGAAGGTGAAAGTTCCTAGCCTTCAGTGATTAATCAGTCCTTGAGTCTTATTGATTCTCGTGTTGCATTTATCTCCCCCCCCCCTTTTTTTTTACATTGTGATCAGGTTAATATAGTCCCCCATTGACTTACTTCTAAATAATACCTGCTGTGTGCTATCTATACTCTAGGATAATATATGTGAATGGGTCAAACAGAGAGGAAGTCCTCCATAAAAGGTAAGTGAACTCAATTTTCTAACTCATAAAAGTAAACAAGAATAGAAAGAACATTGGTCTTGAAATCAAGAAAACTAGTGTTTGTGACCTTGATAAATCTGACTCTTGATTTCCTTACCTTTACATTGGTTTAATATTCACTTTACCTTCCTTACAGTGTGATTGTGGGACCAGAAGAAATAATGGAATTGAAGTAACTGTGTAAATTTTAAAGTGTAAAGGAAACTCTGCTTCCTTTGTGTCGATTCTTTGACCAAAAAGGTACACAGATTCTCTGAATTTATCAAATTCAAGCCATGACTGACTTCAAGTCTCTCTTTACCTTGCTCCCACTCTCCTTCCATCCTATTTCCTACAAGATTCCCATGTGCTGATCTCTTAGTCCTTAGTCATCATCACATTCACACATTAGCTTATAACAACCACATAATTGAAATGCTTTTTATGGCCACCTCTTATTCTAAAATCTATTGCTCGCTCTGTGTATATTTTTCCAATCAGTTTGTCCTTCTTAAGGACAGATTTTATTTTCTTTGTTTTTCCCATAGAGTCTGGAGCAGCATCTTACATCTATTTTATTTAATTACTTGATTCCCGTGCCTTCGTATATGCTGTTTCTCCAACTACAATATCTTCTCCTTCCCAGCCACCTCTTCACAGCCCACTTATCTTTCAGAGTTTCACTCAAGGCCTGAATTCTTCAAAAAACATTTCCACTACTACACCCCTGGGACTTCTTTCTTTGCTGAACTTCTGTTGCACTTCCTGAATAGTTTAGCACCTGGTTGTGCAGCTTATGCCTTTCTGGATGTGAAAGAAGAGAATGTGCTTAGTTAGGTGAAAGTACATGGTAAAGGGATTTGAAAATATTTTAGATTAGCATTTTTTTGAGCCCAGTATATATTTTGTATGATGAAATATGACTAATGGAAGATAATCTTTATTAAGAAATGCAACATAGAGAAAATCTAGGTGACTCAAATGTGGATTAAAATGATATTTTTTTACTGTTGTTGAGAGAATAGCAGTTCAGGATTTAAAAACTACCAAGGAAATTAAAATGTAGACATCCAAGCTCCCAATATGGCCTTTAGTAAGCTGACAACAGCAATATTCTGCATAATGCATGTATGGTAACCTAACTCTGCTTCATGAACTGAGAGTCAGCCTGACACTTCTCTTCTCTACCTAATTGTTATGATTAATTTTTGCACTTGTAACTTAATACTTGGCTCTGTACTGTAACAGGGACCCAAAGGTCTCAAAGCTGTTCAATTCCTGAATAACTAAAGAAATTCATGAGTGACCTGAGGTGCTGAGCAGCATTTATGAATAGCAACTGGGTGTTTGGGTTGAATATGAGATGTTTCTGGATTCCTGATGGTATAGGTATGGTGTGTGAATTCTTTCTGTGGTATAAGGGAAATATCTAATGACAGAAAATTGCTTATTTTGGACCATTTTGAATCTGGTTTTAATATTAGGGGAAAAGCACACCACATCTGTAAAGTAAAGAGGCAGACAAGGCATTTCATTGCAGTCTGGGTCCTAGTAAATGCCTGTGGCCCACCTCAAGCCTTGAGTCCGGAACCCGAGGAACACTGTTGGCTGACAGATAAGCCACACAGGATGAGTTCCTCAGGGCACACGTCAGCACTGGGACTGGAAAGTATAAACCTGGTGGTGGTGGTGGGGAGGGTGGTGCAGAAGGCAGTGCAATTGAATAGATCAACACAAGATTTAACTGTGTATGACCATTGATATACTGCAGTTTGTGGACACTTGAACATTTTAAGTAGTAGGGTAAGACATTTGAGTAAATTGGCAGCCTAAAAATATAGATATAACTCTCCCCCACCCATAAATAACCTTTAAAATAATCAATTTTTCTTTCTCTCTCTTCTTCTCTGACTTCTCCTCTTTCTCTCAATCTCTCCGATGTGTACGCATACCAGAAACCTAGAGAAATGTCTGCTAAATATTTGCCAATGGGCTTAAAATAAAAGAAATAAATACCCTGAAATGACAAAGTGACATTAATTTTGAGAGAATGATAGCATAACTGTAAGTCAGAGAAATGCTCAGTGTAACTTACCAGTAACTCCTGCCACTGAAGAGTAAAAGTGTCCTGATCTAAGACGCAGGTAGTAAATGGATATGCATTGAAGGGACTTCGGGATGTGCGATTCTAGGCTTCTTTTGACCTCTTTGAACCAGTAGCCTTAGGATTCCAACAGTTTTTAAGGCCCCCTTGCTTGATCCTAAAAAGGCTGGCTGCTTCAGAAAACAAAGACTTGGGCATGGAGAGACCTTCCTTTAAGAATTCATCTATTTTATGGAAAGATGCTATGCCAGGCTCTGTAAGCAGCCATTTGCAGTCCTAGACACTACATTTCACAGCTTGCTCCTACTTGGGTGTGGCCATATGACAATGCAGGTCAGTGGGATGGGATCAGAAGTGTTAAGTCATCCTTTTAAAGATGAGGCTGCTTAAATTGGGCTCTCTCCTTCCCTTAGATTGGAATGTCAGCAGGACCATTGGAACAAGATCAGTACCTAAGGAGATGGTAGAGCTATATATTAAAGGGGTTTGGGTCTCTGAATGATCCTGAGCTGTGGAGCTTCATAGCAAGTCCTGACTGTTCTCTTTGGACTGTTGCATGTAAGAGAAACAGGCTTCTACCTAGTCTGAACACATAATGCCTTGTTATAGCAATGTAGCCTGTGAGCTAACTGAAATGCCCAAGTTTTTTCATACAGAAAAGTTGTCAATCATGAACGATGTCAAAGGAAATTTTTCCATAAAACGAACTAACTCAATAGCTTTTTGATGAAAGGTTTTATAGTAATTGTATATCTATGGGCAGAATAGAAATCTTGACCTAAACCTAACAGCTTATACAAAAGTTAATTCAAAATGGATCACAGACTTAAATGTAAAATGTAAAACTAAAATTTTTGGAGAATTCAAAAGAAAATCTTTGGAATCTATAGCTGGGTAAAGAAAAAGAAAAATTGATAAGTTGTATCTCATCAAAACTAAACACTTTTGCTCTGTGAAAACCCATGTGAAGGGAAAAGGCAAACTACGTGCTTGGAGAAAGTATTTGCAAACCACATATCTGACAAAGATTAGTATCCAGAATATATAAAAACTCTTAAAACTCAACAATAAAAAAACAAACAGAACAATCCAATTAGAAAATTAGAAAAATATATGGAGATATTTCACCAAAGTCAATATAGAGATGGAAAATAAGCCATGGAAAAAAGTTCAACATCATTAGCCATCAGGAAAATGCCAATTAAAGCCACACAAAGAGATATTACTACACATTTATAGGAATGGCTAAAATAAAAATGTGATAATTTCAAATGTTGGAGAGGATGTTTAAAAACTGGATTGCTCACACATTGTTCTTGGGAATGTAAAATGGTACAGTCACTCTGGAAAAGAGCTTGGCAGTTCCTTAAAAAACTAAAGATATTAATACCTACACCCTAACAATTGCACTCTTAGGCAGTTATCTTAGAGAAATGAAAACTTACGTTCACACAAAAACCTGTGCACCAAAGTTCATAGCAGCTTTACTTGTAATAGCCAAAAACTGGAAATAGTCTTAATGTCCTTCAATAGGTGGATAGTTAAACAAATGGTGTTATATCCATACTACAGAATATTACTCAGCAATAAAGAAGAACAAATTATTATACGCTTGACAACTTAGATGAATCTTCAGGGAATTATGCTGAGTGAAAAATCAATACCCAAAGATTACATAATTCCACTTATATGACATATTTGAAATGTGGAAATTTTAGACATGGAAAGCAGATTAGTGGTTGTCAGGGGTTAAGGCAGGATATGGAATTGAGATGGGTGCAATTATAAAATGGCAAAGTTAGGAATTCTTGCCATGATGAAGCTGTTCAGTATTTTGGTTGTGGTGGTGGGTTCCTGAATCTACACATGTGATAAAATTGTAGAGTGTGCACATGTGCGCACACACACACACACACACACACACACAGGAGCACAAGTAAAACTGAAGAAATTTTAATAAGATTTGTGGATTCTGTTAATATAAAAATCCTGGTTGTAATGTTGCACTTCCAAATGTTACCATTGAGAAAACTGGGTAAACGGTGAACAGAATCACTCTCTATTCTTTCTTACAATCGTATGTGACTTTACAATTATCTCAATAAAAATTTCAACTAAAAAGTGTACTGACCCAGGAAATATGCAACTACTTTTCCTAGATAAACCAGTCAAAAACATTTTCTAGAACAATAAAAAATAAAACAAAATTAAGAATTTTGGTTGGAAAAGATTGAAAATAAACTGTGACATTATAGCAAATTAGAAGTAAGTTTTATATAGAGAGATATTTTAAAGAGATAATCTACATTTATAAAATATAGCATTTACATAACCAAATGAAATGTTTAAAGTGGATATGATGGATAGTGAAGTGGTGCAAAAGTTATAAGTTTCTTACCTTCTATAAAGACAAAATTTACTGCTTTGTTATTGCTGTGGATAATTAAATGAATTTTTAAGAATTATTTTGGAAAACTTGGTTGCCATCATAATAATTGAAAACAGAATATCTACCTTCTGATTTATTGTAGAAGAAAAGCAAATATACAGTTTATAAACACACACACAACAAACAAAAACCCTAAGAAACATGATCTAAATAAGATCAAATCAAACAGTTATAAGAATGAGATATACTTATTAAAAGACTTGTAGTTTGGAATTAAGTTAAAGACAATGTTTTATCATACTGTCTTTAAAAAGCCTGGAAGTAGAGGAACTTGAAATGCTGCATTAGGGCTGGGACGTTTTGAAGTCTAAGTTGGGCACAAGGCTGGGGGTTGGTTTAGTTTACATATTATAGAGTCAGGAGTTGGTGGAAATCTAAGAGATAAATATCTAGGATAAGAAACCAAGACAGAAATGTAGGCAGAATCCAAACAGTATTGTTCCAGGAAGCTAGACGTTGAGGCATGATGCAGATATAAGTCAACTCAAAAGATGTTGTCACTTGATAAGTAGGAGGGGGATTCAGCATGAAAGTTATGATATGGAATCTGGAAAGATTTCCCAAACCATTAGGTCATAGCAGTATTAAAAACAAACAAACAAAAATAATGAAACACCTTTTGCTTTGCTGTAATTGGGAAAGAGCTGTTTAAAGTATAAGGCCAAATCAAAGATGCTGTCTATAGGAGATACTTCTGAAATAATTGATGGAGAAAAGTATCTTTTAAAGATAACTAAAGGGTAAGCAAAAATAATTCTAGGAGATGAAAAAATGGTCTATGCCCTTCCCAGTTCTCACCTCAGCTGTCTTTTGAACCCTTTCCAATCAAGCTTCTGCCCCTGCTGTCTCATCAAACTGCTATTATCATGTCATTCACGGACTCCACAAAGTGGTCTCCACTGGCTATTTATTAGTCCTCATCGTGCCTGACATGTCAGGCATTGGCTCAGTTGATCATTCTGCTGAATCACTGTCTGCACAAGGTGGAAAAATAAATGCAATGCTTTATTTATTATGATGACATTGGAAGCAAATGTTAGAAAGGAAGCAGGAAATTTGAAAAAGTCTTGATTACGTTTCCATAAATATTTGTTCAGAAGATGCTGCAAATTCCAATATGCTAAAGCTATTAAAATAAATCTTTTTTTTTCTTTCCCAGAAGTTTTACAGAATTTCTAACTAAATTTTTCCTCTTCATTCAGAAGTATAAATTTGCATGTTATGAGGCTACATACTTAATAATTATATAAAAGTAGAAAATTAAAAGCAAAGTTTTATGCCGTGGACCATGGGTTTTGCACATATAAAGTTGCTGAAGGAATTAGAAAAACAATGGAATTAGTATATGAGCCCCATTTACTATACCCTGATGATTTCTTCAGGAAGTGATCCAGACTCCACACATTCTCATGAAAGACAAGAAAAATATATTTTGGCTCATAAGATAAAAATGAATCTTGGTGTACATTTGCATTTATTTTGCTTAAGAGAACTGAACTCTATGTTCAAAGGTAGATTGAGAATCTGTTTTACTAATAAAATTTCTAGCAAGTGGACCACGGGCAAGACTTTACCCCCCCCCAAAAGTAAACATCATTCAAGCAAATTGTTTAAACTTCTACAACCTGACTTATTGACTGTGGAGGTTCCTATTTCAACCACCTCAGTCAAAATCCACTAGTTTAAATATGTTCTGGAAATAACAACTGGGTATTTTCTCTGACTGAGGAATGTCTTTCTAGGAATGCAAAGTTTATTTTAGTGGGAAGACCCCGAGTCACAACTCTTCCCCACGTGCTGTGGAATCTCTAATTTATTCTTAGGGAAGTTGTTGGGCCTTTAGTTCTTCATCTGCAAAATGAGATGGTTGAAATAGGAACCTCCACAGTCTATTCTGTAATTCCATGCTGATCTACTCTTAAAATCTAAGTGAGACGATTACAGCAAATTAGGGAAACTTCTGAGGGCAATGAGTTGCTTTAGATCTTTTGGTCTCAGTCTCAGACCAAAAAGATGTAGATCTTTTTGCTGTAGAAAAGTTTGGTGAATTTATATTTTTGTTACAAATTAATTAAAAATTTAAACAAATTTTAATTATAGTTGACATTCAATATTACATTAATTTCAAGTGTATGGCATAATAGTTAGACATTTATATAATTTACAAAGTGATCCCTCCGGGTAAGTCTATTCTCTATGCTATAATTTATATCCCTGTGACTGTTTTGTAGCTATGAATTTGCTACAATTTGGTTTCTCCCTCTGTCAAGGTTCCTTTCAGAACCAAAGCAAACCTAAATTCTCTGCTTTATTCTCCTAAATTCACCTCATCCTTGACTATCATCTCTAATTCAACCTTAGGAGAGAAGCATGAACTAACTTAATAATAACAGTTTAGAAATAAAACTATGGATAGTTGTTATAGCTTGTTGCTACATTTTGTTGCTAAAGAGATAAGCAGTTTGTAGCAAATTATAGTGAGAATCAGGATTTTGTCATACACAGATTTTGTAGACTCAGAAAAAAAAGCATGTCTAGCTCTGAATCCAAGTTTCTGATTGGTTGGATGAGGAAAAATAAAATTGACTTTCTTATTTATTTCTTCTGTTTCATCTCTGACCTTTGCCTGCATCAGAACATCTTACTCTTGAGTTACTGTGTTCAGCCTCAATGTACTCATTTTTTTTTTATCTTCTAAAACTCCACTTATTTCACAAAACCTTTCTCAACCAACTGGATAAAAATTTGTGCTTTCCAATACCCTCTCCCCTTCTACTCTCCTTCAACACTTAGTTTTGATATGTGGATAGAATAAAAGAAAGAATATATTCATTTTGCTTTGAAAAATTTTCATTCACTCCAATGTTTCTGAAAGATTACAAACCATTTTTATGCTTCTTCTGCTTGGCATAGTCTCACTAAAGCTTAAGAAAATGGCCTTGAATGTTTTAATTTAATTTTCAAAACGTGTGTTCTCCACAATGAATTACTCAAACTCTCCATTTTTGCCTCATGCAATTTTAGTCTACATATATCCTACAGTGTAAAATAATCATTTTTTTTTCATGCAGTCTCAAACTAGACAATGGTGGGCAGAATATGAATAAATAAGAACCATCTCAAGTGACGGCTGCCAGTTGTATGCTTAAGAGTCTTCGACAGGTCAGTGCTGCAAAAATTGGAGGACCCATTTTTAATTTCCAACTTTAAGTAAAAATCAATTCTTCTCTATAAAATGAGGTTAACTATCCTATGTCATGGACCCCACTAGATCTGCTACCCTCTCTGTTCCCTGCTAATGGCCATAGGGTAGAATCTGATTTGACAGAGGGAAAGCAGACACATCAAGATTACATTTTCCTGTTAGAGAGCAGTCAACTACAACAATACAAGCTCAGGTACAGAATTTTGCAAGGGTATTAGAGGAGAGCAGAACTTCTGTAGAAATTCACATGGAGAATGCAGCAATCAAGTGCACCTGAACATGTGGAAAGCCTAACGAAAGGTACCAGGTTCCCTGAATCAAGAAGGAGATTTTCCAGAGAGACCATCGGATGTGGAACCTGTCCTTGGTCACCTAAGGAGGTTTTACAGACTCTTTCTTGAGAGAACAGGAGACAGGTTTCAACACCTGCTGTAAATTATTTAGGGCATATTGACTATAATTGACATAGAGAGCATTTTCTATTATCTCAACTGTTATTTTTAAGAAATTTGTGTTGCTTTAAAATTCCCTCATAAACATCCTAGTATCAGTTGCTGCAACACATAACAACCCAAGTTTCAGTAGCATAACATACTAGAAGTTTCTCACATAATGATCCAATGTAGGTGTTCCTGGCCAGCAGGGACATTCAGGGACTCAACTCCTTCCATCTGTGGACCTGTCCTGTTCCTGTCCTAGGGTATCCAGCTCTCTGCATTGAAATGCCAGATGGGGAAGCAATATTTTACCTGTATTGGTCATTGTGAGTAACTCCTCATCACCAAATATAGCCTCAGAAAATAACTCTGAGTTAATCATATTTATTTTTCTAGTATCTGGTTTGGGGAAGGCCTGCGTCTTAGTCTGAGTTGCTATATAATAACCATTGACTGGATGACTTCTAAACAACAAAAATTTATTTCTCTCAGTTCTGGAGGCTGGAAGTCCAAGATCAGGGGGATAGGATGGTGTGGTGAAGGCTCTCTTCCAAGTCATAGACTTCTAGTTGCATCCACATGTGGTGGAAGGGACAAGGAAGCTCTCCAGGGCTTTTTTTATAATGGTACTAATCCCAGCATGAGGGCTCTACCCTCATGATCTAATCACCTCCTAAAGTCCCTACCTCCTAACACCATCTTATCGGGCATTTGAATTTAACATGTGAAATTGGGGGAGAAAAAACATTCATAATTTAGTTGCCTGTGAAACATTATAGAAAATGACATCTAAAGGTAAATCTGTTGGAGGGGAAAAATCTCCCCTCTGGGGTAATTTTTCTTTCCTGTAAGAAACAGCTGTTGTTATTTAATCTTTTCTTTCTCTTGATTCTTGTGCCTGGATGTGATGCCAGTGACTACTACCAATTAAGAATAAAGTTAATACTAAATATGGACAAATGAAGAAATGTAAAGAAATTTAAAGCATTATTGTCAGGCTGTTGAGTCAAAGTGGAAGCTTTCTTACTTCTGAATTGCTTTAAAAAAGTGTAAGAATTAGCCAAAAATATTTATTGTTGTAGCCACTCTATCTCAGATTTCCATTTATCTCACATCCAAAGGACCCTTATATAAGAACATCTTTTTCATGGAGATAAGAGGAAGTGAAACTTGATTAAATAATTTTTGTTTGCAGTTACCACATGCAAGGCACTGGGCTAGGTAGTACAGTTGGGAAAAGCAGAAATTTTTGTTCTTAATGAATTCTCAGCATATTTCAGATGAATAATATGAGATGAAAAGTTGCTGAGAATACCTGTGTTTTCAACAGCCCTGTGGTACTGACTTGACTGTTTCCCATGAATAACCGTTTTATAAATTCTGATCTCTATATTTAAATTTATCCTTTTGGTCTATTATCGAGATTTATCTATTTATAATTATAAGAAAATGTATACTAGAAATGGAGCTGAAATGAATTTAGAGACTTTTGTCAGTTTTCAAAATATTATTTACAGTAGTCACCCTTTATTCATGGTTTTACTTTCCATAGTTTCACTTACTCATGGTCAACTGCATTCAGAAAATATTAAATGGAAAATTCCAAAATAAACAATTCATAAGTTTTAAATTGCACACCATTCTGAGTGTTGGTGAAATCTCCCTCCTGCTTTGTCTTGCCCAGCATATGAATCATCCCTTTGTCCAGCATCTCCATGCTGTAGGTGGTCCCCACCCATTAGTCATTTAGTAACAATCTCAGTTATCAGATCGACTGTTGAAGTATCACAGTACTTGTGTTCGAGTGACCTTTATTTTACTTAATAATGGCTCCAAAGTGCAAGAGTATCTATGCGGGCACTTTGATTATGCCAAAGAGAAACCATAAAGCTTCCTTTAAGCGAAAATGTGAATATAGTACAATAAGATATTTTGAGAGAGAACAAGAGAGATACCACATTCACGTAACTTTTATTACAATATATTGTTATAATTGTTCTGTTATTAGTATTGTTGTTAATCTCTTGCTGTGACTATTT
The DNA here is from genome assembly GCF_000151845.1 of Pteropus vampyrus. NCBI lineage: Eukaryota > Metazoa > Chordata > Mammalia > Chiroptera > Pteropodidae > Pteropus > Pteropus vampyrus. The sequence goes on from NW_011889262.1 coordinate 545,031, forward strand.
TATAAATTAAACTTTATCATAGGTCTGTACGTATAGGAAAACACAATATATATTGAGTTTGATACTATCCATGGTTTCAGGCATCACTGGGATCTTAGAATATAGCCCCCTCAGATAAGCAGAGACCACTGTACTAAGAATATTTGAATATTTGCACGTAAAAAATAATATATTTGCTATTTACAAACTCACAATAAATCACATGTCCACTGTGCACGAAGAATTACTTCATTGTCTGTTGAAATAACTGCTTAAACTGAAATAGTTTATTTTGCATTCACTTTTTTGCTGTGAAGAAATGTCTTTTGGAGATAAATTTGGTACAATTTCAACTTTTCTCCTTTTTTACAATGCTGGGAGCTGATCTGTCAGAGCCAATGATTCACATTTACTGTGTCTTTTGAATGCGAGCATATCCTAGAAGCAGACATTTACCTGTGAGAATTCCAATATACATATTGACCTGACCCAAAATACAGTCTTCTTGGTCTAATCGTTGGTAAATTTGGACAGTAGGAAATTCCATCATTTTTGTTGTCTTTCTTTATAAAAGGACATAAGGTGAATAATAATTGCATGGTTTCCCTTACTCTCCAGTGAAAAGTTTGCCCTTAGAATCAATTCAACATTGACCTATTGTCGCATGACCCACATCAGTCAATTTAATGATAATGAAAAATGCTTTGGGTTCATGAATAGCCATTTGGAAAAATCCCAGGATAAAAATACAATGCTTATTATTATGTTATATGCTATTATCCTATAAAGTGACTCTTTTAGAAATTGTAAAGATCATTATGAGGAAGTTTATTTCAGTTCAAAACTTAATTACGATTCTGTCTTTCTGAAGTAAGAATTTCCTTGTGGAACTCCAACCATGTGGTCTTTTGCATGGGCTTTAGCAGCACTTGGAACATTTCATTAGAGAAAATGGTCAATTCATCTCAGTTGCAACTGTTTAGTTTAGTCCATCACTACAACACCATGGTACAAGTTCTAACATGATACAGATGTTGCTGTGATCCTAGAGATGAGTACGTTCTTTATCCTGTGGTATTCCAGCTCACTGGTATATCTCCTGACCTTGGCAGAAAATTAAAGCATTCACAGGATTTACTTTTATAGGCATTTTTTTCCTTCTTCAGCATGTGGAAATTAAATACATGCCTATTATTTTTGGCTTTTCCATTGATATTTTTCTTGAGCCAAATATAAGAATCATTCTGTGCTTTAGTTTTACCTACTTCTTTTCCTCCACAAGATATTTATGAAGTCTAAGGAATTTCCTGAAGATTAAAATTGGGCAGTAGAGGGTGGGGCCCATTCATTCATTCATTCAATAAATATTTATTGAGGACCTATTATATTCCAGACATTCTGCTAGGCTCCAGGAGACAGAGAGGAGAGCAAAAGCAATATGGTCTCTGCTCATGGAACATTTAGTTGGTACTTAACAGGGAAAAAAGAATGTCTCTGAAAAACATTAGCCTAATTAACTATGGTTCCCAGGAAAACAGAATAAATTAATCAATTAATTAGAAATATCCTAGGGAAAAGGGATACAAAGCAATTCAGTTAAGAGTGGAATAGTTAGGCTGTAGCCAACTTCATAATCTGAGATTTACTTATTCTCATCACATCACTCAGTTAACGAAAACTATTGAGCAGCTGGCATGTGCCAGGCACTGTGCTATCTGCTGGGGATGTAAAGATACATAAGATACAACTCTTTCCCTAGGGACAGTCACAGTGAAAACAGAAAATAGACCAGCAAACTACTAATGCTTTACGATGAGAGCTACAGTTAATAGAAACAGCATAAATGGAAGAGATTTGTAAATGTGAGCCAGATTTGTAAACTCAGCCTCAGTGGGGTGGTATTGAAATTTTTTTGGAGAAATGAATGTTTAAAATCAGTCTTGAAGGATGAATAGGTGTTAGATGGGAGAAATAGGAATAGGTGGGGGAAAGACTCTTTAGGCAGAGAAAATAACATGAGCAAAGAATGGAGAGACATGAGAAAATAAGATATGTTTGAAGGAATTTCTAGAAATTTGTACTAAATATATTTGTAAAGGAGGATGTGTGTTGAGGAGTAGTGAAATTCGGAGTTAGAAATGTAGTCAGGGCCAGGTTACAAAAGGGCTGATAAGCAAAGAAAGGAACTACTAGTGATTCCCCCAAATGGGATGGAGAAGCAAGGAAGGGTTTTAAACCATTTCCCATTTGCCCTGAGAATACTCGTCAGTGGTACTCGTGACTGTAGAGTTTACCCTGAGATAACTTGCAGATTATAGTCTTAAATTTACCTGCAAAATTTGCCACGAAATGTCTCGCTTTTATTATTTTTTCACATCAATATAGTATATTGATATTCTTTACAAACAAATGGCATTCTTCTATTTATAGCATTCTGTTTTTAGTAGTGAATTTCCATTTATAAAATATAGCAATTCTTGATTGCTGAAAACGTCAAATCCTAGAAAACAGCATTCCTATGCGTAATGTTAAATTAATGTTGGCGGCAAGCTGCACTTTTTTTTTTTTCAAACAGAAAACGGGTTAAATAGCAAAGAGATCTAATTGCCTTTGGAAAGGTGCATCTCTGAAATGGAGGGTCACTTGAAGGATGGAGCTGGAGGCAGGGAAACATGGCAGGAGTAATCAGAGGAGATAATGTTCAGGCATTAAAACTAACTTCAAAGATGGCTGACTACATCTAAGCATAAAGAGGAGGCCAGAGAAAGTCCAAGAGTCCTGGTTTATGAGAATAGGTGGTGGGGAGGAGAAGGGTAGAGCCTTCCTCTCAGGCTCTGGGTGAGGAGCTCAGTTTTATACATACTGAGGTGAACATTTATAGGATGTGTATGGTACTTTAAATTTGTAGTTTATAAAAGTGGTATGGGGCTGAAGATATGTCTGTCAGAGAAGGGACTTGTACTTGGTTTAATGCTCTTGCTGTCACTCACTGTCTTGAAATTCTTACTAGTTTATATTTGATCTTGTGTAAGTGAAGCCTGATAGGACAATGGGAGTTGCCCTGGTGGTATCCATGCCCACAGCTTGTCACCCATTTGCATTTTCCATCCTTATGCCCCACAGCATGGGGTCCTGAAGGACCCACCACAGGTGGGAGCTCAGCAGAGCTGCTGACAGTCCCAGAGGCTACTCTTTGCATTTTAAGCAGAACTTGCTTTGAATGCAATAAGAAGGCAATGGCTTCTAAGAAATAGAAATGACCAAGGAGCCCTGTCATATCTTTTCTTACTCATGTTAATTCTTGTAATTAGCTAAACACACAATGTAAAGTCTGGCACAGAAGCAAAGGGAAAGGTAGGACAACCCTAAACTTCTTTTCCTTATAGTCCTTATTCATTGATAAAACAAAGGTAGAGAATGTTGGTAGAAACTGTGACTGTGAGTTAAATGCTCTTATATTTATATTTAAAACCTGCATTGCACAATGTATAGATAATCATAAAATTCATGTAGTAATTCAAATTCAATTTTTCTTAAAGTGACTTTAAATAGTAAATAAATTAACCACATCATAGAAGAAGGAGAGTATGAAAGAAAGGAAAAGCTTTCTCTTTTAGAACCTTTCCCAGCACTTAGTCCTGTAATTTAGAACAAGACACAGGTACCTGCAGTCGTGCAGCTGGAATGAGTTTCTGAGTCCAGCATAGAGGAGATTATGGACACCATAATGCCCAGGAGATTGCACAAGTAGAGCACAATGAGAAGAGAAGTCAAAAACCCAAACATTTCAAGGGCATGCAAGGAAGCAGGAGCTCCTGACGGAAGCCATGGGCATGGCCATAGAGTGGGAGAGTCAGGAGATCAAGGTGGGCCAAGAAACCAGAGAGCTGTATCTCCAAGGCAGGGAATCAAACCCATCAAGAGGTCAAGGAAACCAAGTCCCAAGAGTCTGGCAAAAAGTGAACCAGTGGCCACTCAATTATATGTGTATGCTGCAAGCAGTCAGCCCAGTCACATTATGTGTACTTCCAGTGTTTCTGCCTCGTGCTCAGATTGTTCCCTTGGGGCCAAGCTGGTCTAGACGGGCACCCTATCCCCCCACGCCCATGTGGCTGACCAATCTGTGGGCTCCTTCAGGCCTGCCCCTGGGAATGGTGGTGGAGGACAGTGAGTTTCAGAATCCACTGGATAGCCCTGACCCAGATCAACACTCAGTTTAACTTCCCAAGAAGTTGCAGTGCAGTTCCAATATCTTGCGCTGGCACAGAGAAGTTCCAGTTTTCTGAGGATGGCTGCAGAGCTGGCTATATAACTGCAAAATGAAAATGCCCAGTTCTCTCAGGAGAACTGGGAAGCCAATCTCTTATTTCCACTGCCATAGTCTAAAACCACAGCAGACAATAACTCACAAAACCTCAATGGACTACATCTCCTTCATGGGGGCACACTTGTGCCTGGATTGGGGGTGGGCGAGAAGATCTTGCCTAGCTCTGTACAGTACCCCTGGCTCTGCCAGCCCGGGGTGGGATAGCTGCTGCCTTGCTGGCCCAAGATGCCATGTGGGCACCCCTGATGTGGGAGTAGAAAGGGGTGCCTGTAACTGGTCCTAGGTAGGTGGAGATGCACTGAGAGGGAGACCATGCTCCATTATCCCATGAGGCTTCATTATAAAACACAAATTAAAAAAAAAATGAATCTTTTGACCCAGCAATTGTACTTCTGGATATTTATCCAAAGAAAACTGAAACAATAATTCATAAAGATCTATACACCCTTGTGTTCTTGGCAGCACAATTTACAATAGCTAAGATATGGAATGCCCTTCAATGGATGATTGGATAAAGAAGTTATGGTTCATATATACAATGGAATATTACTCAGCCATTAAAAAAAAAAGTGAAGTCCTACCGTTTACAATGACATGGATGGACCTAGAGGTTATTATGTTGAGTGAAATAAGTAAGACAGAGAAAGATAAACACAATATGATTTCATTTATATGTGTAATCTAAGGAAGAAAAAGAACAAACTAATCAAAACCAGACTCACAAATATAGAGAACAATCTGGTGATGGACAGAGGGGTGGGGTGTTTGGGGACTGGGAGAAAGGGGCAAAGTGTTAAAGTT
>NW_011889262.1:550623-613168 GCF_000151845.1 Pteropus vampyrus
TGTGTGTGTAATTGGATTTTGTATCTAAGTATGCAGTAAATATATTTGAGCATGATGGATTGAGATCACATCTTCCTGGCTTCTCTCAAAGAGATGTAAGTTGATCTGATTTACTATAACATAGGGAATTGCAATCTGGGAGCAATTTTAACTCACCAGAAGACACTGGCAATGTCTGGAGACATTTTTGATTGTCATAACTGGGGGTGAGAGTTGCTACTGGCATATATAGCAGGTAGAGACAAGGATGCTCCAAATATTCCATAATACACAGGCCAGCCTCCCACAACAAGGTATCACCTAGGCCAGAATTTCAACAGTGATAAGGTTTAGAAATCTTGTGCAATATAATGATAAGTATCCTTAAGTTTCCTCAATTGACTAACTTTCATTTTTGTTATAAATACTTGGATATTATACAAACACAGAACCAACAAGTGGAGACATTTCTGCAGGCTAATAGAATTATACAGAACATAGACCTAGAAGTAATTTTGAAGATCATCTAATGGTGTTTTTCATTTTTAACTTTCCTCATTAACGATGAGTTCTTACTTTTTTAGGCCAAACCCCAATGAGAAAAGAGGGAGGGTGGAACTGCTCTCGTTTTTCCAGGCTGTTCTTGGGGCACATTCCTGAAACTCTGGGATTTTGCTCAATATAGTTTGAAAAACATTCATTTAGTTTAAGTCAACCTATAAGAAAATGGAAAGTAAAGAGTTTAAGTGATTTTTCCAGGATCACAGAAATGTCTGGAGACAGACCAAGGCTTTCCAATTTAGTACTCTTCTGAAGCAGTGTAAACAATTAAACCACTTATTATAGCTCTTTTTAAAGATAAATTTCACCAAACTATATCTGTATTATCTATTTAAATAGATAATAAAATAAGATAAGTTTGCTAGGGCTGTGATAGTTTCTTCTGAGGCCTCTCTCCTTGTGTAGATGGCCATTTTCTCCTTGTGTCCTCACAAATTCTTCCCTCTGTACCTGTCTGTGTCTAAATTTCTTCTTATAAGGACAATAGTAATATTGGATTAAAGCCCACTCTATGACCTCATTTTAACCTTAGTTACCTCTTTAAAGATACTATATTCAAATATATTTACATTCAGAAGCTGTTGGGGGTTAAGACTTGAACATATGAATTTGGAGGTGAGGTACAACTCAGGACATAACAATATATAGATAATCAATTTTGTGTTTCTTGAAAAGAGTCACTAACGCCCTCAAAACTCTTAGCAGAGTTCTGCTGATCTGCCTTACAATATGAGACTTGTTCTTATTTGTAAAATGGGAATAAAGTTACCTACCCTTTTTTACCAAGTTGCAGTGAGAGTAATTCATAGAAAGAATTGTAAAATACCTAATATTAGAAAGTGATCTAAAGATACTCAATGAACTGTGAGATCCTTTGATAAAAATCTTTAAATAAATTTTGTACACTGGCAAGTTTGAATTATAATTATATTGCATTATTGTGCCTGCCATGCTCACATTTATGACAAAGCTGGAAACTCCCCAAGCATTTTCTGCATGCCAGAAATATAGAAAGCTGAACCAAGGAAACAGAGGTAAGGGATTCAACACACATTAGCTTTTTGAATTCATCAGAAATACGAGCTTTGAGATTTTATGCCTGCCGCTTTCTGCCTTCAGAAACCTGGGAGCTTGTGTTCAAACTCCATGTTTGAACTTTGGAAAATAATGTTTCTAGTGTTTCGCTTGAATTGTGTAGTTGAGGACTTTCATGTAAAATATCTGTATTCAGTTGTACAGCGTGGGGTTTGTCCACAGCTAAGTAATGCCTTACAGGAATGTTAACATTAGTAACCATAGCAAAGTAGAGTTGGTGCTCTCTCAAAAGCACAGGATTGTTTGAGAAGATGTGCAAATCTAGATAGGGAGAATTTTGTACACTAGAGGAAGAGAATTTACTGGCATTACATTTTTTATGTCCTAGAAAATGAAAGACTCTGTCAAGTTATGATATTGATCTAAATTGACAAAAACGGCTCTTTGTGAAAAATGGCTTTGTTAGACCTTGGAAGAAGAGTTTCTATATCCGAAGTATACCCCTTGTAACTTTCTGTGCCTGTGCCTGATCATGACTGTCCTGAGCTCTGGCTTATGTTTCCTTTTGCCTAGACCACTGCTGAAGCCCTTATCTTGTTGCTCACTCATCCAGCCAGTAGCAAGATCTGATCAAACTATTCCCCCTACTCCTCTTGGAAACCTTTAAATGACTCCCCATTTCTTAGAGACTGAAGTTCACTTCTTTGCTTGGTGTTCAAGTTCCTCTGTCTCTAGGCCTTCCCTCCAGTTCTTATCCCCCTCATCCATAAACCCTGAGATCTATCCCTAAAAGTCTGCTCACTGTTGCTCTTGCTCTGACACCTTTCTACTTCCTTTCTTCTGGGCCTCTGTTCAAGTTATCTTTGAATACCTTTCTTTCTACCTTGTAATCTGTTAGATCCATTTCTTTAATTCCAATCTCTGTTCCTCCTCTCCAAGACTTCTGAGGTGACCTTAACGTAGCTGAACTTTATTAGCTGCTGTATATCTCACGTTCTACCTTCTCTATGAACGTTCATTTACGTGTCAGTTTTCCTTCAGATTGAGACCTAGAAGGGTAGAACTGTGTCTCCTTTATGGGTCATTTTTTCTTCTATAGAGACTCAAAAGTGCTTTGTACAGAGGACACTCTCAACAAATACTAGCTGAATTGAATAAATGGAACCATCTCTAACTGAAAATGATGATAATTTACACCATCTATAAAGATTTGAGATCCCATGGAGTCTAAAGCAATAACCACAGTGAACTGGGATGTAAATGTATTAAAAGGCTCAGTTGATTCTCAGAGTGGATTTCCAGTTTAGGCTGCTCCACTCGTTGCTAATTACGGTAATGAATAAACTGCTGATATGACTTCCTTATTGCATTTGGCAATTTCGATAGATTAATGTTATTACTAATAATCATAACAAAGTAGAATTGGTGCTCTCTTAAAAGCACAGGCTTGTTTGGGAAATCTTGATCCAGTTGAATATGCACTGTGGAACTCTTATAGCCACACTTTACAAGGGATTCTGATGTAATTTCTTCATACAAATTCAATATGGCAATATGGTGGTTGTTTTAACTGAATACCACTTTCCTTCTACAAAATTCATATGTGGCAGATGCCACATAAAACTTCTCAAGATTTCAGAGTCAAGTCTGTTCTGTTTATAGAGTATTTTGTGGGCAGAATACACATGGACTGGAGATACTATGTTTACCAAATTTTAAGATATATCTTAGATTTGCTTTTTCCCCCCCTGAATTTAATTTTATGTCCTTAAGTATGCAATTTCATCCTCACATTCACAGACTTATTTCTATTTACTCTTTCTGGAGTTGTCAAATTTATTTACTCACTCTACTAAGAACACTTTGGTATAATTTTGCTCATATTCTTCCCAGGCCTGTGTGCCTTTATCCTCCTTTTATCTATTTCTATTGTGTCTGTTATTTTGTTATTCCTAATAGTATTTAATTTTGTGTTTTCTCCCTTTGCTTGATCAATTTTACTAGTGGTTTATCCATTTTGATTTTTTCCCCCTAAGAACCAGTGTTTGCTTGTATTGTTCTTTATTGACATTTTTTCTTTTTTATTGATTCCTATATGTATCTTTATTACATTTCTTTCCTTTTGATTTCTTTATACTTATCTATAGTCTTTTTTTCTAGTTACTTTTATTCATAAAAACTTCTTTATGGTGTTATAAAGGTATAATTTATAATTCAATATTCATTCATAATTCAAAGATTTTTAAGCAATTTATAGAGTTTTGTAACCACCACCGCAATCTAGTTTTAGAATGTTCCCATCACCACCCAAATTCCCCTTAAGACCTTTTATAGTCAATCTTTGCTCCCACTTTATCTCCCCCACACCCTAGGTAACCACTTATCTACTTTCTGTCTCTAATAAATTTGCCTTTTCTGGATATTGTCCATAAGTGGAATTATACAATATGCAGTGTATTATGTCTGGCTTCTTTCACTTAGCATAACGTTTTTGAAGTTTATGAATGTTGTACCACATATCAATATTTTGTTCTTTTTCATTGCTTAATAGTATTCCATTATACAAGTATAAATACTTTGTTTATCCCTTCACTGGTTGATGATTACTTGGATTGCTTCCAGTCTTTAGCTTTAACTATTGCTGCTATGAACATTAATATGCAGTGTTCATGTACACATGTGTGTCTATTTCTATTAGGTACATTCCTAACAGTGGAATTGCTGAATTACATAGTAATTTTCTATTAATTTTTAGCCTATTTCCCATTTGCCCTGAGAATACTCACCTGTGGCACTTGAGGCTACAGCGTTTACCCTGAGATAACTTGCAGAGTATAGTCCTAACCTTATCCCCAAAGTTTGCCATGAAATATCTTGCTTTTATTATTATTTTTACATTGCTCTAGTATACCAATAGTCTTTGGAAACAAATGACATCATTCTATTTATAGCATTCTGCTTTTAGTAGTGGTATTTGCATTTACAAAATACAGTAATTCTCAATCGCCGAAAATGTCAAATCTTAGAAAATGTAACATTCTTATGTGTGACGTTAAATTAATGCTGGCTTTTTTTTTCTAAATGGAAAAAGAGTTAAGAAATGGCCAAATAGTTTCCAAAGTAGCTGTATTATTTTACATTCCCATCAGAAGTGAATGAGGATTTCAGTTTTCTATATCCTCATTAACACTAGGCGTTGTCTGTGTTTTTGAATATTGTCATTCTAATGAATGTGTGGCAGTATTCTCATTGTGGTTTTAATGTGCATTTCTTTCACATTTAATGACATTGTGCACCCTTTAATGTGCTTGTTGTCATTTATATGCCTTCTTTGATTAAATGTCTATTTTAGTCTTTTGCCCATTTAAAAATTTGAATTATTTGTCTTCTTATTTTGAGTTGTAATAGTTCTTTATATAATCTGGATATAATTCCTTTATCAGACATATAATTTTCAAGTGTCTTCTCTGATATGAGTCAGTGCCTCATCTTTTTATTTACTTAATAGTGTTTTTAGAAGCAAAACATTTTTAATATTAATAACTCAGTTTAACATTATTTTTTATGATTGTTCTTTTAGTGTTGTATCTAAGAACGCTTAGCTCAACTCAAGGTCAAAAGTTTTCTTCTATGTTTTCTCTCAGAATTTTTAAAGTTTAAAACTTAATTAAGTCTAAGATCAAATTTGAGTTATTTTGTGTATAGTGTTATTTTGTGTATAGTGCTAAGTAAGAGTCTAAGATTTTTATTCCTTTTTTTCTTGAATGTCAATATCCAATTGTCCTAGACACACTTGTTGAAAAGATTATCATTTCTACACTGAATTGTCTTGACATCTTGTTAAAAATGAACCATAAATGTAAGGGTTTATTTTGCAACTTTCAATTTCATTCCATTGATCTATGCCTATCCTTACAATAATATCACATAAACTTAATTACTGTAGCTTTATAATGAATTTGGAAATTGAATGGTGTATGTCCTCCAGCTTGTTCTTTTTCAAAATTGTTTTAGTTTTGTAGATCCTTTGCATTTCTATTCAAGTTTTAGGATTAGCGTGTTAGTTTATACAGGAAGAAATATTGGAAATTTGAATATGGATTGCATTGAACCAATAGAACAACAGTTTGAATGTGATATGCCTAGATGTGGATCACTGTGTTTATCCTACTTTATTTTTTAAATTAATTAATTAATTATTTTTTTTTTATGGCGACTTTGGTTGATGAAATCCAATAAGTTTCAATTGTATACTTTAACAGTAAGGCATATATATATTTACACTGTGTGTTCACTTCCCATTGTTAAATTTCTTTCTGTCACCACATATTTGACCCCTTTTACCCTGTCTACCGCCTCTTTCCCTCTACCCCCTAACCTCTGGTTACCACTAGTCTATAGTCCATGTCCATGAGTCTCTGTTTGTCCTTTTCATTTGTTGCATTTAGGTTTATATCATGTGATTTTCACCTTTTTCTATCTGGCTTATTTCGCGTGGCATGATTATCTCGAGGTCCATCCATGTTGTCACAAATGGCAGTATTTCATCTCTTCTAATGACTGAGTAATATTCCATTGTATATATGTACCACAGCTTCTTTAGCCAATCATCTATCGTAGGAAACTTCAGTTACTTCCATGTCCTGGCCACTGTCAATAATGCTTCTATGAACATTGGTGTGTAAATATTATATCGGATATGGGTTTTCAAGTCTTTGGGGTAAAACTCCAGTGGAGGGATTACTGGATCTTATGTGTAGATGAATTCTTACTTTTTCGAGCAACCTCCATACTGTTTTCCATAGTGGTTGTACCAATTTGTAGTCCCACCAGAAGTGTATGAGGGTTCCTTTTTCTCCATATCACTGCCAACATTTGTTATTACTTGTCCTCTTGATTATAGCTATTCTAACAGATGTGAGATGGTATCTCATTGTGGTTTTGATTTGCATTTCCCTAATAGCTAGCGATGTTGAGCATCTTTTCAAATATTTGTTGGCCATTTGTATGTCCTCTAGAGAGAAGTGTCTGTTCAGATCCTTTGTCCATTTTTTGATTGGATTGTTTGTTTTTTTGTTGTTATTGAGTTGTATGAGTTCTCTGTATATTTTGGATATTAGGCCCTTATCGGAAGCATTGCTTGCAAATATATTTTCCCATTCTGATGGTTTTCTCTTTACCTTGTTGACAATTACTTTTGCTGAGCAAAAGCTTTTTAGTTTGTTGTAGTCCCATTCATTTATTTTTGCTTTTACTTACCTTGGCTTTGATGTCAAATTCATAAAATCCTCTTTAAGTCCAAGGTCCTTAAGTTTAGTTCCTATATTTTCTTCTATGCAATTTATTGTTTCAGGTCTTATATTCAGGTCCTTAATTCATTTTGAGTTAATTTTGGTGTGTGGTGATACACAACAGTCTAGTTTCATTCTTTTGCAGATGGTCTTCTAATTTTCCCAGCACCATTTATTGAAGAGGCTTTCCTTTCTCCACTGTATGTTTTCGGCATTTTTGTAGAAAATTATTTGCCCATATAAATATAGGTTTACTTGTGGACTCTCAATTCTGTTTCACTGGTCTGTGTGTCAGTTTTTCTGCCAATACCATACCGTTTTGATTACTTTGTAGCTTTGTAGTATAATTTGAAGTCAGGCAGAATGAAGCCTCCAGCCTTGCTCTTTTTTCTCAGGATGACTTTGGCAATTCAAGGTCTTTTGTGCTTCCATACGAATCCGATGATTTTTTGTTGTATTTCTTTAAAAAATGCTGATAGGATTTTGATGGGGATTATAGTAAATCTGTTTAATGCTTTATGGAATGTGGTCATTTTAACTATGTTAAGTCTTCCAATCTAAGAACACGAAATATCTTTACATTTTTTTATATCTTCTTCGATTTCTTTTAATAAGGTAATATACTTTTCATTATATAGGTCCTTCACATGTTTTGTTAAATTTATTCCTAGGTATTTTATTCTTTTTGTCACAATTGCAAAAGGAATTATTTTTTCCACTTCTTTTTCTGACGCTTCATTATTAGAGTATAGGAATGCTATGGATTTTTGAACATTGATTTTGTATCCAGAGACTTCATTACATTTGCTTATTGTTTCTAGTAGTGTTCTTGTGGAGTCTTTAGGGTTTCCTATATAGAGAATCATGTCATCTGCAAATAGTGACAGTTTGACTTCCTCATTTCTTATTTGGATGCCTTTTATATCTTCCTCTTGCCTGATTGTACTCGCTAGTATGTCTAACGTTATATTGAATACCAGTGGTGATGGTGAATAGTCTTGCCTTGTTCCTGATCTTAGAGGAATGGTTTTTAGTTTTTCACATTATGTATAATGTTGGCTGAGAGTTTGTCATAGGTGGCCTTTATTATGTTAAGGTACTTTTCTTCTATACTGATTTTTTTTAGGTGTTTTGATCATAAATAGATGCTGTATCTTGTTGAAGGCTTTTTCTGCATCTATTGATATGACCATGTAATTCTTATTTTTTAATTTGTTTATGTGGTATATCACATTGATTGATTTGAATATGTTGAACCATCCCTGTGCCTCTGGGATGAAGCCCACTTGATCATGTTGTATAATCTTTTTAATATGTTGCTGTATTTGGTTCACTAGTATCTTATTTAGAATTTTTGCATCTGTGTTTAGGAGAGATATTGGTCTGTAGTATTCTTTTTTTGTGTTATCTTTACCAGGTTTTGGTATTAAGGCAATATTGGCCTCATAAAATTAGTTGGGAAGTATTGCCTCTTCTTCGATTTTTTGGAAGAGTTTGAAGAGAATAGGTATTAAATATTCTTTGAATGTTTGGTAGAATTCACTGGTGAAACCATCTGGTCCTGGACTTTTACTCTTTGGTAGGTTTTTGATGATCATTTCAGTTTTGATACTGCTTTTCAGTCTATTTAAAATTTCCAGTTCTTTTTGATTCAATCTAGGAAGATTGTATTTTTCTAAGTCCTGGTCCAATTCTTCTAGATTATTAAATTTGGTGTTATACACTTTTTCATAGTATTCTTGCATAATCCTTTGTATTTCTGGGACGTCAGTCATAATTTTCCCTTGATCATCCCTGATTTTGTTTATTTGTGTCCTTTCCCTTTTTTTCTTTAGTGAGTCTAGCCAGGGGTTTCTCAATTTTATCAACCTTCTGAAAGAACCCTTTATATTTTTCTATTGTGTTCTTGTTTTCAATTGTATTTATTTTTGCTCTAATTTTAATTATTTCTTTCCTTCTGCTGATTTAGTCTTCATTTGTTCTCCCTTTTCTAGATTTTTAAGATGAAGCGTTAGGTTGTTTATTTGCGCTTGTTCTCATTTTGGGAGATAGGCTTGTAATGATATTAACTTTCCTCTTATGACTTCTTTTGCTATGTCTCAAAAGTTTTGATATGTTGTACTATCATTATCATTATCATTTGTTTCTTTGTATCTCTTGATCTCCTAATTATTATTTTTTTTTTTGGTCATTTTGTTTTATGTGAGCTGACCCCTTTCAGTATTTCTTGTCATGCAGGCCTCGTAGTGGACAATTCCCTCAATTTTTGTATGTCTGGAAAGGTCTTCATTTCTCCTTTATATCTAAAGGAGAGCTTAACTGGATACATTATTCTAGGCTGGTAGTTTCTTTCACTTAATAGTTTAAATATTTGATTCCATTTCTTTCTGGCTCGTAAGGTTTGTGCTGAGAAGTCCGATGATAATATAATGGGTTTTCCTCTATAAGTTACTGTTTTCTTCTCCCTGGCTTCCCTGAGAATTGTCTTTGGTTTGATTTTTGATAATTTTAATACAATGTGTCTTGGTGAAGGCCTTTTTAGGTTGGGGAAATTGGGTGTTCTGTTGACTTCTTGAATTCCAAGCTCCAGTTCATTCCTTAAATTTGGGAAATTGTCAACTATTTGTCAGAAAATGCTTTGTAATCCCTGCTCCTTTTCCTTGCCTTCGATAATATTCTTATGTTCCCTCTCCTGATAGTATCAACTAGTTCTCGTATTTCTCTTTCATTATTTCTCATTTTTTAGTTTCTCTTTTCTTTCTTCTGATTTATTTCTAGATTTCTGTCTTTGATATCACTGATCCTTTCCTCCATTGGTCGACTGTATTTCCCAAGCTTGTTATTTCATTTTTCAACTCTTCCAGTGTGTTTTTATCTCTAGAAGATCTATTCTGTTCTATTTGAGGGTTTCGAGCTCCTTGCTAAAGAACTCATTCTGCTCATCTAGTTGTTTTTTCAAGTCCTGAAATTGTTGATATGAATTGTTTAGGATCTCATTGAGTTTTTCCAGAAATATCTTCTTTAATTCTCTGTTATTTAAGTCGCATATTTCTATATCCGTAAGCTTATTTTCTGGAGATTTTTCTCTTTTTTTCTGAGATGCCTTGTCACCTTAGTTGTTCATGATGTTTCATGTCTCTGCCTTATCAGGCCATTTTTTCTCAAAATATTTTTCCTACCCCTTTCTCTCCTTTTTTTTTTCTTTCTTTCCGGGACTATCATTATAAGTACGCTAGTACTTTTAATGTCTTATAGTTTTCTGATGCTCTGATGAGTTTTCTTCATTTTTTTTTTTTTTTTTGAGATTGGATTATTTGTCCTGATCTATCTTCGTGTTCATTGTTTCTTTTTTCTGCAACCCTAATCTGCCATTAAATTCCCTAGTAAATTCTTTATTTCGGTTATTGTAATTTTCAGGTTCAGAATTTCCATTTTATTTTTCTTAAATAAGTTTTATCTCTTTAATCAGATTATTTGTTTCTTGAATCATTATTATTATACTTTAATTCTTTAAACCTGGTTTGCTTTAGGTTTTTGAACATATAACTGCTGTGATATCTTTGTCTACTAAATCCATTATGTGGAGACACTCGTGATTTCTTTTGACTGCTATTTTTCTTGAGTATTTATCACATTTTTTTTGTTTCTCTGTGTGCTAACTAATTTTTGTTTTTGATGATTCCAGACATTTTAGATAATATTACAGCAACTCCAGATTCTGGGTTTCTCAGTGAGGGTTGTCAGTCTGTTGTTAATAACTTGCCTAGACTAAGTATGTTTCCCCACAATGTGTGACTGCTGATAACTCTGCTCGGTTATTTTTTGATTTTTATACCTCATTTCCTAGGGTTTGTCTCAGAGTCTGCATAGCTTAGCATTTAGCCATATATCAGAGAGGTTTAACTCAAACACTTTAATTCAGTAAGGTTCCATGTGGTCCAGGAAGCACATTTAGATTCAGCCTATTTTCAGGTTTGCCTCTGTTTTTATTTTATGCCAATCCTCTTGCATCTCCTCTGCTTATGTCAACGGGTTCTGTCAGCTAGGGATACATGGGAAGCTTAGACCTGTTCTGGTATCTGTTATGAATGCACACAGCCTTGAGTCAACTAAAAATATGTGGAGATCTTCTCAAATCCTCCATGTCCATCTCATCTCCTGGAACCCCCTAAGTTCTAGAATAGTCTGCTGTTTAATTGCTTGCTTATACCACCACTGCATTCTCAAATAAGTAGAGTCAATATTACTTTATAGTTTGCCAGATCTGGCTATATAATTTGCAGGTCCTAGTTCAAAATGAAAATGCAGGGCCTCTTAATTAAAATTATTATTTATTATATGTCAACTTGTTTAAAAGGTATAGGTTATACCTTTTTTTAATTATTTTTATTATTTTATTTTTTAAAAACACACCCTAAATTATATATTTTTTAAAAATAAGACTGAAGTCATTCAATATTTCTCTCTTCCTTCTAAACATGACGTAAATCTTAGTATACTTTCCCATTAAAAATCACTTTTTAATCCTTTATGATTGTCATCTAGAATTTAGTTTTAATGTGTTCTTTTAATACAAAAAGAGGTAAACTCATTTTACCACTAAAGTTGAATTAAATTAATGGATATGCTTTTACCATTCACTGTGCTCATTACTTATGGTATGCTTTAGAAGTTCATTACATTAGAATATGGGAGGTAAACTCTCAGTTTTTGTAGGTCTCGAAATACCTGTAATGGCTCTTAATCCTGAGTGATTGTTTGGTATAAAATTCTAAATTAAGAATTGCTTTGTTCATGTCTTTTATACCATTGTCTTTTGAAATCTATTGTTGATGTCAGTCTAATTATTTTTCCTCTGTAGGTATTATATCTTTTCTCTCTAGAGGCTTTTTAGATTTCTCTTTAAGTTTATTAAATTTCTCTTATGTTTGTTTATAATTATTTCTCCTTAATACTTATTATAGTGTGCCTATATTTACATTTTCTTTATTTTTTCCTGTTGAGTACTTGGGATGCATTTTTTATTTGAGCACCCATTACTGAAAAGTTCTCAGCTACTATCTTTTCCTATCTTGCCGTCTACTGTTTCTTCCATTGTATTTTCTGTAATTCATTTTAGGTCTGTGTTAGACCTATGATTCTCAAGAGGAGTAAATTTTTCCCTGCAGGGGCTATTTGGCAATATCTGAATTCTGTTGTTGTTGTTGTTGTTGCCATTGTTATTGTTGTTAAAACTAGGGGATACTATTGATTTCTAATGTATAGAAGCAAGAAATATTGCTAAACATCCTATAAAGTCTAGGAGAACATTTCCCCTTCAACCCCCATAACAAAGAATTATCTTGCACAAAATGCCAATACTGTCTGGCTGAAGAAGTCACCTAAAACATACTCTTAAATCTTAAATTAATTTTTCACATGTTTAAAATATACTCTTTATTTCTTTATACTGCATTTTAGGTGACTTCCTCAATACTGTGTTCTAGTTCTTTCATTTAGCCTCTGACTGTTTAAATTTTAACATTTATCCAGTTGGTCTTTTTAAAATTTACTTGACTATATTTTTATTTCCATTTTTTTATAATTTATTTCTATTTCCATTTTAATTTTCTCATTCTTCCTCCCCAATGGTTTCTTTCTTTCTTTAATAAGAGTTATTTCATTTATCTCTTTAAACATCTAAAAATACTTATGTAAAATCTATATTATACTATTCCATTACATGATTTCTACTTAGAATATATTTGTCTCCATTTAAAAATTTTATGGCCATCTTATTTCTATTAGATTTTTCCATAGTTTTTGGAATTTAGGTTTTCAGGTTTGTTTTAAATGGTAAGGTTTAAATAGTTTATTTCTTTATTTTTCTATTCTTTCTCTGTTCTTACTTCTCTTTGTTTATTGGTTTTCCAGTTTTCTCCATCAGGATCTCTGGGCCCCAGATCAGACCAGGTTTTATAATGAAGGTGCACATCCCCAGTCATAGAACAGATATTACAAATTCAGTCAATGGGTCTGTAGGTGGCTTGATTAATTTTTGGTCTGAACTTTTCCATCTTTTCAGGCCTGCAGCTTGTTTAATTAAATCTGTTTTATATAGGGGAGAGGAGGAGTATACAGTACTGTTTTGTTTGTTTGTTTGTTTGTTTTTTGGTTTTTAATCTGCCAGCTTCTGGCTTCAAGCCTCACCCTGCCAGCCATGTGATGTAAAGAATGTCTGGTCCTGTCTAACCTACTGAAGTCAACTCTGGTTACCAACACCAGTAGGTGTGTGGCTTTAATCAGACTGGTTGTTTTGTTTCTCTCTTCCATAGATATTCTTCTTTTGTTTTGAAACTGGTTTTGTCTTTTTCTTTTTAATTTCTATATTTTATTTATAAATTCTATGTGTTTTGGAAGAGAGAGGATAATTCAAAATGTGAATTCACCTTGCTATTGTGTCCAGAAGACTTTAAAAAATATTTAATCCCTATTATTCCATTCAATATTCAGTTAAAGTGCACTCTTCTGATTTAAGCTTCAACACTTTCATTGTCTGTATAGTATTTTAAAAAAAGATTGATCTGCATTCTGTCTTATCAAGTCTTTTTTATTTTTATCTTGATCTTCTATTTTCATTACAATAAATTTTTCCTGTTTATTTTTTATCTTTCTAACTATACTGTGAGTTTCTTAAGGGTAAGAACTCTATATTTTATGTCCTTTATGATTCTATAGTGCACAGAATAGAGCTTTGAATGTGATAAATTCTCTCTATATTTCTGTTGCACTGGTCATTCTACACAAAGAGCACATGTTAGTTCTACTTAGGGAATCCATTTGATCAGGACATAGCCTCTAGTTGTGTTGAAATGGACATTTTTGGAGTTAGAGGTAAGATAACCTGGCATGAGTTTACTTTGATAAAGTCCTATTGATGAGGTGAATCTGCAACAAATACTGAAAACATATAGCATTTGATGTGGAAAGAATTTATAAAACTTTTATTCTGACTCCCTCTATCAATTAGATTGTGTTTGGCTTCTAAGAACAGAAACTCAAAGAATAGTGTTTTAAGCAAATAAGGGTTATTTTTCTTCTGTAAAAAGTGAAAAAGTAAGGACAGAGGATGTAACCACATGCAAATTTTATTTCTTTAATATAGTTGTTTTTTCTCTGATTCAACTGGTTTTGGCCAGATAATGGCATTGTGACTCACTTGCTTTTTTTTACCCCCTCTTCTTATCTTTTGTTCCTCTGTATGTCTACTCCTTTAATCATTAAGCCTTAGGACATAAGATTAACTGAGCCTCAGGGTCTATAATCATGAGGACAATAAGTTTTCGTTGAGCTTTAGACTAAGGATAACACCTTGGCTTTAGATGTGTTTCAGTCTCAGGTCCATCAAGGCAGAACAACAACCTTACAGGCCACAGACCAGAAGGCATGGCTGATTCCAGAACTGGACACAATGATTAATTACCTCATCCTCCTCCAATCGTCCAATAGTAGCACCCACAACCCCAATTTCCTTAGTTTCCATGACTACTGATTTTTCCTCATATAATCTGTACTTCTGAGACACCTGGGGAGCCAGGTTGTTGAGGGCAATAGCTTGTCTGTGTCTCAGGGACTTGCAACTCTCTAAATAAATCTTACTTTTTTTCTACAAAACCTGTTTGTATCTCTTCTTTGGTTTAGATGTACTCAGAAAGACAGACCTCTTTTTGTCATGATATTAAAGTATGCAGTACAGGCAGAGTTGATATGACAGCTCGAAGGGACCCAGCTTCTTCTAGGAACCTGCTCTTCCACCTTGGTGGATATATTCCTTCCTGATGGTATTAAAGTGGCTGCTACACCTACTGTTGTTGTTGATAAATTCCAGATAAGAATGAGAAAAAAAGAGAAAAAGGTGAAAGGCCCATGTCAACTCTCCCATTTGATTAGGGTAATATAACTTTCCAAAAATGCCACTCAGAGACTTCTACTTATATATCATTTGCTAGAACTATTAGGTATTTAGTCGGACATAAGCTACAGGGGAACAAAGGAATGGAAACCCAGCCCAGAGACAGCCCAGAGAATGTCCAGAGAATGCCCCATTGGTAGTTAAAGAATCTCTTCTACATCCTGAGAGACAAAGGACTGGGGAGCCATAAACCTATAGTTGGTTTAATCCAGCCACAAAAGCTTGTGCAAAAGCTATTACCCTAACCTATCCACAACCTCAGCCTCATTATACTATCATTATAATACCATTTCTGACTGGAAGTTTATGAATCTAGTTATAACAGACTGAATTCTGGGTAAGCACATGAGCAGTAAGCAGGAAGTTATATAGCAGCCAAGTGTCAAACAAAATGACCTCACATGCCAATCACCTAGGAATGCCTTTGTAATTACCCATCGTGGCCCTAATATAATACAGACCTTCCCACTTCTACATTGTTATAGCCCTGTTTCCTGAAAACCTGCTCCTTCCTTGGAGCATACACTATCTTTTATCTTTTCATCTCTCAAATTCCAGAGGGCTGCAGCCTTTCTTAGCATGGGCCGTCTTCTTCTAAAATATACTTTTAATAAATCTTACTTTTTCTAAATCTCACTGACCTATAATTCCTTGCTGCATCAGTGGGAATGAACAGAGGACCTCCCCACTCCCCTTCCCCGCTTGCTGCTTGGCAATGCTGGATTTCACATCACTCCAATGATAACAGAACTGATCATGGTGAGTCTAGGGAAATAAGTATTTTTAACTAGGCACATTGCCACTCAATAAAAATGAAGAGTTTCATTAGTAATGATGAAGAGGAAGTCAATAGAGTAGATAAATTACAGGTATGTGGCCAACCTCTAACATTTATTTTATAGATATGACCCTTCTTATGGATTTTAAAGAACTCTCCCAGCTGATAGTGAGGAGGATGGATTATAGGTGGGTGAAACAGTGGGCAGGTATACTAGTTAAACTATTGATGCAAGAATCGAAGCAAGAAATTGTTCTTAACTAGGGCAGTGGTGTGGATGAAAAAAAGGGTTCTATAGAAAGTAACCTCATAGCATGATCAGATCCTAAATTCCTAACTAGGCAGATCCTGGTGAGTACTCATGCCCCAGAATATAACTTCTTTATTAAAAGGCTTATCTTTGCCTTAAGCTAGCTCTGTCCATTGTTTCTGTGCATTTAGGTTTACAAACCTTTGAAATAAAATGTAACTACCTTCATGGGAACACATAATCTTGTTAACTATCCTGTAATCTAATCCCAGCCTTACTTTCTCCCATCTCCATGCAACCTTCCTTATGTTATTTTCTTAATTGCATAAAAGAAGCTGCAAAATTATTATTCTCGAGCATATGTGATCTTCCTGGCATATGTCATCAGTTTGGCTCAAATAAACTCTTATAAAAATTTCTCTATAGGTTTAGACATTTCTTACATCAACAGTGGAAATTATGGATAAGAAGTAGAATTCAAATGATGATTAAGAGTTGGAACAGACAGTCATAAAGCTAAGAACACTTTCAATTTTATTTCACTGTTAGATTTTGATTAGTTAAAAAATTCAAAACATTTTATCTTTCAGTATTAGGAGAGGAGTAGCATTTACATATTTTAAATAGGAGTAGAAGGAAGCCAGCTGCAAATTTCAGGTGTTAATAAGAAAAAGGTTGTCTGGTATTTTTAAATAGGATATGGTATATAAGGGATTCAGATATTGTGAAAATTGTGCTGGAAACATTGTGAGAACAGTTTTCTATTTTAGGAATTTGGACTCAAAGAAGCATGTATCAACTATTATTTTAAAAAGCACTTAAGAATTATTATAAAACTCACAATCAATTTTATGTAATAACACTTCTTATTTGGACTAGCTTACTCATCTTCAGACTCCATACTTGGAATAATGGTGGATGTCATGATACCTTCTTGGCTAAATCAGTAAGAAAGGCTGAAGTTTCTAAGCTCGATAGAGTAGGGTTACCTTCCTAAAGGTTATTGCTTCTGAGCTGTCATTTGAGATGCCAGCATATCTCTCAGCTGTAGGTCAATGGAAGTTTCACATTTTCTTTTGACCATAGAACAAAGCAAGTGGATATTACCAGGTTGAGAATAATTGTAAGAGCTGAATACTACCAGTTTGAATATTTCAAGAAGGTAGGAAACATGTAGTCTACAGTGTGGTTTATATTTTCCCAAATGTTTTTCATTTATAAATATTAAAATGTATGATCTAGAAAATGGAAATATAGAGTTAAATTAAAAAGTTAAAGTATTACATGATAAGATTGTAACTGGTATGAAAATAAAACCTCAGAAAAATAGAAGACTTGAAGGGGTTTATAGACCAAGAAGAGGAAGCAACGTTGATGAAATTTATGCTCTGGCTACCCGGCTATGAACTTCTGGAGGTTTCCACATATAGTCAGTCAGTCATTATAGAAGAAACAGATCATCTGGATGCCTGACTGATATCTTTACATATTACTCAGATATCGTTGTGTTCTTATTGAATTTGTCAAACATAAGTCTGGAATCATGACTTTTAGCAATGATGGAAGTTGCTTTTAAAATGGTAAAATGAAAGCTTAGAGACCAAATGAGAGCTTTATAATTTCTTCTTTAAACTTTTTTGAGGTTATGGTAGAAAGTTTCACATTAGAATGACTATTTACCAAAAAAAAAAAAAAAAGAACGTAGTCAACCTATTTGATTTCTTAAAGGCAATATTTCAATGATTTAGGTCAAAATCAAAGATATGACTTTCTTAGATCTACATGGTTCTTCTTTGCATTTGGTTTCACTTGTACAGGACATGAGTCAGTCTACCTTGTTAGAATTAATGGAGCTACAGATTAAAAATGTACTCTGTTATGGTCTGAATATTTGTTTCTTCTCCATATTCATGTTGAAATTCTAATCCCAAAGGTGATGATATTAGGAGGTGGGACCTTTGGGGGATGCTTAGGTCATCAGGGTGGAGCCCTTATCAATGGGATTAGTGTTCTTATGAAAGAACTTCAAGAAGGTCCCAAGCCCTGTTCACATATGAAGACACAGCGGGAAGGTGCTGTCTAAACCTGGCAGAAAACCCTCACCAGAACTCGACCGTGCTGGTGCTTTGATCCAGCCTCCAGAACTGTGAAAGAATAACTTTCTGTTCTCTATAAGCTACTTAAAAAGTAATATTTTGTTGTAGCAGTCTGAATGGACATTGTCTGAATGACAAACCTAGGATAGTACATATCATTATTTTTCTTTCCAGAAAATAATATTTCAGAAAGATGGTTTCACTTGATAAATGAATGTGCAAAACAAATTGTGCCCCCAAATCAAAGAATTTTTCAGGACACATTTAAAAATTTTAAAGTCATATTACAAGTACAGCTGCCATGTATAATCTTCTATAGATAAAACTTTACTATAAACAAGTGCAAGTGCACTGTTTTGCTTAGAAAGTTATTGTACTGTGACAGCATTAACAAGTTTACATAATTCTGTAACCTAGTAGCTGGGAATGAATGTAGTTTTGATTGTCAGTAAAATGTAATTCCTTGAATTGATGGATTTTTAATGGAGAAAAATACTTAAATTATGTAATATTTTTTAGAAAAAAGGTTCTTAATGGTCATTTAGACCAGTTTACTCACTTGAAATTGAGGCTCAGAAAGAATATTTGATTTGTTCATGGTTATAAATCCGCTTGAACAACTTTTTAGCTTACCCAGCCTATTGGATTCTGCAAAGTATACAGTATTGCATGAAAGAACATAATTGGAAATGTTTTTTAAGTATATTCTGATATGTGTGTTGAGGGCACATCTATTAAAATTTGTTGCTTTTATCTGTTCACCAACCTTGTCTCTTTCTTATGAAGAACCCATTTCATGTGGATTCAGGTAGGGATGACCTCCCTCGGGTGATCAAAACACATTGACTTGATCACTGGGAGTTCTAGATTCCTTAGACCACATGATGAGTTCAGAAATGGATATGCAACCTAGACTGGTTAGTCAGAGCCCTCCGAGGCATGTTGCTAGAGCTATATGAAAGTGCTATTCTTTATCTTCTATAATTGCTAACTTTAAGCCTGAAATTCCAAATGACTGTCTTAAGAGAATAAAGCTAATACAGAAGAAACCAGAGTAAACTGAAAGACTGCTTCTTGATGACATTGTTTGAGTAGATTTGACTATGCCTAAAGTCAGGTGCACCTCCAGATGCCTTCCTATTTATATGAACCAGTAAATTTTCTGTGCTGGAGTTAGTTGAACTTGGTTTCTACTATTTACAATACAAAGAATCTTAATTTATATAGCACTCAGAGAACACAGGAATCTCTAGCATGTATGTGCACTACAATGTTCAAAGGAGTTTCACATATTTCTCAAACAAGAAAGAAGAAAGAAGCAGGCCAGGACTCAGACTGGTACCTTGCACAAATCTAGTGGGTATTGTTTATCCAGAAGACACTGTGAAGTGCCCCTGTAGATGTGCAGCAGCACTATTGGGAATTGTTAGGGTAGAAAGGGGGCACTGTCTAAAAAAATCCACTCTCTTTCACTCAAAATTTCAATCAGTTCCAATGCTTCTGTGGTGAAATACTGTACTGGGACATACATGAAGACAAGGAGAGGGGCCCTTTGGGCTTGGCAGAAGTGGAAGGAAGGTGGTATGGTGCAGAGGTGAGGAGCAGCTGCTATGAAGGGCTGACTTTCTGGCCCTGTATCTTGGTATTTAAGTCCTAGTTGTGTGGCCATGAGCAATGCTTCCTGGCTCTATCTGGGAAATAGAGGTGCTGGTATTATCTACTCATAGGTAGATGCTACCTGGGAGGCATTTAGAACAGTGCTGAACACATGGCCATGTGCAGTAAAAGTTAGCTCTGTTATAATTTTTAAAATAAGTACATTGAGGGCCGTTTCTGTTTTGTATTAACTGAGTGCTTTGAGAATGTTGGCTAGAA
This sequence comes from Pteropus vampyrus, assembly GCF_000151845.1. Taxonomy (NCBI): domain Eukaryota; kingdom Metazoa; phylum Chordata; class Mammalia; order Chiroptera; family Pteropodidae; genus Pteropus; species Pteropus vampyrus. Next base: position 570,440 of record NW_011889262.1, read on the forward strand.
CACAAATGAGGCAGAGAACTTTCAGGGGTCTGAAGTTCACAATTCTTATCAATAGAAGTTAAGTTCCCTTTAAGTGACTGAGATTCTAGTTCTTCCTCATCTCTAGAATACTCCATATGCATTTACATACTCTTGTTACTTTCACAGAATTCTTTTTGCTGTGAATTATCAAGGAGATGCTAGTGCCTGACCATTGAAAAAGAGAAGTTAATTTCTCATAAAACTAGTCTAAAGAAACAGATGCTGACTAATAGACCCATTCAAATAGTACTTGCCTGCTAGAGTCTTCGGTCCAGTGAAGCAACCAAGACATGAAATGTGAAGACAGCTAACTGATACTGCAGAGTTCATGAACAGAATAAGACCAAGGGAGAGAGCCATCAAGGAGTCCAGCATCATTGTAGATAAGCTAAGCTGCAGCAGTGAGTGCTAGAGGGTGGCAGAGTCAAAAAGAGATGAGATAACCTTCAGGCGGGAAGGCCTGGAAGACTCAGAGGAATCAGTCATTGTAAGTCTCTTGTAAACACTTATGAGCCTAGGCAGATGAAAGAAGTATTTATCATTCAAATTAAAGAATGTATTCAAGAGGGGGTGGGGAATAACTTTTTTTTTCTTAAGGCTGCCTTGTCAATAAAAGAGGAATAAAATCCTTGAAAATATAGCCTCTGTTTTGTGCCTTCAAATTCACTCCCTGGGTCAGGGTTTGACATTTTCTCCCAGACTTGTCTTCTCTCTGGTGTAAAGGAAGCAAATCTCTCTAAGAGACCCTTTGTGTCAAAAGTAATTTCAGGGGGAAAAGCAAACAGGAACAACTTGATAGCTTTTGTTTTTTTAATTAATATTTTTTGTACTTTTCAGTTATATTTGGCACACAATATTATATTAGTTTCAGGTGTACAACATAGTGATTAGACATCTAGATAACCCACTAAGTGATCACCTCAATAAATCTAGTGCCCTCTGACACCATACATAATTATTAAAATATTATTGGCTATGTTCCTTATCCTATACCTTCTATTTCCATGACTATTTTGTAACTATCAATTTGTACTTCTTAATTCCTTCTCCCTTTTTCACCGACTCCCCAAGCCCCTCTCATCTGGTTACCCTCCAAATGTTCTCTGTATGTTATTGCTCTTGAGTTTCTAAGTTGCCAGTGCACTGATTAGTCTCCTTCAGGGGAGTTCCGGATTTCCATATAGCAGTTGTTAACCAGAGCAGGACGACTAGAATTGGAAGGAATTAGAATTTATTTCTTCTGACACGATCTTTTCTGGTATCTTGACAATGTTTTCTCATTGGCTTAAAATGGTAATTGAGATATAAAAGGAAAAGATGAGCTATTTGTAATTAGATAGTTGGAATAATGGCGTCTAATACAGAAGCCTGCAACTTGACACATCTCTTCAGGCTCCACATCAGACCATGGCCAACTTGTTTTGTGATGAGTGTTTTTGATTTACAATTCTCAGGCTGTTTGGAGACTAAAGGAAGTGTGCTCATATTCGTTCTACGATAAACCAAGACATCCTTAGGACAATAATTGATGAAAGAATGAAGATCTTTGTAAAAATTAATCAATTAGGCAAGCAATACATTTTTATGGATAGCACTAAGTATGTCTTAAGCATTGTGAATATAATCTAGAAGTGTAGAACAATGATCTTGTCTCAGAAAGTTATGACTTGGTAAAAAAATCTAATATACATGTGCCTAGGAACTTGAAGAACAGACTAAGGCAGGTTATTGCAAGTGTGGAGTCATTACCATATCTGTTGAGAAACTACCCTATGCAGCACTCATAGTTGAAGCAAAGGAGGCAACCCCATCCTCAAAGTGTTGATAAGAGGTGTTTGAGGATGTAAATGACAATATGGGTACCAGTACTTAATCCCTACTGAGCAGGACAGACTAAAACCTGCCAGAATTCCAAAGGGGAGATATTACTCTATCTAGTACTATTGATTGAGGTTTCGCTGAAAAGTTGGCATTTAAAACTGATTCTTGAGGTAAGAGTATAATTTAATGATGCAGAAAACAGAATTATAGGAAGGTGATTTCTGAGGGTGAGTTGGAATTCAAGAGCACCAGGCTCCACCCCTTTACTATTTTCAATAATTTGTGGGTTCCTCCTTTTATGACAACAGCTAACAAGGTATGATATAAACTAACATGGCTGGTGATACTTGGTGAGGCTGAGGAAATCCAATGGGTTCTAAATAATATCAGAAAGCAGGTGTTACAATATTCATCTTCCAGAGGCCTCTATTAGTCATTGACTGATTCAATCACATTTGGTCTTTCATGAAAATGAGGATTAAGCTAAAAAATGTTTTGCAGCTCATACAACTTAATATCAAAAAGACAAACAATCTGATTAAAAAATGGGCAGAGGACCTAAATAAACACTTCTCCAAAGAGGACATACAGAAGAACAATAAACATATGAAAAGATGCTCAACGTGACTAATCATCAGAGAAATGCAAATTAAAACCACAATGAGATATCATTTCACACCTATCAGAATGAATACCATCAATAAATCAATAAACCACAAGTGTTGGAGAGGATCCAGAGAAAAGGGAACCCTCTGCAATGTTGGTGGGATTGCAAATTGGTGCATCCACTATGGAAAATAGTATGGAGGTTTCTCAAAAGATTTACAGTTAAACTACTTTATGATCCAGCAATTCCATTTCTGGTTATTTATCAGAAAATAATCCCAAATGCCAATTTGAAAAAATATATGTATCCCTATGTTCGTTGCAGCATTATTCACAACAGCCAACATATGGAAGCAACCTAAGTGCCCATTGATAAATGATTGGATAAAGAAGAGGTGGTACATATATATAATGGAATATTACTTGGCTAATAAAAGAATAAAATCTTACCATTTGTGACAACATGGATAGACCTACACAGGCTATTATGCTAAGTGAAGTAAGTTAGACAGAAAGAGACAAATACCATATAATTTTACTTATATGTTGAATCTGAAAAAAAAACAAAACAAAATAAATGAACAAACAATTTGGAAACACACTCATAGATACAGAGAACAAATTAATGGTTGCCAGATGGGAGGAGTCTTGGAGTGCTAGGTGAAAAAGGTGAAGGGATTAAGCAGCACAAATTACTAGTTACAAAATAGTCACAGGAATGTGAATTACAGCATTGTGAATATAATCAATAATATTGTAATAACTATGTATAGCATCAGATGGGTACTAGACTTACCACATTTAGTCTTTCATGAAAAATGAGGATTTAAGCTGCTTTAAAAATGTCTTTGTAAGTTATATAAATATCTAACCATTATGCTATACACCTAACACCGGTATAATATTGAATCTCAACTGTAATTGAAAAACAACAACAACAAAAAACAATAAAGCTGAAAAAATAAAATAAAATTACTAAAAAGAAAAGGTGTCTTAGCAAACACAGAATTGGGCAAGCAAACTTCTGACAAGGTTTGTGGAAAATTTTAATACTCAAGGTCATAAAAAGAAACCAATTCATTGGTCTGTTTGGAAAGAAATCCTCAATGAGAATAAGAACCATACCTGAGGTCTTACTGTCTGCCAAAAGCAAAAAGAAAAATGCTCCAGAGAGAAAAGGAGTTGATTCTGGTGAAATAATTTCAGTCTGGCCGGAAATCCATCTACTTGAAGTTAGGTGACACTGCTCCAGTATAACAGCCTATAACCTAGTGAGCAGATGAAGCTATACTCAGGGTCCTTTGTGATTGGGAAATGTGCTCCTCAGTGAGAGGGTTTGCCTCTAAATTGTGGGGACTTGACTCCCATAGAGTAGATCCAGACTCCATCTTGCCAATCTGACCCTCAGCGTCTCAAGCCTACTTTAAAAAAAATAAGACACACACACACGCGCGCACACACACACACACACACACACACACACACAAACACACACACAACCTTGAGGACCTTTAAATATGCCCTTTTTTAAAAAAATTAAACATATTTCTCACTGGAGATAGTGGTGCTGTTTAGAGTGAATCTCTAGACAGTAGATTCATGGAATAGAATCTATGTCTCTGTATGTGAGCTAATAATAGAGAATAAAGAATTTCAGAAACTTCAAAAAATTAAATAATGGTTATGATCACTAAAAAGTCAAAAGGAGAAAACAAAAATGTGGTGTTCAGTTAGATCAAACACATCCTTTCCCTATCCCTGATAAATTTTCCCCTTTGAGGCTAGGGAATAAAGGGAGAGGGAGAGTGTGTGTGTGTGTGGGTGGGTGGGGAGGGGCTGTGGGAGGCAGACAGCGATAAAAATGGAAATGTTAGTATAAGTGGATGCAGTAAATGGAATTTTTACTAAAACAACAACAACAAAACAAATCAAAAACCAAAAATGCATGCACACACAAAAAATGAAATACTGTCTCATTTTATGCCTTTCCATGGCAAAATGAGTAAGACCTATTGTCCGTATTCTGACTCCTTTTCTGCTTTTGTAATTCAGCTTGTCCCCTCTGGTCTTGAACAAACTTTTCAAGGTTTTTAGCAGCGCCCTTTTCTGCCTTCTGCAGCTTCTTTTTTCTTAGTGTTTCTCAGCATTTCACAACCTCCTACTTCCTGGAGCCCTGTATTTCCTTCACTGCTAGGGCACTGCACAATATTTTTATATTTCCAAGCTATTCCATTATCTTTTGCTTTCTTTGTGAGCAACCTCCCTTTTCATGCTCTCTAATTTGTGAAGATTAAATGAAGCGATGTGAAGACACTCAGTAGAGTACATGGGTATCCAATTGAAAAGTGTTACTAACCTGATAATATTCTACCATTTGTTTTATGTCAGGAAAAAGTCAATCCATTTTCAACTGCCTGCTCCCTTTCTATATCTCACTTTTTCTCATCAGTTTTCACCTCACACTTTTTCTCATCAGTTTTCACCTCAGCTGACACATTCCTTTCATGTTGGGCCTCATTTTCCTGTGTCACTCATGCTTATTCAACTTGGACAAGGGTCCCAAGATGATGGTGACTATGGCATGTGGGTCACAACTGGTCTGAGGTTCTATCAGTGAATGAAAGGGATTGACATTTCTTAGGGGACCCTCTCTGCCATCAAGCATGAGGTTCTATCAGGAGTATGGAGTAACTATTAGCCTGGTGCTCTGACCTATCAGCAGCCTTCCTAAAATCACTGCTTTCTAGGTTAACTTATTTGTTGTTTTTTGTTTCCTCAGCCCTTCCAATAATTTTGTAATCAATTCACTGTATTCACTCCCATGTGCTGAAAAACCTGCCATTTCTGTTTTCCTGTCTATTCCCTGCTTTTCACATCTTCTCAGGATGTGCTGGAGACTTTCCTTACAGCATAATCACCTGCTCATCACCAAATCATGATTTATCTGCCAGATTCAACAATAGTTAAATGTTTGACAAAAAACATAGTGTAGGGTATGTGTATGTTTGTGTGTGTGTATTGGGGGATGGTGGTAATGCTTTTATTTTAGCAGTCTGTATAGTCTTTTTGGAAAAATATTGAAACATAGGTAACATTTTGGGTTCAGATGTAGACTTTTAGGTATAATTTGACTTTGGGTTATGCATGCATGAAGGTTTAACATGACTTAATAAAATGATTACAAACAGTTCCTGATACAGTCTCTTGCAGGCCTGACTACCATAGGCCCCAGGAAGCCAGGTAATGTAAAGGTATGCAGGCACAAGACTCCCAGACCAAGCAGGTGAGTTAGGACTAAAGTCCACATGCTTTGTGCTCTCCGAGCTATGGATTCTGGTACAGGCCTACATACATCTCTACAGTGAATTTTGCAGACTTATTTTATTTTTTTCAGACTTAAAGTAATCACAGTTAGAATAAAAGTTATTTTAACTTAATTAGAAATGGTTTGGAGACATAGCGGCTTTTCAGTCATACCCAGGTGCTTTATGGGCTGGCATAGTGATAGTGGTTCCACTTTCAAAAACCAAAGTAAGCCAAAAGTCATTAATGTATATTCTTGGGATACTTTCCCAGTTGATTCCTTCAATTGTTCAGTAACTCCTGAGGGACAAATGTCTGATGATTTTTTAGCAAAGTCTGACTCCGAGCCTCAGTGCTTAAAATGCATGGAATTTAATTCTGATTGAGGATGAGTCCATCTCCCAACTTTGATTTAAGCTCCCTTTACTAACTGTATTGAAATGAGTGCTTAATTCAAACAAGTTTGCCCTAATTGTTGAATGATTATAAGTTGACTTGAGTTCCAACTTTCTCTGTTCAGATCCAAGTGGACTAGAGCATGTCATCACATGCTTTTCTTGACATTTTAATTGCTGACAAGTGAACAATAAACTGTTTAATTCTAGGCTGAGATTTTTTTAAAGATGCATCTATCTGTACCTAATCTTTGGACAATATTTCTACAACAGCAAAAGTGACCAAGGTATGTGAAATTAAAGGGAAATTCCACCACAAAATGACAATACTTCAAGAAAGAAAGAGTCTTGAACTTATAGCCTATTGAATGAGGTCATAAAAGTCATGTGCTCAGGACAATGCCTGTAGCATATTATCTGCTCAGTTAATGCTAGAGACTGATATATAGCATTCTTACCAGCAAGGAGAAATGAGCATAGGAAAATGCAAAATCAATAGTAATAAACCTAGGAGATCCTATATCAAAAAGGTATTTCTTATAAAATAAATATTACATTATATTGTTTCCACAGTCCTCAAAGCTTGCCCAAATCATTTCACTTTTAATGTCTTGAGGCAACACTTAGAAGTGTTCCAGGTAATGTACCATACAACTACTTTGTGAACTTTAGTTACCTTTTCTACCTATGAAGCAACAGTCATATCGATGTGACCATATGACTGCCTACTACTTCTGCTACTTGTGCCAATTTTCCCAATAAATGTGGGTGGGTCATAGTTCTATACCTGTGTCTAATGGACTACATAATTTGGATCTGAATACACAGGAAAGACATTTTAGGAAATGTCAAGTTCTAATTCATGTATATTAAGTTATGACTGACCACAATTGAGACAATCAAGTAATTGAAATCCAGAAATATAAGAGAATATGTTTTTTAAATGTTTATGAGAGAATGAATTTTGCAGAACTTCTAATATTTAGCTCTAAGATAGCAAAATAAACATATTGATAAAGGGTAGGGCTTATATGAAAACTGGAATTGCTCTTTCCTGTATAATTTATCATAAAGCAGAATTTTTACTTAATTTTCAAGAATTATTAACAAACAAACCTACTTAACAAATAGAAAGCATTATTGGATAAAAATTTCTTTAGATTTAGAACATCCACAGTTAGAATCAAAACTAACTTAACTTTATTTAATTAAAAATGATATTTTTTGCTAATTTGGAAAGTTTTTTTGTCCAACATGTCTATATAATGAATATTAAGAATAACTTAAAGCTTTTGCTAATAGTTTTCCTCTGCTGAGAGTGATGATAGAAATTTAAGAACAATTCTTGACCCAATTCAAGATTTGAGTATAAAAGTTACCTTCTGTAATTGAGCGTCATTTAATAGGGCCATACACAGTCCTCTTTGAATCACCAAGACCCAAAAGGCAAATGATTTAGTCTAGGATTCAGCTTGTAAATAGAAAGTATGAGAAGGAATCTACCTAACTTTTATATTTAATAGGTATTATTGAAATACCATAGTCAGCTATAAAAGTCATAGCTGACAGTTATGCCATTGGGATGAGATTATAATTTATAACTAGAAAAAAGTTTTTTTGTGATAGCTGACTTTAAGAATTTTTATATAAATCATACATAGTTATATTTTACAACATGAAAATCATAGGCAAAACTATAAATCTTTTTAAGGTCAAGAAAATTCTTATAATTCCAATTTTCAGTGATTGGTTGGAAAGGAGAAATATACAAAGTGTTCACAACAGGAAATGCAAGCCACAAACATCTTAGTATTGGAGAAACAAGGTAACAAGTCAGACAAGAACACTATTGGAAAAAAACTATAGGTCAATATTCATGATGAACATAGACTCTGAAATCCTCAACAAAATACTAGCAAACTAAATTCAACAGCACACTAAAAGAATCATACACCAAGATCAAGGGGGATTTATTTCTGAGATACAAGGATGGTTTAACATACACAAAGCAATAAATGTGATACAACACATTAACAGAATGAATAATGAAAATCATACCATCATGTATTAAATACAAAAAAAATCCTTTGACAAAATTTGCTGTACATTCCTGATAAAAACTCTCAACAAATTAAGTAGAAAGAAATCTACTTCATCATAATAAAGGCTATATAGGACAAACACACATATCACATCTATTCAACAGTGAAAAGCTAAAAGCTTTTTCTTTAATTTAAGATCAAGAACACAAGAATGCTTACTCTTGCCACTTCTATTCAACATAATACTGGAAGTCCTAGCTAGAGCAATCAGGTGAGAAAAAGAAAAAGAAAATCTAAATCAGAAAGGAGGAAGTAAAATTTTACCTGTTTGCAGAAGATATGATCTTTTATATAAAAAACCCGAAGATTCCACCAAAAAAAATGTTGGAACTAATAAACAAAATTCAGTAAAGTTGCAAGATATAAAGTCAACATACAAAAATAGGTTATCTTTATATAAAATAATAACAAAATATCTAAAAGATAAATTAAGAAAACAATCACATTTACAATAGCACCAAAAGGAATAAAACACAGGAATAAATTTAACTAAAAAGATGAAAGACTCATACATTGAAAACTATAAGACAATGATGAAAGAAACTGAAGAAGACACATGAAAAGAGAGTTCATGTTCATGGACTGGAAGAATTAATATTATTAAAATGTCCATATTACTCAAAACAATTTATAGATTCAATGTGACTCCTATAAATTCCAATGACATTTTTTACAGAAATAGAAAAAAGTCCTAAAATTCATATAAAATCATATAGCCAAAGTAATATTGAAAAAAGAGTACAGTTGATTTCAAATTATATTACAAAGCTGTATTAACCAAAATAGTAATTAAAACAGAATGGTATTCATAAAAACAGACACACAGACAAACTGAACAGACTAGGGAGCCCAAAAACAAACCCACATATATACAGTCAACTAATCTTTGACAAAGGTGCCAGGATTCTCAATGGGGAAAAGATAGTCTCTTTGATAAATGCTGTTGGAAAAACTGGAAACCCACATGAAAAATAATGAAATTGGACACTTATCTCTTACAACATACAAACATCAGCTCAAAATGGATTAAAGACTTAAATGTAATACATGAAATCATAAAAATCCTATAAGGAGACACAGGAGAAAAGGTTTCTTGACATTAGTCTTGGCAATGATATTTTTGGACACGACACCAAAAACACAGGTAACAAAAACAAAAATAAACAAGTGAGACTAATCAAACTAAAATGTTTCTGCACAGTAAAGGAAACAATCAACAGAATGAAAAAGCAACTTACAGAATAGGAGAAAATATTTGTATATACCCGATAAGGGACTAACATCCAAAATATATAAGAAACTTATATGACTCAATGACAAACAACAAGAAAAAACAAAAACAAAACAAACTCCAAATAACCCAATTAAAAAGTGGGCAAAGGACATGAATAGATGTTTTTCCAAAGAAGACTTGTAAAAGGTATAAGAAAAGGTACTTAACATCGTTAATAATCAGGGGAATGCAAATCAAAACCACAAAAAGACATTACCTCACACCTGTTAGCATGGCTGTCATCAAGAAGTCAAAAAATAACAAGAGCTGGTAAGGATGTGGAATAAGAAAATCCTTATACATGGTTGGTGTGAATGCAAATTGGTATAGTCATTATGGAACAGTATTGAAGTTCCTCAAAAAATGAAAACTAGAACTATCATATCATTAATCCCAGTTCTGGGTATATATAGCCAAAGGACATGAAATAAGTATCTCAAAGAGATATCAGCACCCCTATGTTCAATGAAACATTATTCACGGTAGCTAAGATATGGAAACAACATAAATGCCCATCAATAGATAAATATATGAAGAAAACATATATATGATATATACATATTTTATACACACAAAGACATATTATTCAGCCATAAAAAAGAAAATCCTGCCATTTTTGATGACATAGATGAATATAGAAGACATTATCTGAACTGAAGTAAGTCAGACACAGAAAGACAAATATTGCATGATCCCACTTATATGTGGAATCTAAAAAAGTCAAACTCATAAAAAACAGAGTAGAACGGTGGTTGCCAGGGGCTGAAAGGTGAAGGAAATAAGAGATGTTATTGTATCCCTTATTAATCAAGGGAACAAACTTTCAGTTATAAGATGAAAAATTTCAGGGGATCTGATGTACACCATGGGTGACTATTGTTAATAATACAGTATTGTATATTTAAAATTTGCTAATAGTAGGTCTTAAATATCCTCACGATAGACACAAAAACATAAATATGTGAGGTAATGAATAGGTTAATTAGCTTGATTGGGGCATCTTCTCACAACATATATGTGTATCAAAACATCAGATTGTACGCTTTAAATATATACAAAGATTATTTGTCAATCATACTTCAATAAAGCTGGAAAAAAGTGAAAAAGAAAAGAAAAAAAAGAAAAGTTATCCTAATTTTTGTCCTTGATGATGAAATTTTCATTCTATGACCAAAATTTTAATTCATGAGCTTGCTAGGTAAGAAATAATTCTAGAAAATATTAATGTTTCCATCTCGAAAGTCTTGTTCTGTTTTTCCCACTTTGTGGCCAAGAAGCAAGGATCAAAGTTTTATTAAGATAAACAAATATATTTGAAACTTAGAATGAAATATTAGTTTGGTAAGGTAATATGAGTGAAAAAACTGGATGAAAAACATTAAACAAAAATTGTAAGTCTGTCCTGCTCAGCTGCTCAGGACCAGGCAGCCTCGCATCTTCACGCAGTCCTACCTTATACCATGGGAAGAAAAATGGTGAGTGAGAGCTGTCCCCAGATATCTCCCCTTGAAACAACAATAAGCTGATCATGTAAAACTCAACAAAAAACACCCAAATGGCACACCAGCACATTTGAGCGTGGGATCTGTGCATAAGAACTACCACAGGCTAAAGAGAGACCTCTATATAATAAATCTTCTTTCTGGAAAAAAGCAGAATACACTTCTATTAATGCCCAGGTGGAGAAATAGTCCATTAAACACCATGAACAACCAAGGTGACAAGACACCTCAGAAAGAAAGAGAAAAATCTCCAGAAAATAAATTTACAGACATAGAAATATGTGACTTAAATGACAGAGAATTAAAGATGTTACTTCTGAAAAAAATGAGATCGGAGATGATTTACATCAACAATTTCAGGACTTGAAAAAACAACTAGATTAGCAAAATGAGTTCTTTAGTAAGAAGATACAAACACACACACACACATACACACACACAAAACGAATAGAACTTCTGGAGATAAAGAACATACTGCAAGAGTTGAAAAATAAAGTAGCAAGCTTGGGAAAGAGTCAAACAAATGGAGGAAAGGATCAGTGATAGTAAAGACAGAAATCTAGAAATAAATCAGAAAAAAACGAGAAACCGAAGATTGAAAAATAGTGAAAGAGAAATACGAGCACTAGCTGACACCATCAGGAGAGAGAACATAAGAATAATGGGTATTATCGATGGCAAGGAAAGGGAGCAAGGATTAGGAAGCATTTTCATACAAACAGTTGACAAGAATTTCCCAAATCTAAGGAATGAGCTGGAGCTTGGAATTCAAGAAGTCAATAGAACACCCAATTATCTCAACCAAAAAAAAATTCACCAAGACATTTTATTGTAATAAAGTTATCAAAAATCAACAACAAAGACAGAATTCTCAGGGCAGCCAGGGAGAAGAAAATGGTAACCTATAAAGGAAAACCCATTATATTATAGTCGGACTTCTCAGCACAAATCTCAGAAGACATAAAGGAGTGGAATCAAATATTCAAACTCTTAAATGAAAGGAATTACCAGCCAAGAATAATGTATCCAGCTAAGCTCTGCTTTAGATTGAAGGAGAAATAATGACCTTTCCAGACATACAAAAATTGAGGGAATTCTCCACTATGAAGCATGTATTACAGAAAATACTGAAAGGGGTCAGCTCAACTAAAATAAAAAGACAAAAAAAAATCATAATTATGAGTAAGGTGACTAGCATGCAGATAGAGGCAGAAGAGTTCAACTCTCACTAAGAACAGGACATTATAAGCTTAAACAATAAGAAGAGATTTGCTATTGCAAGACAGTAATGTACATTCAGCGTACATAGGGACAAATTGAAACAACAATAACAGAAAAGTGGGGGGATTCAAAGATACAAATTCACAAAGGGGAATTAAGGTATGCGCAGAAGAAAATGGACGACTGTATATATATAACTATCCTTTACATATTCCTAATGGTAACCACATGTGAAAGATTCAGAAATGAAGTACATAACATAAAACAAGAAGAACTAAAGGCAAAACTCACAGAAGCCAATCAAAATAAAGAAAAAAGAAATGCAAGGACAAGGAAGCAATGGAAACACTGAGCTACCAGAAAGCAAGATAAAATGTCTATAAGAAGACCTCATATTTCAATAATCACCATAAATGTAAATGGAAGGAACTCACCAATAAAAAGGCACAGAGTTGCAGAATGGATCAAAAAACAAAACCCAACCATATGCTGCCTCCAGGAAACACATCTCAGCTCCAAAGACAAATAAAGACTCAAAGTGAAAGGATGGAAAATGATATTCCAAGCAAATGACTTTCAGAGAAGAGCAGGAGTAGCAGTACTAATATCGGACAAAATAGAGTTCAAAATAAAAAAGATAAAGAAAGATACTGAGAGACACTTCATAATGATAAAGGGAATGATGCACCGAGAAGACATAACACTTATTAATATCTATGCTCCTAATCAGAGATCCCCCAAATATGTAAAAGAACTAAAGAGAGAAACAGACCAAAATACTATCATAGTAGGAGACCTAAATACCCAACTGTTGGATATGGACAGATCATCCAAACAGAAAATCAATAAGGAAATAACATCCTTAAATGACACATTAGACCATCTGAACATAATTAACATTTACAGAGCCTTCCGTTCCAAAACAGCTGCTTATACATTCTTCTCTAATGCATATGGAACATTCTCAAGGATTGACCACATACTGGGACATAGAGATAGCCTCGATAAATATAAGAAGGTTGAAATCATACCAACCATATGCTCTGATAATAATGCTTTGAAGTTGGAAATCAACTGTGAAAAGAAAGAGGGAAGAACCACAAATACATGGAGATTAAACAACATGCTACTGAAGAATAACTGGGTCAGAGAATAAATAAAAAGGAGATCAAGAGATACATAGAAATGAATGATAATGATAGTACAATATATCAAAACTTTTGGCACATGGTAAAAGCAGTCATAAGAGAAAAGTTCATTTTATTATAGGCTTATCTCCAAAAACAAGGATGAGCCCGAAGAAACAACCTAATGCTTCATCTTAAGAAACTAGAAGAACAAATGAAGCCTAAAGTGAGCAGAAGGAAAGAAATAATCAAAATTAGAGCAGAAATAAATAAAATTGAAAACAAGAAAACAATAGAAAAAAGATGTAACAAAGAGCTGGTTCTTTGAGAACATTAATAAAATTGACAAACCTCTGGCTAGACTCACTAAAGAAAAAAGAGAAAGGACACAAATAAACAAAATCAGGGATGAAAGAGGGAAAATTACAACGAACACTGCAGAAATACAAAGAATCATGCAAGAATACTATGAAAAAGTATATAACACCAAATTTAATAACCTAGAAGAAATGGACCAGTACTTAGAAAAATACAACCTTCCTAGACTGAATCAAGAAAAACTGGAAAATCTAAATAGACTGATCAGCAGTATTAAAATTGAAACAATCACCAAAAATCTATCCCAAATTAAAGTCCAGGACTAGATGGCTTCACCAGTGAATTCTACCAAACATTCAAAGAATATTTAATACCTATTCCCCTCAAACTCTTCCAAAAAAATTGAAGAGGAGGCAATACTTCCCAATTTATTTTATGAGGCCAATACCTGATAAGGATAACACAAAAAAAGAAAACTACACAACAATATCTCTCATGAACACAGATGCAAAAATCCTAAATAAGATACGAGCAAATTGAACGCATCAGCATGTTGAAAAGATCGTACACCACAATCAAGTGAGAATCATCCCAGGGGCACAGGGATGGTTCAACATATGCAAATTGATTAATGTGATACATCACATAAATGAATTAAAAAAGAAGAATCATATGATCATATCAATAATAGATGCAGAAAAAACCTTCGACAAGATACAGCATTCATTTATGATCAAAACACCTAAAAAAATTGGTATAGAAGGAAAGTATACTTTCCTTAATATAATATAGGCCATCTATGACAAACCCTCAGCCAACAAATGAAGAAGTCAAGCTGTCACTATTTGCAGATGACATGATTCTCTGTATAGAAAACCCTAAAGACTCCACAAAAACACTACTAGAAACAATAAGCAAACTCAGTAAAGTTTCTGGCTACAAAATCAAAGTTCAAAAATCCATAGCGTTCTTATACTTTAATAATGAAGTGTCAGAAAAAGGCTTGGAAAAAATAATTCCTTCTGCAATTGCAACAAAAGAATGAAATACCTAGGAATAAATCTACCAAAACATGTGAAGGACCTATATAATGAAAACTATAAGATCCTATTAAAAGAAATTGAAGAAGATACAAAGAAATGGAAAGATATTCCATGTTCTTGGATTGGAAGAATCAACATAGTTAAAATTACCACATTACCTAAAGCACTAAACAGATTTAATATAATCCCCATCATAATCCCATTGGCAGTTGTTAAAGAAATTGAACAAAAAATCATCAAGTTTGTATGGAAGTACAAAAGACCCCGAATTGCCAAAGCCATCCTGAGAAAAAAGAATGAGGCTGGAGGCTTCACTCTGCCTGACTTCAAATTATACTACAAAGCTACAGTAATCAAAATGGCATGGTATTGGCAGTAAAACTGACACACAGACCAGTGAAACAGAATTGAGAGTCCACAAGTGAACCCATATTTATATGGGCAAATAATTTTTGACATAAAAGCCAAAAACATACAGTAGAGAAAGGAAAGCCTCCTTAATAAATGGCGCTGGGAAAACTGGAAAGCCACCTGCAAAAGAACGAAACTAGACTGTTGTCTATCACCACATACCAAAATTAACTCAAAATGGATTAAGGACCTGAATATAAGACCTGAAACAATAAAATGCATAGAAGAGAAATAGGAACTAAACTCAAGGACATCAGACTTAAAGATTTTATGAATTTAACCTCGAATGTAAGGGAAGTAAAAGCAAAAATAAATAAATGGGACTACAGCAAACTAAAAAGCGTGTACACAGCAAATAAACCATTAACAAAGTAAAAAGATAACCATACGAATGGGAAAATATATTTTCAAGCAACGCCTCTGATAAGGGCCTAATATCCGAAATATACAAAGAACTCATACAACCAAATAACAACAAAAAAAGATCCAATGAAAAAATGGGCAGAGGATATGAACAAACACTTCTCCCTGGAGGACATACAAATGGCCAACAAATATATGAAAACATACTCAATATCTCTAGCTATTAAAAAAATGTAAATCAAAACCACAATGAGATACTGTCTCACACCTGTTAGAACAACTATAATCAACAGGACAAGTAGTAACAAATGTTGGCGGTGATACGGGAAAAAAGAACCCTCATACCCTGCTGGTAGGACTGCAAATTGGTATAGCCACTATGGAAAACAGTATGGAAGTTCCTCAAAATCTAAGAATTGATCTACCATACATATGATCCAGTAATCCCTCTACTTGGATTTTACCCCAAAGACTTGAAAACCCATATCTGAAAAGATATTTGCAAACCGATGTTCATAGCAGCATTATTCACAGTGGTCAGGACATGGAAGCAACCGAAGTGTCCTTTGATAGATGATAGGCTAAAACAGCTGTGGTACATATATACAACGGAATGTTACTCAGACATTAGAAGAGGTGAAATATTGCCCTTTGTGACAACATGGATGGACCTCGAGATAATCATGCTAAGCGAAATAAGCCAGACAGAAAAAGTTGAAAATCACATGATATCACTTATATGTGGGATATAAACCTAAAAGCAACAAATAAACAGGACAAACAAACAGCAGCTCATGGACATGGACAATAGACTAGTGGTTACTAGAAGGTAGAGGGGAGGCAGATGGTGTAAAAGGGGACAAATATGTAATGACAGAAATAAATCTAACTATGGGCAATGAATACACAATGTAAATATATATATGCCTTACTGTTAAAATGCACAGCTTAAACTTTTGGATTTCGTTGACCAATGTCACCATAAAAAAATAAAAATTGTAGAGATTTGCTGATATTTTTAAATTTATTTCTTTTACTATGGAAATTGTTTTCTTATAGTTGTTTTTGGTCTCTAATGATTTGTGCCTTTGAATGTTATTTTTATTTCCTCTTTTTTGTCACAAGTTTAAAAAATATATTTAAACATATTTTTCTCTAATGATCAGCACCATGAATGAAATAGTGACTACCTACCTACCCCTTCTTTATAAGAGGACAAATTTTGAATGAGATAATTCTTCCTCACTCCTCACTCCATTTTCTACTTCATTTTGATAAAACTTAAGGTCTAGATCCAGATGATTGATATTTAATTAAATTCTATGTCATATATAATAATATTATTTTTGACATTTGCATTCTGTCACTCGATCTTATAAATAATGATTTAGAATTGGTTTTGTGTCTCATTAGCTATAATTTTTACTGCATCTTTTCTACTCTTGGGGTAATTATTTTTACTTATAATTTTACTATAAATTTCCCAATCTTTATCCATTTCTTTAGATTACATCTTTCAGTAATTTCCCTCTCTCTCTCTTTCTCTCTCTCTCTGTCTCCCTCTGTCTCTCTGTCTCTCTGTCTGTCTGTCTGTCTGTCTCTCTGATTATATTTCTATTTTCTTACATTTAAAAAACTAGAATGAGTATACATTTCTTGGTATCTTTTGGTATTTAGAGTTGCAGAGAAGTCTGAGGTAAGTTTTGTGGGCATTAAAAAAAAAATCTGCTTTTTCTTCCTGGATACTCTTAAGTTTTGTTCTATATCTTTGAATAGACAAGTAGATCTTTGCATCAGGCCCTGGCCCAGAACTACAGGATTCTCCCCATGCAGCAGGTTTTAGGGAAATGGACATTTTCTTTTGTATATAGTTCAGCATTGTTGCCTCATTTTTTCAATGTTGACTCATACTCATTTTTTCAGTTTCTATTTAGTCCTCAGGTCCCCAGTCTGTACTCTCGAGGCTCCTTCACCGCCTTCCTGCCTCAGTAGAATAATGTCGTAGGGAAGGCCAACTTCTTACTGCTGATTTGTTAATTTCCCACAAGACCACTTTATAGCATTCTTAAATAAAAAATTCGAGGGTAACTAGAGGATATTATAAAATAAGAAAAGATTCTTAAATAGGATGCCAAGCATAGTACTCCGTAGAGGCTAAGGGGAAAGAGGAAGAAAAGATAAATATTTTATTGGAGTCCTTTCATTGCTTCACCCTGATTGGGAGTCTTGCTTTTCTGCCTTGAGTTTCACCCACCCTTCCACTCTCCTGAGAGAGCCTTTCCTTCAATTATTCACAGTATCTCCACACTGTTAAGAACATCCCATCTTCCAAACCCAGCAGTGAATTTTTAATAACAGGTACAAATTGAATACAGTAAACAGCTTTTAAGTGCACAGGTCTATGAATTTCTATATGTATACCTTATTTTCCTCAGGGCATTTCAGAGGACCCGCTAATTCATGGCCACTCATTTCCCAAAGCATGACTGATACGGTCTGGCTAACACATGGGACTTCAGCACAGTAGATCATGGTGGGTTTGGGCTTTGGAGTCAAGGAAAATAATCCAGAGAACAATTTTTACCACACTGGCGAGCTCCTCCCAACATTTCCATCAGTGTGGGGTGAAGATGCGCTTCCTCCATCTTCACTGGACTTTTTGGTCTTGGGCAGCACACACTCCCCTTTCCAAAGACAAACAATAATTTGCAAAATCTTTTAAAATGAACCCAGAAAACTATTTTCCTAAAGGCAACATGCACAGTGTTTCCCTTCTCTTGGTGGAAGCAGTATTTTATACTGTTATCTAAAACTGTTATCAGGATCCTACTCTCATCCTCTTGCCTAGAGCCCTCATACATAGAAGCAGTGCCCCACTGTGCTTTACCAATATTATCTGCACTGGCCATAACTGCTAGACATCCAAGAATAAATTTTTCTTTATTTAAGTTCAGTTCGAATTGTGGACATGGCTCCCTTCTCCCCCATACATATCTTTAAATTTAATGAAAACAGTAGATGTCTTTATTTTTTTCCTCATGCAGAGCAAGATCCAGGGATATGGAGAGGGGCTTCTCCAGGTTGCACCTGGAGAAATGAAAATGGTTTAGTATCTATCTGAGTGTTGCACTCTTTTCATTAATGCTGAAAGCTGCTTGCTGTGAATTACAGATGTGCAGGTTTAAATCTCTCTTCAGTCTTAAAATTTCTTCCTCTCAACTCCTAACGTATATCTTCTCTTTTTGTGCTGCTTTCCCCTTCTGGAGTATGCTTATGGCAGTGAATTTTTTGTCTTTGGGTTTTCAACTCCCCATCATTGACCCTACCCTGATTTCTTTTGGGAGAATTGAACTTCTTTCTTTGGATGCAGTCTGTGGAACTGTTTATCTGGGAGTCTTCCCCAGATAAGGAATGTAAGACCTCCCCCCATCCCCTGGAATTAGAATTTTGAACAGAGTGATAAAAACCAATCAGAGTTCATTTTCTTCAGTGATTGTGTCAGGATGAGACTGTTGAGCAGTCACTATTCCTTGACCTGTTCAGCCTAGATCTCAGAGCCTTGTTTGGACTACAGTGAGTTCCCCAGATTTGTCAATGGCTTCCCTTTGGGCTTAAGTTAACCAGAGCTGTCTTGGAAACTTAAACAACCAAAGAAACATAGCTGATACACTTATGCATAGGATACATTTCTTTCATCTGTCTTTCCTGTTTATTTTCTTATTTGCATGTCTTTATCTTTTCTTTCATTAAGTTTGTCTTGCCCTTCAATAATTTTTTTTGGCAGCTTCCAAAGCTTTTGAATGTTTCTGCCATGTGTCCATCACAATTTTTCCCAACTTAATTTTGTTAGCTTCATCTTCAGCCCTTGCTCTACACTACTCCATATTCCACCCACAATAAATGGGTTTTCTTCCTGATCTTGTCATTCTCCCTCTATCTTTCCCATTAGTGCATGGTTATTTCCTTGTCCTAAAAGGTTCTTCTACAAAATTTTGCTCAAACACCATATCTGCTTGGAAGCCCAATCTGGTTCCATATACAAAGAAAGACTCCATTTTTTACATTCTCTCTACTGGGATCCCTTAGCACTTGGTCTTTTTTGAACTACTACTTAAATTGGAGTTGTTTTTATCCCATATGTCTTTTCCAATGAATTGTAAGCTTCTTGAAGATAAAGTATACGCTTCACTTGTCGCTGTATACTCAGTGTCTCACACAGTGCTGAGCACTTTTTATCTCAACAAATGTTTGTTGAATGACTGAATGACTGAATGAATAGATAAAGGTTACTCACAGAATACCCATCCCTGTAGTGAAAGGCAGGCTCATTGTTGAGAGTTCTTAGCCTACTGTTGCATATTAAGCACACTTACTTGTTCAGGAGTGTCTCTTCTTTTCAGGAATTATACAACATATAGTTGTTGACTCTGGACATCCTACCTCTGGCATCAAAATATTTGTTTTTTCTTCTGACTTTGCCAAAGATAAGAAAGCACTGATTAACTTTTCCATCCCAGCAATATTTGTTATCTGTGATGTGCAAAGATGGTCACTACATAAGACACACAGATGAATCTGACATAATATAGTATTCAAGGGAGACTTAGTAGAGTGATGTGATGTTATAAATAACCACAAATCAGGTGTCACAAAGGGTATGTGCCCGAGGCATTTGAATGGAGCCTTGGCACATTGTCAATGCTTCAATACCAGATGAGAAGGAGGTGATTTTGAAGTACTCATTTATAAGAGGCATCTTTTTCTTTTTAAAAAATAACGAAGTGTATATTTCTGGTATTACAAAAGCACACTTAAGACTTTTAATTCATAATTTTAACTGATATTGAATTTTTTCCGGAGGTCGTTGGGATCTTGGAAGCTTTAAAAAAGTCTTTAAGGGCCTCTTTAGATATGAAAATGCTCTTACAATGTTCAAGAAGATTTAGTTTTCTTGAAATTTTCACCAAATTCTCACAATGAAAGGTAACTTTATTCAAGCATTTTGAAGTTTTGTCATCTGCTTGATGAAAATTGCTGGCTTTTTGTTTCTTTTGAAATGACTTGAGACCCCCACAAAATTGAATACAAAATCATTAAGAAGAGCTGAATCTACTGCTCCCAGGAGGCTGAGCAGTGGCGTTGCAGAGGAGAAAGAATGAGCATGTGCGTGCATACTAAGATCTCCCACTGAGTGGGCATTGAGGCCTGCCTCCCATGGCTATCAAGCAAGGGGCAAGTCTGACCCAAGTAGAGATTGCAGCCATGAGGAAGAGCGTGGAGAAGTACCTACAATCTCAACCAGCCACTGATGGCCTTGAGCAGCATATATAGAATCTTTTGCAGTGGTAAAGTTGGTAAAGATTCAGTACTTAACACTTTAAGTGCATAAACAGAGACTAACACTTAATTACAAAGGTCCTTGCAGGAAACAATCACTCAGTACAAATCACGGTATAGGAAAAATGTGGACATTTCAGAAGATACAGACAGACAAAATGATAGCTTTAACCTTGCTGGAGAAGATTATCAACAATTTCTTAATCAGGAGGGACTGGGAGCTCACATCAGGATACCTGTATTTTCTTTAGAGTTCACTGTATAAAAGTATGCCTAGTAAATAATCAGGATTCTCATTACAGACTGTGTGTTCAGGCATTTCCAACAAATTCTTTTATCATCTTCATAATGTTCTGAGTTAAAGAATCCTTATAGATATTGTTAAATACATAACATGAATGAGTGGAATCTACATGATCATTAGAATTAGTGCCAGGAGTGGGAAAAACTAGACAAGTATAATTATAGATCCAGTCTTAAAAAGGAATGGTGCCTTAAGGGCCTCAAGGAAGCAGATATCTGCCCATTACAGTGACCACCCTAGGGCTGGGGAGGCAGCAGTTAGTTAACATTTGGAAGTATTAGTGAGGTTTACCTGGACTTTGTGGGAGGAAAGAAAGTATTCATAGTTTGAATGAAAGCCAAAAGACTGGAAAATACCTGGAGAGCAAGCCAATTGAGCTGATGCACAGAGTTTGTATAGGGTACAAAGTAGAAAGTGAGAATAGAGGATACTCTGGGACCAGACTGGAGAGGTAATTAAATTATCTATCTCTTGAAGGGCACACAGGTCAAAAAGAGTAGAAATAAGGTATTATTTTAAATGGTATAATTATTAATTTTAACTTTAACTCACAAGGGTAGCTTAGTATAATGGGAAAATCATAAATTGGAAATTAGAGGTCTTGGAGTCTACTGCTATTAACTGTCTATGGAAAATTCCATCTCCCTTAGCTTTCAAGTAAAATGCAAGCACAGGGCATGGGACCTGTGCAGTTCTGAGATCTTATTGCTCCTCTGAGCACTGCCAAGTATCCTGGGTAAAATGGCTCATTATTCCACAAATGGGTCATTTTTGGAAAGAGAATATTCTGTAACTTGGAGAAATCAGAGAATCAATGGTTATTGTTTGTATTTCTGTGAAAGAACAAAAGAAAGAATGAAAAAATAGAATGAAAGAAAGAAAGAAAGAAAGAAAGTTGTTTTGTGAAAGAACAAAAGAAAGAATGAAAAAAAATAGAATGAAAGAAAGAAAGAAAGGAAGGAAGGAAGGAAGGAAGGAAGAGGAGAGAGAGAGAGAGAGACAGAGAGAGAGACAGAGAGAGAGAGAGAGAGACAGAGAGAGAGAGAAAGAGAAAGAGAAAGAAAGAACCAGGTAATCCGAAAGAAAATAAAAATCCACTTAACAAAAATTCTTCCAGTTAGCAGTGAATTCTGACAAAAGAGACACTCCCTCTCCCTCCCCGCAACTCCCACCCACCCCAGATGACCATAATTTACTGAAGGATGTTTCCATTTTCTATTGAAGAGTTGAGTGGGTTTCCATTTCTGGTTGGTTTTGCAGGCATTCTCTTTTTCGTGTGTTGAAAGAATTAATTCATTCCATGTCCACTTTAGGAGGATTCTGGGATCTTGTTCCTCCTACTTCTTGATTGTTTCCAAAGCACAGAGTATTTTACAGGATTGTTAGAGTGATTATACAATGAGTAAAATTCTAGCATCCTCATTTAAAAAAGGCTGTGATTATTATTAATACTATTTTCTTTGTTTTGCAGAGGTCATTCAAACAATAATGAAAGAACAATTAGAAATATAAAAGCATGGAAATTCTTATACCATTAAGAGGTTATTAAACTCAGCAAGAATTACTATATTTAAAATTTTGGTCTCGTTCCTTAATCTTTGGATTGCATTTTAAGAAACTAGTAATTACATAAATTTTAATATAATAAATGATGTTTGGCTAAAACTTAATTGTATTTCTTTGGAAAAATACAAAAATATTGTGAACTGAAGATGGAGAAGTAAACTTAATTTTTAATTTCTCTTTATTATTGGTTTGAATTCAATTTTTAACCACCGAAAATGGATCCAAATTTTTGGGGAGCTGAAACTTATACAATTTTGGAGGGCCCTTTTAAAATTATGAATATAATTAAGTATGAAATTGAACATTTACTTAGAATGAAAATAAATCACAACAAATTACAAGTTTACAAAAGCTGATAAATACCACAAACATTATAAATGCAGAAAACAATGTACTTGTTCAACTATTCCATGACATGTTGCCATTATAGTTTTTCTCCTATATTTCCTTAATGAACAATTTTAGGCATCATTTGGTTTGAAGGCTTTCCACAGACTAGCTTTGGCCTCCATCTGTTTCAAACATTGTTTCTCATCTTGTATCCCTGAGCATCATGGGACTCATTCTTATAACAATCAAATTTCTGGCCCTGACCCTTATGTCAATGCCAAATGAATTGGCAGGGTAGACAGTAAGATTATTCCTGGAATCCATTTCTACCTTGTGATGGGTTTCAATAACTAAATAGAAGTGACTGCAAACTAGAGAAATATGTCCCTCTTCATCCAAATTAAATGTATCTTCAACATATTTCCTTAATTAGAATCTTAAAATGCCCATGGCTGTTGCAACTCTGCCTCACACTTTTATAATATAATGAAGGGAAGTTGGAGTAGAAAGGGAGCATTACTTGACTGCAGTTAAAATATATTCTTACCTCTGTGAGTTACACAGAAGCACGCGCCATTATGCATGGACTTCTAGGAGCTAGGAGGAACTTGCACAGTGAGGGGTCCGAATGGTGGCAAAGCCACCTCTGCTAATATTTACTTTGACATTGTTTTTGATAATAGTGATGTCAGATAGCCTTCTTTGGAATGTCATCTATGTCCTCTTCTTTGTTCCCTTCCTCCCAACACCATATCAGCTAAAATTGAGAGATTTGGCATTTTAGCCCCATCTTTTTTTTTTTTTCCTGCTGCCTTCCCTCCCTCAGGTCTTGGTTAATCCTGATGACCTCTAAGTTCAGATTGCTTCCTCCCTCAACTTGACTATTTAGTGTAACCTGTACTTTCTTCTACTCAACCACGTGTAGTTTTTCTCCAGTTCCTTCATGTCACACTGTGCCTAAACAAACCTTTATCTCAACTCTGTGTCCCTCTATAACCTCTAAAATATGAACATTTTGCCTGCTACTTCCAAAATTTATTCTGGCTAAAATCAACAATGACCCCTTAATTGACAAGTCCCATGGACATTTAATGTTTTAAATTATGAAATATATCAAACATTTGAAGAATGCAAATAATAATAAGATACAGTCTCATTTGTCTAGAACCCAGATATAACAAAGTCTATTTTAGTTAAGATATTTAAAGTTTTTTTGTTTGTTGGTTTAGCAACAGAATGTTACAAGGATACATTTGAAAAACTTTCCATTTGTTCTTCATCCATTTCCTTTATTCCCTGACACCTAATTGATATTATGAAGTGGGCATTTATTCAATATGTAGTATTCTTTTATATGAGTTTTAAACATTCAAACGAATGGTAATGCATTTTATTCAAATTAATGTGTTCGATATTTACCCATGTGGATACAATTATATCTTGTTTATTTTAATTTGTCTAAAGTAATTTATTTTATGAACATTCTGCAATTTATTTATTTTTTCTTCTATAGACTTTCAGATTGTTTCTAATTATTCAATATTTCAAGTGATGCTTCAATAAACATTCTAGTTTACCACTGGGCAGACATGTCTCCTTGTCTGCCCAGTGGTAAACTTCACTTTGTAATGGTGTTCACAAGTCATCCAGTAGGTCTTTCCTTACTTTTAGTAGACATCACCAAATTGTTCTCCAAAGTGGTGTACATAAATTTATGCAACAATTAGCAACATGGGATTTCCATTTTCTAACATTTTTGCTAACACTTGGAATTTTAACACTAAAATTTTGCCAATATTAT
This sequence comes from Pteropus vampyrus, assembly GCF_000151845.1. Classification (NCBI taxonomy): domain Eukaryota; kingdom Metazoa; phylum Chordata; class Mammalia; order Chiroptera; family Pteropodidae; genus Pteropus; species Pteropus vampyrus. Next base: position 595,284 of record NW_011889262.1, read on the forward strand.
AGAAATGAAATTATATCTTATTTCAATTTACAATGACCTACCTCATTATTAGAGAGTATGTGTATCTTTTTGTAAATTTCCTGTTTGCATTCTTCATCTAATTTTATTTTATTGCTTTGGAGTATTGCTATGTCGTTCTAATTTTCCCATTAAAAAAATTTATCTGTGGTTGATGTATTGAGCAGAGGGAGTTTTTCAAACCATGACCTTACAAGGCTATCTTGACTAAAAGTTCTGGATTTATTTTTAATGGGTTTCAAAGTAATGCTTTTTCAATGTTGGAAATTTGGGAATTTGAGAAAAGTGTCAAGAAAAATATTGCCTATCCCTGGGGCAATCACCGATAATGTTTTGGCATATTTCTTTCTTGCCTATTTTTTTTTTCAGTGTATTTCTTTTTAAAATTGATTTAAGACTTTTTTTTTTTTTCATTCTGCTTATTGGCTGAATCTAATAGATACATTCTGTCTTTTTTGTTTAAGTAAATTCCTAAAATAGATTTTATCAGGGAGAGAAAAATTCCTTTAGGAAGGCTGATGCATAGCAAGATACATGGTTCATCTTGGTTAGCTCACTTAATCTGTGTGGCCTTGCCACAGTGACGATAGTCCGGAGTGTTCAGATGACTCAGGCAGTGTGACTGACCATTCTCAGTTTGACTGTGTATAACTAAAACTAAAAATTTTGCTTTAGATAGTGTCATAGAATATGACTACATCTTCCCAAAGTGCCCTCTTTGAGTAATTCACTCACTAAAGAAATCTGCCTAAAAACAGTTTCTTAGAAAAACTCACTTTAGCATCCAAGACACAAGGCAACATTATTAGCACTATACTGCCCTTTAGATTCACAGATTTATATCCTTAGAGGAAAAATACGTAAAGATATAAGCCAAGAAAAATTTTGTTTTGTACCTTTTGGTTTACCTTCTCAAATATGAAAAATATCATCGCATTTCCCTACAACCCTAAAACAATTATTGAACTCATTTCATTAAAATGTATTTTTTTAAAAAGACTAGAGGACTTATTTCATATCATATGATCTAACTTATATGTGATATCTAAAGAACAAAATAAATGAACAGATAAAACAGAAACAGACTCATAGATCAAGAGAAAAAACTGATGGTTGCCAGATGGGAGAAAGTTTGGAGTGCTAGGTGAAAGAGGTAAAGGGATTAAGAAGTAGAAATTGGTAGTTATGGAGATGTAAAGTACAGTATAGGGAATATAGTCAATAATATTGTAATAACTATGTATAGTGCCAGGTAGGTACTAGACTAATCAGAGGAATCACTTTGTAAATTATATAAACATCTAAATACTCAGGCATACTCAGGTAAAGATGCCATAAAAGATATATGCTTGCTCACCTTGTCTTGATACCACATCAAAATTACAACGAAACTACAGAAAAATCATCACTGGGAGTTTCCTAAGGTCTGGATGAACAGAAGTTCTACAACTGGGAACACACCTTGAGTCTGGTAGGAAGAATGGAGATGTGAAATAGGCCAGTCTCACAACCATGTGTGGCAGTTGAGAATTGGGAGGGATATCTCGACTGCAGAGGTCCCCGCCGGGGGAGCAAGGGGTTCTACACACACAATGGGCTCCCCAGCCCAGGACTCCAGTGCTGGGAAGATAAGCCCCTAAACTTCTGGCTGTAACAACCAGAAGAGATTCTGGCTGAGTGAGACAGAAGGCTTTGGGAGTTGCAGACATTCCTCTAAAAGGGCCTGCATGGAGACTTACTCAGTGATAGACTCACTTGCTCTGAGCTCCATCGCTGGGGCAGCTGCTTGAGGAGTGCTAGGGACATATGGGAAGGAACTACATTGTCTGGCTTAAAGGTGAGGACTGGAGGAGTGGCTTTCTCCTGGACAGAAGTGTTGACAGAGAGAATTGTTCTTTTGTTGAGCTCTACCTCCTCCCAGTGTGCAGATGCAGGCAGCCACTATATTTGCATCTCTATCAATCTGGATAACACAGATTGCTTGGCCCACATCATTCCTTGAGACCTCCACCCAACCCAACTTGCGGGCCCACCCAAGCTGCCTCCAGTGTGTTTTTCCATACAAATGGCCTGTCTTGGCTCATGCTGAGGAGTTCCTTAAAATCTCTCGAAAGTTCACAAAACCTAAAGAAGCAGCATCTGACCTCGGTGTACCCTGTATCTCTTGCTGGGCAATCCTAAGCTTGGCACTAGTGGCCTCTCAAGGCACCATTAAGCCCAGCATAGGTGGTGGCCATTTGTGGATTGCTCAGTAGCTCATGCCAGGTGGCCCCAGGCAGTGCACAGCCTGTAGCTGAACTTGGCCTGCAGCTGGTCCCTTCCCAGGAGGCCCTTGGGCTGGCACATCCAGTGGCCAGATTCTACTGGAGTCAGAGTACCACCAACGCCTGTATCTGAGGAGGACACACCCAAAGGACAGACTAGGTAGACACCAGAGACCTGCTAAAGTGAATTCTGCTCTGTGGAGTGGGCCCATCACCGGCCAAGCCTCACAACCAATCAACTCCAGGGTCAGTCAGTCCCATCAATGTGCAAAGAGCAACCAAGGCTCAACTACAACAGGAGGGCATGCACAACAAAGGATACACTTTGGGCACCAACTCAGGTGACCAGGAGGACTGTGACAGTAGGCCCCACAACACACCTACTACACAAAGCAACTTTTCATAGCCTGAGATATTTAAGATCCCTACCTAATACATATAAGTGACACAGGAGACAACCAAAATGGAGATTCAAAGAAATATGCCCCAAATTAAAGAACAGAACAAAGCTCTAGAAAAAGAACTAAACAAAATGGACACAAGCAATCTATCAGATGCAGAACTCAAAACACTGGTTATAAAGGATGCTCAATGAACTTAGGGGAAGAGTAGATGAACTCAGTGAGAACTTTAACAAAGAGATAGAAAACATAAAAACGGAGATAGAAAATGTAAAAAAAAAAGAACTAGTCAGAAATGAAGAATACAATAACTGAAATTAAGAATACATTAGAGAGATTCAACAAATTAGATGAAGCAGAGAATTGAATCAGTGATTTAGAAAATAAGGTAGCAGAAAACATCTATCAGAACAGCAACAAGAAAAAATAATCCATAAAAATGAGAATAGTTTAAGGGGCCTCTGAGACAACAACAAGCATAACAGCATTTGCATCATAGAGATACCAGAAAAAGAAAAAAGACAGCAGGAAAATGAAAGCTTATTTGAAGAAATAATGACAAATAACTTCCCTAACCTGGTGAAGGAAATAGACATACAAGCCCAGGAAGCACAGGAAGTGCCAAACAAGATAAACCCAAACAGGCACACAAGGCACATCATAAAATGCCAAAAGTTAAAGACAAAGAAAGAATCTTAAAAGCAGCAAGAGAAAAGCAGTTAGTCACATATAATGACAATCTCACAAGACTCAGCTGATTTCTCCACAGAAACTCTGCATGCCAGAAGGGATTGTCAAGAAATATTCAAAGTGATGCAAAGCAAGAATCTACAACCAAGATTACTCTACTCAGCAAAACTATCATTTATAATTGAAGGACAGAGAAAGAAATAAAGGATAAGAAAAAACTAAAGGAGTTCATTATCACCTAGCCAGAATTACAAAACGTGTTGGAGGGATCTCTTGAGAAAAAAGAAAAAAGAAAAAAGAAAAGATAAAAAATATGAATAAGAAAATGGCAATAACTACATATCTATCAACAATTATTTTGAATGTAAATGGAGTAGGTGCTCCAATCAAAAGATAGTGTGATTGAATAGCTAAGAAAACAAGAGCTTTATATATGCTGCCTACAAGAGACTCACTTCAGATCGAAAGACATACACAGACTGAAAGTAAAGAGATGAAAAAAGATATTTCATGAAAATGGAAACAAAAGAAAAAAAAAGCTGAGGTAGCAATACTTATACCAGACAAAATAGACTTTAAAACAAAGGCTGTATCAAGGGTCAAGGAAGGACCTGGTAATCCCACTTCTCAGTAGTTATCTAAAGAAATCCAAAATGCAAAATGCCACTCGGGGATGAGGATGACACGTGAATCCATGTGTTTATTGCAGCATTATTTACAATAGCCAAGATATAGAGACAACCTGTATGTCCATCAATGGATGAATGGATAAAGAAGAGGTAGTACATGTATACAATGAAATATTACTCAATCATAAATATAAACAAACAAATAAAAGAATGAATTCTTGCCATCTGCAGCAACATGGATGGACTTAGAGGATATTGTGCTGAGTGAAGTAAGTTAGACAGAGAAAGACAAATGTCATATGATTTCACTTACATGTGGAATCCAAGGAACAAAGTAAACAAAGCAGAAATAAGCTAATAGATACACAGAACAAACTGATGGTTGCCAGATGGGGTAGGGTGGGGGGTTATGTGAAAGGGAAAGGGATTAAGAAGTACACATTGGTAGTTACAAAATAGTCATGGGGATGTAAAGTATAGAATAAAGCATATAATCAATAATATTGTCATATAAGTACTAGACTTATTGGAGGTGATCACTTTGTAAGTTATATGAATATCTAATCACTTTGTGTACACCTGAAACTGATATAATATTGCATGCCAACTATAAACGAAAAAAAAATAAAAAAGATATGACACATAAAGCAAAAATCAGCCAGTTACAAATAAATACAACTGTTTTTAATATTTAAAATAAATAATAAATAAATGTTCAATCACTATGTTGTACACCTTAAACTAATACAAAATAATATTAATATCAACAAATTTTAAAAGATAGTGCAAAAAGTCTAGGCAATTTAAATAATTTAAAATCTCAGACTCTTTTTTAATATTGTTTGAAAAATTGTTCCCAGAATTCTGATTTAGCAAACCAGGCCTTAGTAAGATCATGTGAAGGAACATAAAACCTTCCTCTAGCTGTAGCTCTTTCCTGTTAAAGACATTTCATTAGCTTGTCCCTGTGAGAAATCAGTTCACCAGCCTATTCTTTCTTTGTTCTGTTTTATTCATTCATTCATTCATTTATTTATTTTAGATTTCACTTATAAGTGATATTATACGGTATTTGTCTTCCTCTGTCTGACTTATTTCACTTAGAATAATACCTTTTAAGTCTATTTATATTGTCTCAAATAGCAAGATTTCATTCTTTTTTATAGCTGAAATATATGTACATGTATGTGTATGTATATATGTATGTACGAATGTGTGTATGTATATATGGAAGTTGCTTCCATACTTTGGCTATTGTAAATAATACTACAATGAACATAGGGGTGCATATATCTTCAAATTAGTGTTTTTACTTTTCTCAAATAAATACCCAGAAGTACAGTTGCTGGATCAGATGGTAGCTTTTTTTAATGTTTCAAGGAATCTCTAAACCGTTTTCCATAGTGGCTGCACTAGTTTACAATCTTGCCAACAGTGTACAAAGGTTCTCTTTTCTCCATTTCCTCTCCAGCACTTTTTATTTGTTGATTAATTGATGATAGCCATTTTGACAATGGTGAGGTGATATCTCATTGTGGTTTTAATTTGCATTTACCTAATGATTAGTGATGTTGAGCATCTTTTTATATGTTGGCCATCTGTATGTCCTCTTAGAAGAAATGCCTATTCAAGTACTCTTTTAAATTGGATTTTTTTTTTTGGTGTTAAGTTATATGAGTTCTTAATATATTTTGGATATTAATTCCTTATCAGATGTGCCATTCGTGAATGTCTTCTCTTATTCAGTAGGTTGTCTTTTGGCTTTGTTGATGGTTTCCTTTGCTGTGCAAAAACATTTTAGTTTGATGTAGTCCCATTTCTTTATTTTTTCTTTTGTTTCAGTTGCTTGAGATGATGTATCCAAAAAGATGCGATGTTGGAGTTACTGCCTATGTTTTCTTCTAGGAGTTGTATGGTTTCAGGTCTAACATTTAAGTCTTTATTCCATTTTTAGTTTATTTTTATATATGGTTTAAGAGAGTGGTCTAATCTTATTTATTTATTTATTTATTTATTTATTTATCTATTTATTTATTTGTCTATCTAGGTTTCCCAGCACCATTTACTGAGAAAGCCGTCTTTACCTCATTGTATATCCTTACTTTCTTTGTCATAGATTAATTGACCACATAAGCGAGGATTTATTTCTGGACTCTATATTCTATTCCATTGATCTATATATCTGTTTTTATGCTAATACAATATTGTTTTGGATTTTGTGAATTTGTAGTATAGTTTGAGATCAATGAGGGTGATAATTCCACTTTGTTCTTTCTCAAGATTTCTTTGGCTATTCATGGTCTTTGTGGTTCCATATAAATTTTATGATTAGCTGTTTTAATTCCGAGAAGAATGTTATTGATATTTTAATAGAGATTTAATTTTATCTGTATATTACTTAGGTAGTAAGGACATTTTAACAATATTAATTCCTCTAATCCATGAACAAGGTATATCTTTCCATTTATTTGTATCTTCTTCAATTTCTTTCTTCAGTGTCTTACAATTTTCAGAGTATAGGTCTTTTATGTTTTTGGTTAAATTTATTCTTAGGCATTTTATATTTTTTAATGCTTTTGTAAATGGGATTATTTTCATAATTTCTTCTGATCTTTGGTTAGCAGTGTATAAAAGCAACGAATTTCTGTATATTTATTCAGTATCCTACTACTTTACTAAATTCTACTAAATTCATGTATCAGTGCTAACAGCTTCTTGGTGGAGCCCTTAGGGTTTTCTATATATAGTATCATGTCATCTGCATGTAAGGACACTTTTACTCTTCCTTTCTAATTCGGATGCCATTTTTTTTTCTATTTCTTATCTGATTGCTGTAGCTAGAACTTCCAATACTATGTTAATAATAGTTGTGAGAGTGGGCATCCTTGTCTTGTTCCTGATCTTAGAAATAAAGCCTTCGGTTTTTTTACCATTGAGTATTGTTAGCTGAGGGTTTGTCATATATGTCCTTTATTATGCTGAGGTATGTTCCCACCATACCTGCTTTGTTGAGAGTTTTTATCTTAAAAGGATGTCGAATTTGTCAAATGTTTTTCATGCATCTATGAAATGATCACATGGATTTTATCTTTTATTTTGTTAATATATAACCTTGATTAATTTACAGATGTTGAATCATCTTTGCATCCTTGGGATGAATCCCACTTGGTCATGTTGTATAATCCTTTTAAAATACTGTTGAATCAGTTTAAGATTTTGTCAAGAATTTTTGCATCTATGTTCATCAAGGATATTGGCATGTAATTTTCTTTTTTTGTAATGTCTTTATCTAATTTTGGTATCAAGATAATGCTATCTTCATAAAATGAGTTTTGAAATATTCTTTCCTTTTCAGTTTTTTGAAATAGTTTCAGAAGAATTAATTCTTTTTTGAATGTTTGGTTGAATTCACCTGTGAAACTATCTGGTCTTGAACTTTTATTTGTTGAGATTTTTTTGATTACTGTTTCAATTTAATTGCTAGTGATTGGTTTGTTTACATTTTTTGTTTCTTGACAATGAATTGGTGGGGATGATAGCAGACTAGGTAAAAGCAGGTGTAACCTCCACCCAGCACTGCATTGAAATTACAACCAAATTATAAAATAATCAACATGGAAGAATCACCTGAAGTCCAGCTGATCATAACATGTACGTCTGATAATATAAAGAAGGAGCCACATTGAAGCCCGTAGGAGGGGCAAAATCGTGAATCAGGCTGAATCCACACTCACAGGTGGTGGAGGATCACTGGGAAGGAAAGTGAGGCTGCAGAGGTTCCCTTGAAGGAGAAGGGGGTCCTGACCTCATTCGGAGGCTCCCCAGCCCAGGGTACCAGCTCAGGGAAGAGGAGTTTCCAATAACTCTGACTGTGAAAACCAGAGGGGATTCTAGCTATCTAGGTGAGATGAAAAGAGATTGAAACCCTCGATGCCCTTTTAAAGGGCCCTCACCCAGGCTTTCTGACCTGCAGACATTTACCTGGGCCACCAGCAGTGGGTTAAGTCTTGCGCAGGATTCATGCTGAAAAGTTTGCATTAACTGGCACCAGATCAAGGGCTGGACAGACAACCACCATTGTGCCTTAGTCGAGTCACCCTACTGGGCAATCTACTCCAGCTTGATGGTGCAGACCCCTCCCACAGGGCCATTAGGAAGCTCTGGCCTAAGGAGATCAGCCCGCTCCACCCAACCTGCAAATTGCCTGGAGCTTTTGTTGCTGAATGGCTGCCATGCCCTGCACTAATTCAGGGCCAAACATTTACAGCTGGTAGCCAGCACTCTGAGCACCCATCTCGGAGGCAGTTTCAGGCAGATCACTGCCGCCAACACGAATTTGGGTGGATCTTGGGGATCAGTGGGCCAGTCCCAGACAGCAGTTGGTCTTGCTGTGATCTGGGATTTTCATGGGAATGAGCGAGCAGTTACTGACATTGCAGTAAGACTGAGGCTGTATTGACCTGAGGGTCATTGTCTCTCTGAGACCCCACACCACCCAACCCACAAATTGCCCCAGGTGACCCACTGACAGTGAACCAGCCGCCAGTGCCCTGCTCCCTGCCCTCCCCGTCTCCCAATCCACACAAGCAAAAAACTTTGGCTAGTAGAGGGTGGGCATTGCAGGGAAATCAGTTACAGGCAGACCTCTGCTGCCTGCAAGAGTTGCAATATTGTATCCAGGGAGCGCAGGTGTTGTGTGACTGACCACTCCAGATGGCAGCTGGTCTCACTGTGATCTGTGACTACAGTGAGAATGCCTGGGCATAGAAATTGCAGCAAAAACTGAGGCTGTATTGGCCTGATGGCCTTTGTCTCCCTGAGATCCCACTTCACCCAAGCCACAAAGTGCCTGCAGCCCATTGACAGGAAGCCTCCCTTGCCTTGCTTGGTTCTGGGGTTGCACGTTCTGCACAGGCAACAGACCTTGGTTAGTGCAGTGAACGCATTTCAGGGAAAACAGTTGTGGGTGACCATTGTTGCCTGCATGAGCTGCAATATCTCTTGAGGGCATTTCAGGGGTCTGTGGGACTACCCCAGACAGCAGCTTGTCTCCATGTGGTCCGTGACTTCTGCGGGAACATGCAGACACAGAAATTACAGAAAACTGAGGCTATTGGCCTGACAGCCCTTGACTCCCTGAATTCCCACTCCGTCTAATACACAAAGCCTGTTGCATGTTGTTAGGCAGCTGCCCCTGCCCTGGAGTGGCACATTCAGGCCAGAGGTGGGCAGCTGACCTTGCTATGATTGGAAATTTGTACAGGGAGTCACAGAGACAGTGCTGGCATGTAAACTGACACAAGTGTCAGGGGGAAATTTGCTCAATAGATCCAGGAGACTCCTAGGGTCCCTGAACCACCCAACACACATATCACCCAGAGGCTCTTCCAGTTTCAGAGACTTAGGAGCAACTGACAGGCAGTGTCAGGACTTGAAGAGCACTGAATCCTCTGCTAAACTGCCTTAGGTCAGGGATGGGGATAACTGGAAAGCAGCTTACAGCATTGTCTTTCCCACTTACCTGTAGATACAGTATAGGCAACAACCATCTGCGAATCCTTTGTAGCTCTCATCAGGTAGCCCTGAGCAATCAAAAGCAGTGCCTGACCTTGGCCTATTAGGGATGCCCTCCCAAGGAGCCACAAAACCAACACATTCATAGACTGGCACTATAATAAAACATAGCAAATCCTGACTAGACACATTAATGATACACACACAAAGGGTGGTTGCAATAAGTACACAAGCTTGCTAGGGCAAATCCCACTCAGTGGGGTCAGCCCCCTTATAGCAACTCTTACCCTGTGGGCACAGCCAATTCCCACAATTAGTCAGCTTGAGCATGAATCTCATCCACTGATCTACCAACAACAATAAAGGCTTGGCAACAACAGTAAAGGCTTGGCAACAACAGAAGATAACACATAACCCACACAAATATCATGTCCAGAGCCCCCGGGACAGGAGATCAAGGAGAATGTGCCACTGAGCTACACAGAACACCTTCCACATTAGGCCATCTGGCCAAGGCTAACAGACAAAGCAAATATTCTTGACACATAGAAATGAACACAGAGAGGCTAATAAATGAATAAACAAAGAAACATGCCAAAAATGAAGCAAGAGGAGGAAATTCCAGAAAATAAGCTAAATGAAATAGGAGCGAGCAACCTACCAGAGACAGAGTTCAAAATAATAGTTATAAGGATGCTCAATGAACTTAGGGGTAGAATGGATGAGAACCTTGACATACAGATAGTAAGCATAAAAAAGGACATAGAAACAATAAAAAAGAAACAGATGGATATGAAAAATACAATAACTGAAATGAAGAATACACTAGAAGGACTCTGCAGTAGATTGGATGAAGCAGAGGATCGAATCAACAAACTAGAAGACACTGTAGCAAGATACACCCCATCAGAATAATAAAAAGAAAAAAGAATTAAAAAAAACGAAGGTAGTTTAAGAGGCCTCTGGGACAACATGAAGCGTAACAATATCTAGATCACAGGAGTGCCTGAGGAAGAAGAGAGAGAGCAAGGGATTGAGAATTTATTTGAAGAAATAATGACAGAAAACTTTCCTAACCTGACAAAGGAATTAGACATACAAGTTTGGGAAACACAGTCTCAAACAAGAGGAACTGAAACAGACACACACCATGACACATCATAATTAATATGCCAAAGGTCAAATACAAAGAGAGAATCTTAAAAGCAGCAAGAGAATGGCAGCTAGTTACTTAAAAGTGTACCTCCATAAGAATGTCTGCTGATTTTTAAATGGAAACTTTGTAGGCCAGAAAGGACTGGCAAAAAATTCAGTTATGAAAAACAAGAATCTACAACCATGAATACTGTACCTAGCAAGGCTTTTGATTAAAATGGAGGTGAGATAAAGAGCTTCCCAGAAAGAGAAAAGCTTACGGAATTCACCACCAACAAGCCAGTATTATAAGAAATGTTAAAGGGACTTCTATAAAAAGAGAAGGAGTAAAAAAGAAAATTGAAAAAAACAAATACTACTAATAAAATGGCAGTAACTATGTACATATCAGCAATCACTTTAAATGTAAATGAATTAAATATTCCAATCAAAAGACATAGAGTAGCTAAATGGATAAGAAAACAAGACCTATGCATATACTGTCTACAAGAGACCCAATTCAGATCAAATGACACTCACAGACTGAAAGTAAAGGGATGGAAAAAGATATTTCACGCAAATGGAAATGAAAAATAAAAAAGCTGAGGTAGTGATACTTATACATTTTTCTCAAGTGCATATAGAACATTTTCCAGGTAAGACCACTTGTTAGGACACAAAATAAGTCTTAATAAATTTAAGTTTGAAAACATATCACAATGGTATGAAACTAGAAATAAACTACAAGGGAAAAAAATTGGAAAATACACAAACACATGGAGGCTAAATAATATGCTGCTAAAAAATGAATAGGTTAACAATGAGATCAAAGAAGAAATCAAAAGAAACCTAAAGACAAATGAAAATGAAAACATAACAACTCAAAATCTGTGGGACACAGCGAAAGCAGTCCTAAGAGGGAAATTCATAGCAATACAGGACTACCTCAAGAAACAAGAAAAAGTTCAAATAAACAATCTAACCTTACATTTAAAAGAAGTAGAAAGCAAACAAAGCCTAAAGTGACTAGAAGGAAGGAAATAATAAACAAAACAGAGTCTAGAGAAACAATACAAAAGATTAATGAAACTAAGAGCTGGTTCTTTGAAAGGATAAACAAAATTGACAGACCTTTGAGCAGATTCATCAAAGTTTTTTATTTCTTCCTAGTTCAGTCTTGGAAGGTTATAAACTTCTAGAAATTTAGTCATGTCTTTTAGATTGTTGAATTTTGATAATGGTAGTCTTGAATGATTCTTTATATTTCTGTGGTGTTGATTGTAACTTCTTTTATTTATGATTTCATTTATTTGAGCTCTCTTACTTTTTATTCTTGATGAGTATGACTAAAGTTTTATCAATTTTGTTTATCTTTTCAAAGAAACAGCTCTTAGTTTTATTGATCTTTTCTGTTGTTTTCTAATTGTTATTTATTTATTTATTTATTTATTTACTTATTTTTCCTGCTGTGATCTTAACTATTTCCTTCCTTCTGTTTACTTTGGTTTTAGTTTGTTCTTTTGCTAGTGTCTTTAAGAATAGACTTAGATTATTTATTTGCTTCTTAGGTAGGCTTGTATAGCTATGAACTTCTCTCTTAAAACTGTTTTTGCTGAATTCCATAAATTTTGAAAAGTTATGTTTCCATTTTCATTTGTTTCAAGATAATTTGTGATTTTCTGTGTGATTTCCTCCTTGATCCATTGGTTGTTTAGTAGCATGTTGTTTAGTCTCCATATATTTGTGTTTTTTCCAGTTTTCTTCCTATAATTGATTTCCATTTTTATGCCATCATGGTCTGAAAAGATGCCTGATATGATTTCAATCTTCTTGAATTTATTGAAGTTTGTTTTGTAGCCCAATATGTAATCTATCCTGGAGAATGTTCCATGTGACTTGAAAAAAAAACCAACAACTGTATTCTGCAGTTTTTAAATGAAATGTTTTATAAATGTCTATTAAGTTGATTCATCTAATATGACATTTAAAGTCATAAGTTCGCTATTTATTTTCTATCTGGATAATTTATTCATTGATGACAGTGGAATATTAAAATTCTCTACTATTTTTATATTACTATAGATTTCTCCATTAATGTCCATTATTAATTGTTTTATGTATTTAGGTGCTCCTATGTTGAGTGTATAGATATTTGTGATTTTTATATTCCTTTATATAATGTTCTTTTCTGTCTTTTTTCTCACTTTTTTTAAAGTCTATTTTTTACTAATATAGGTATCACTACTCTAGCTTTCTTTTCATTTCTATTTGCATGAAATACCTTTTTCCATCTCTTCACTTTCAGTCTATGTTTCTTTCTATTTAAAGTGAGTCTTTTGTAAGTAATATATAGATGAGTCATGCATTTTAATTAATTCAGCCACCCTATGTCTTTTTATTGGAGAATTTAATCCCTTTACATTTAAAATAATTATTGATCAGTGTATCCTTATTACCATTTTGATAATTGTTTTCAGCTTGTTTTTATAGTTGTCTTCTGTTCCTTTCTTCTTCTCTTGATCTCTTCCTTTTTGGTTTGCTGTTTTTCTTTAGTGTTTTGTTTAAGTTCCTTTCTCTTTATTCTTTTTATATCTTTTGTAGATTTTTGGTTTTTGGTTACAACGAGGTTTATGCATATTATTATTTATCTATAGTAGTCTATTTTAAACTAATAAGCATTTATTTAAAATATATTATATAAAGAATATATTTTTACTCCTCCCTCCATGCTTTATGTTATTTGTGCCATATTTTAGTTCTTTTTTGTGTATCTTCTAACTCCTTATTGTAGTTTGAGTTTGATACTTTTTTCTTTGAATCTTTGGAGTAGCTTTATAAATGTCTGATTTGCTATATTTGCTGAATATTTGTCTTTCCCTGTGAGGATTTTTCCCTTTCTCATATGTTTACATTTTTCTTTCTGGTTATAACCTTTCTTTTTCTCCTTAAATAAGACCCTTTAATATTTCCTGTAAAACTTGTTTACTGGTGATGAAGTCCTTTAGTTTTAGCTTGTCCTGGGAAACTCTTTATCTTTCCTTCAATTTTGAATGTTAATTTTGCAGGGTAAATTATTCTAGGTTGTAAGTTCCTTTCTTTGAGCACTTTAAAGATGTCTTGTCATTCCCTCTCGACTGCAAAATTGCTGATGAGAAATCAGCTGGTAGCCTTACAGGTTTTACTTTGTATGTAACTCATTTTACTTTTGCTTCCTTCAGAGTCATCTGTTTATCTTTAATGTTTGCCATTTAAACTGCAATATGTCTTGGTGTGAGTCTCTTTAGGTTCATCTTATTTGAAACTCTCATGTGCTTCCTGGAACTGGATGTCTCTTTTCTTAGGTTATAAAAGTTTTCGGCCATTATTTCTGTAAATAAAGTTTCCATTCATTCCCCTTTTTTCTCCTTCTGGGTTCCCTATAATGCAAATATTTGAGCACTTGATATTATTCCAGGGGTCTCTTAAACTATCCTCATTAAAAAAAATTTCTTCTTCTTTCTGCTGTTCTGATTAGTTGATTCCACTACTCTGTCTTTCAGGTCACTGATCAGTTTTTCTGTTAGCTAATCTACTGTTGATTTCTCCTAATGTGCTTTTTTAAATTTCAGTAATAGTATTCTTCAGGTCTGCTTACTTCTTTCCTATATTTTCTAACTTTCTGTTGAAATTTCCCCTGAGTTCCTCTATTCCACTGTCAAATTTGGTGAGCATTTTTTTGAGTTCTTTATCAGACAAATTACTTGTGTTTGTTTCCTTAGGAGTGTTTTCTTATTCTTTCATATGAGAGATATTCTTTCATCCTCTAATTTTGTGTGACTTTCTGTTTTTTTATATTGGACAAATAACTGTCTCTTCCAGTCTTGAAGTGACCTTATAGAGAAGCAAACTGTGTAGACTGTGTTTGCTGGGTGATTTTGGCAGGCTACTAGGAGCTGAGGGTGTGTCTAGTGTGTCTAATGTGTCCCGGGCACTGGCTTCCTAAGCCAGGTATATGCAGTAAGGCCTTATGGATTCTGCTTCGTCCCTTTGTTCAAACTGAAATGGGCTTGGGTGATATGTCCAGGAGCACACTGCAGCAAACTTATAGGCAGGCCAGAACTCCTGAATAGAGCCCCTGCCACCCCTATTGAAGTGGAAGGGGTCGTAAACAAATGTGCTTATTGGCTTCTCCAACCCCAGAGAATTCCTGCAGTCCCTAGAGAGCTCTAGTCTTCTCTATACAGTCTCTTCCTTGTTTGTTCATCAAAAAGTGGTCCTATGTAGATATGACCTCTGTGTAGGCTCTATGTGTTGGATAGTTTTGGGAAGGCACATGAAACCTGGGGCACTAGCTTGCCACTTGGAGCAAATGGAGGCCAGATTGGTGTGGTAAAACTCTGTTGTTCCTGCTTGCTTCCTTTGTTCTGAGGCAAAAAGCTCTGTGTGCTGTAGCTGTGAATGTGCTGTGATGATCTTGCAGGAAGGCCAAATCACTCAAACAGAGCTCCGATAACATAAACAATGGTGCTGGCTGGCTCCTCTATCCTCAGAGACTTCCTGCAGCTCCTAGAGGGCTCCCTCAGCTTCCTAGCCTTCTATACACAGTCTCTTTCTCTTGTTCGTTATCAGAAGTTGTTCATTCAGCACTCAGTTGTCTCACAAGAGTAATTGCTACCTATATACATATATATTTGATTTTGCTCATGGGATGGGGAAAGTTCAGAGCTCTCCTATGCTACAGCCATCTCAGACATTCCACAAGTCTATTCTGTTGACACATTCTTCTCTTGTCCCAGAAATGTTTCAGAAATATGCTAAACTGATTCTAGAGTAGTTTGAAAGCATTCTACAGCTCAATAACTCTAGGACAAATTTTTGTTAATTTTTTGAAAATTATGGCTGAAAAAAGGAACTAAAGTAATTAATTAAAAATAAAAATAGTATTTAAAGTCTGTATAGTGGTTTTCCTGGTTTACCTTATTTGTAAATTAACTATAAACACTTTATCTTGGCATTTATTTGCTTATTATGGTTTCAGACATCAGTGCTACTTTCACATGACTCTTCATTACCATTCTCCAATCTGTTTTGCGAAGACAGAAAATTTTGGAAAAAAAATTTGGATGTTGAATTATTCTCTCCAACTTATGTCAGCTACTGACTGTCATCTCACTGAAATTCTAAATTGAAATCAATCATTGTGTTTCAGAAAACTGTTCTTTTTGGCTTTTTAGATGCATTGATTAAATTTTCAGGCTGAAAGCTGAGTCCTATTTGGAATTCATTTTCCAGTGTAAATTTGTGATCACATACAGGGCTTTTTGTAGTTTTTTTTGTTTTTTTTTTCTTCTTCTAGAGTTCCCTCTCCCCACTTCTGTTTTTCCTGTAGACTTTTATTAATATATGTTATTCATTTTCCAAGGAAAATTCAGCTCCAGAGCCTGGTGACAGATCTGATTCTGTATAATTGATGATGAGAATAATTATCAGTTGCTTCTGTTTGCTACAGCAAAGGCAAGGATGTACAGTCACATCAAAAAGGCCCAGACTCTCAGACTAAGGGCTTTTTGTGTTTCCTCAAGGTTTCAGAAAGTTTGAATCATTTATTTAGTGTAGTGAAGTTAAGACAAAATTAGATTGGTTTCTGTAAACCTAAGACATTCATGTGTCTGTCTATTTGTTACTAAGCAATTGAAGTGTCCCTAGTTCTGATAATGTTGTAATGAACTGTGTTGAAGTGGGAAGCTGTACCTTCAGGCTTATGACATTTAAACCAGGCATGGACCAATTAACTTTTGACCTTTCCTAAGTTTATCAGGAAATAGACTTTAGTAGTCATTGCTTAATGCTGGGTTTCTGGTTAAAATTACACATTACCCAAACTCTAGTAACAGGAAATGTGTAAGAACTAATCTATAGAAACAAAAACAAACCTTTGGTTTACCTACAATTTATTGAAATTTTCCTCTTGACTCCATTTCCATTTTTTTACAGTTTATTAAACTAATTGAGGTGACATTGGTTAATAAAATTATACAGGTTTCAAAGGTACAGTTCTATAATACATCATCTGTATATTGCATTGTGTGTTTATCACTCAAAGTCAAATTGACAAAAAGACAAAAAGTCTTCTTTTGTCACTGTATGTTTGACCCCTTTTACCTTTTTCTACCTCCCCCACATCCTCCTTTTCCGCTAGTAACACTATACTGTTGTCTGTGTCTGTGAGTTTTTGTTTGTCTTGTTCGTTTGTTGCTTTCAGTTTTAATCTCACAGATGAGTAAAGTCATGTTTTTCTCTCCTTTTCCCACCTGACTTATTTCACTTAGCATAACAGTCTCAAGATCCATCCATGTCCCAAACAGCAGTGTTTCATCTTTTCTTATGGCTGAGTAATATTCTTTGGTACATACACACCACTTCTTCTTTATCCAATCATCTATCGAAGGGCACTTTGGTTGTTTCCATGTCTTGGCCACCATGAATAATGCTGCTGCAATGAACATTGGGATGCGTAAATCTTTATGGATAAGTGTTTTCAAGTTTTGGGGGTAGATACCCAGAAGAGGGATTTCTGGGTTAAATAGTAATTCTATTATTAAATTTTGGAGGAACCTCAGTATTGTTTTCCATAGTTGCTGTACCAATTTACATTTCCATCAGCAGCATATGAGGGTTCCTTTTTCTCGACAACCTCTCTAATACTTGTTATTACTTATCTTGTTGATGATAGCCATTCTAACAGGTGTGAGGTGATGTGTCATTGTGGTTTTGATTTGCATTTCCCTAATAGCTAGTGAAGTTGAGCATCTTTTCATATATTTGTTGGCTGTTTGTATGTTTTCTTGGGAGAAGTGTCCGTTCAGGTCCTCTGACCATTTTTTAATTGCATCGTTTGTTTTCTGTTGTTGAGTTGTATGAGTTCTTTGTATATTTGGGATATTAGCCCCTTGTCGGAGGCGTTGTTTGCGAATGTCTTCTCCCATTCAGTTGGTTGCCTCTTTGTTTTGTTGATGGTTTCTTTTGCTGTGCAGAAGCTTTTCAGTCTGATATAGTCCCATTTATTTAATTTGGTTTTGTGTCCCTTGCCTTTGAGGTCAAATTCATATAATCCTCTCTAAGACCAAGGCCCATAAGTCTAGTATCTATGTTTTCTTCTATGTATTGTACTGTTTCGGGTCTTATATTTAGGTCCTTGATCCGTTTTGAGTTAATTTTGGTGTATGGTGACAGATAGTAGTCTAGTTTCATTCTTT